>NW_009258125.1:575706-971825 GCF_000149755.1 Phytophthora sojae
GACATCCTTCTTCAGGAGATCCGACAAGGGCCGTGCCAGCTCGGCGTAGCCTGCACTATACTTGTGCAGGTAGTTGGCGAGGCCCAACCACTGTCGTAGGTCCTTCTGCGACCGAGGTGGCGGCCAAGCCGCGATGGTTTTCACCTTCTCCGGGTCCGCCCGGACCCCGGCGCTGCTGACGAAGCAGCCCAGGACCTTGATCTCCTCAGCTGCGAACACACACTTGTCGATGTTGGCGTACAGCTTGTTCGCCCGCATGACTTCGAACACACGTCGAAGGTGCTGGAGATGCACCTCCATGGCCGTCTGGCCTGCCTCGGCACGGCTGTGGACGAAGATGTCGTCAAAGTACGTCTGTGTGAACGCACGCAAAGGTTGGAACAGTTGTGTGACCAAGCGATTGAACGTTGCCGGGGCGTTAGAAAGCCCCTGAGGCATGACCAGCCACTCCCAGAGCATACCGCTCGGCGTGCTCACAGCCGTAAGTGGGATGTCGCTCTCGCGCATCAGGATCTGGTAGTAACCGTCCACCAGGTCCAGCGCGCTATACAGCGTGCAGCCGACCATGTTGTTGAGCAACACGTCCTTGCGCGGGATCGGTGTCTGCGCAGGCACCGTCGCGCTGTTCAGCTTGTTATAAGCATGAACCAGACACCACTTTCCGTTCGGTTTGCGAACACAGAAGGTAGGCGTCGAGTGCGGGGACTTCGACTCCCGCACCATGCCTGCCTTCGCCTTGGCGGCAAAGAAGGCATCAATGACTTCACACTGCTCCCGGGGAAGAGGCCATTGCCTCGTGACACAGTACTTCGTGCCCGGCAAGAGATCGATCTCGTGCCTGATTCCCCTGTCCGGAGGGAGATTGGACGGTGGATCCTTGGACACCACGTCCTCAAACTCCTTCACCAAGGGGTACACCGGGTCCCGGGGGTTCTTAAGAATCTCAGAGCCCATGCGCGACGCACGCTGTCTCTGGAACTCCTCTAGGACTGCCTGGTCCATGCCCGAGGACGAGTTCAACTCGGCCGACGTGGACTCCGGTCGGAGGAGAACCAACTCTGCGATCTCCCCGGCCTTTAGCTCGGCCAAGAAGTCCTCCATGGCGAGCTCCTCAAGGTTCAGCAACTCTGAAACCTCGGGCAGAGCTGTAAGCTCGACAGCTCCTGTCTTGACCCGACGACCGGTCACGCCGTCGAAGATGTGATAACACTCTTCGGCGGCTGGAGCCTTGGCTGGAGGCTCGGAGTCGCTGGCGACTAGCGTCGTCGGCCACACGACTAGGCCCGGCTTACGACGTGACCCTCGGGTGTCTTCGTCTCGAGGCGCGGCCTTGACGGCACCACCGATCTTCTCGATCTCGTGCAGAACTACGTTACCCGCCTTGTCCTTGAGCGGAACTTGGTTACCCGCCTTGCTGGGTGGAACTATGTTACCCACCTCGCCGTGTGGAACTTGGTTACCCACACCAGGAGCGCTTCCAGCGACTCCCGCATCAGTTATGGTCTGAGTGACCTCCTGTGGAACTATGTTACCCACATTGGAAGCGCCTGCAGTGCCTTCCTCATCAGTTACGGTCTGAGTGACCTCGCGTGGAACTTGGTTACCCACGCCAACGCCAGCGGCGCTTTCTCCAGCAGCTCTTGCTGTCTGCGGTACTTCGTTACCCGCGTGTGGACCTACGTTACCCACCTGGTAGGTGCTGTCCGGCACCTCCACTCTCAGGCCTTGTCCGGCCCGGTCGGAGTCGTCGTCAGTCTCGACGGACCCCAAGAACTCATTAGACGCTGCTGCGCCCTGGGGGCCCTCGCGGGTGCCCCAGCTGCTGCCAGAGGTGGGAACATGACTCATCAAAGCTCTGTCAGAGCGTGGGGGACGGCTGGCCCCGATGGCCTTGCCGCGCCGGTCGATCCAAGGCTCGTGTTTCTCCAGCCACGGCATACCAAGGATCAAGTCGTACTTGTCCATGTCTAGGACCAAGAACGGCTCCGTGCTGTCGAAGTCCTCGAACTTGACAGTGAGGTCCATGTGGACCCGAGGTACTTCTACCACCGTACCGTCGGCCAGTCTTACCGAGACCAGCCCGTTGCCTTTGCTGCCTCGTAGCGCATCGGCGCACTTGTCGCGATTGCGTGCGACAGTCTGGCGGCGCGCAAAGTTCTTGGACGCCCCAGAGTCGATCAAGATTCTCAAGGGATGATCGTATCCCGGTACACTCGCGTGCACCACAAGCAGCCCACCGCTGCCCTTCTCCGCTTCGAGAGTACAGAGACTCTCAGGGGCTAAGTCCCCATGGCGTGCGCCACCCGCACGCCCCTCATGAAGACTTAGTGTTTCCCCAGTAGGGCGCCCCGCCCCTACTGGTGTCCGGCGTTCCCCTGGTTCCTGGGGCGCGGCTTCTGCCAGCGACCCCTAGAGCCAAAGGGCTTCGAAGAGAACTTCTTCTTCAGTCCTTCCGCGGGACAAGCACGTTTCATGTGCCCAAGCTTGCCACAGCCGTAGCAACGAATGTCGCTCTGCTCGGCCATGCCCAGATTCATGGGAACCGGCCGGTTGATCGCTCCATTGCCGGAGTTACCATTAGGCGCACCGCCAGAGACAGGGTTGCTCTGACATACCGTGGCGGGGGTACGAGCCTGCTTGTGACTGTACTCTTCCTGGAGGGCGATCTGAATCGCCTCCTCCATAGTGTTTGCTTGCACACGGAACAGCTGCGTGCGGGCAGGACCGACACGCAGACCGTCCATGAACACGGTCACCTTGATGTGTTCAGGCAGGGGGTTCCCCACCAAAGAGACAGAGAGCACTCGCATCTCCTGGATGTACTCATGCAGCTCGCGCCTTCCTTGTTTGCAGGCGAGGAAGCGCGAACGCTGGCGGTACTCGTAGTTCGCCGGAAGAAACGCGGCCCGCAGCTGCTCGCACAGCTGGGACCATGATGCGAAGCATCCAGGCGTCGTCGCTTCGCGCGTATACGCCCAACTCTTAGCGCGACCACTAAGGTTGGAGAGCGCAAAGGCGACACGGAGTCGCTCGTCCGAGACGAGAGCCGCGTCCATCGCGAGCTCAACCTCTCGAACCCAGAAGTGAAGGTTTTCTCCTTCCTTCCCTTCGAAAGGGTGAACCTTCAGCCGCAGGGGCTTCGGTTGCACCGGCTTCGGCGCGGCCGCAGTGGCCTGCAGCCCTTGAACGTGGGCGATGAGCCCGCGCTCGTAGGTGTCGAACGCGTTGATACGCTCAACCTGCTCAGCCGGCGTCGCCGCCGCTAAGCTACGCAGGGCATCTGTCCCAAAGATGCCTGTCATCTTACGAACGGACTCGTACTGCGAGTCGATCAGATGGGGAAACTCCGTACGATCCATCTTGGCTCACTCGATGGACCACACATGATTCAGGTAGTCCAATCTACCCGCGTAGGCGTAGGATTGACCCCAAGTGCTACCAAGTGTGACGGGGCACACAGCACTTCTTAACATAGGAAGCAGGAGTATACAAACTCCAAGTGAACAGTCGTGCACGTGTCCCTGGTCTGAAGGGGACGACTTGACTTGAAAAGCGGTAGATCTAAGACTGAATGTATTTATAGGTTGGTACAGATTTGGCCTGCATACAAATCCTAAGTTCCCTATAGTTTGTGTCATACAAAATGTATCTGTTGGCTCTGAGGCCACTTGGGTCACTATTCAGGGGAGTGACCGATGTAGCCATCCCGGAATAGTGACAAGGTCACTATTCCATGTAACTCCGTTACCTTTATCCCCAACTGGCCCCGGATTAAGGACAAATACAAGGACCAAAAGTTAGAGGCTTATGCTGGTATTGATTTTGCGAGATACAACGTATTATTGCTATGACCAGAAAGCCCTTGATTCGTTCTACAAGGGGGGTGCCTTGCACACTGTCTTCTGTTGTCCATCATTGTAAAAATGTAGATCGAAAAATATCATATATAACATATCACGTTTCGGTTTTTGTCCTTAATTCTAGGACAAAAATCGCACATTGACGTGATTTCATTATGTGGATCCAGACGTTACACCTCTCACACAGTCTATGTACTTGTTATAAATGAGACCTCGTACATGCCCGGGCGTGATTACACTCAATATAAACGCCAAGTCTATTTTGGTCCTTTTTTGCGGTTTAAGGACAAAACCCCGGAAAGTACCTCGTACTTCTCTGGCCCACATAAGAAACAACACTTCGGTTTTCTGGACATAACTATTTACAAAAAAATCGTTTGGCGACTCGCAATACCTCAACCGAAAGCTGCGCGTTTCACGCTATGATTTAAAAAATCTAGCAGCAGAAAGAAAAGAGAAACAGCCTTTTATCTGAAGTCCGTTTTAGGCAACATTAGGTTTTTTAGCGACGTGCCGTTAAAAATTAGCGATATTAGAAAATAAAATATCACCGTAATCGCGAGTGACTGCTTTACCCTTATGTTCGGTTGTCGATGTTGTAGCGCCAGTTGGAGACGAGTTAGAAGGGCTACAGTTGTGAGGTTTTTCTACGCGATTATCTCGACATGCGCAGACCAATTTATTTTGGCCAATAGTAAGATGAAACAGTTGATTATACCCAATCATATGTGACATGTGGTTCACATCAAACTGAGGTTTAATGCCGAATGTTGTTTCTTAAGTGGGTCAGAGAAGTACTAAAGCGGATTTTTGTCCTTAAATCAAGGACAAAAAATGTTGGGGTTATGTCAACGTCACAATAGCACCACTACACTGTAAAGGCGCCCAAGACGCCATTAGTAAAGCAGCTGGTTTTCTGTTGCCTCAGCTTTCCAAAGTCCAAAACGGGCGCTAACTTTGTCACTACGTAGCACTTAAGCCAGCATCTGGGCAAACCTTTAGTACTGCCTACTTCATGGGGATATGTAAGAGCTATCCAACGCACTAGCGTGCATCGGCAGAGTATAGGTATCCACATAGCAGAGCCTCCGTCTCCTCATGGACTCCTTCATGGTGCCCATTTTCAAAGCCATCAGGGCCGGAGGTCACCCCTCCTCATGTGGTCCACATTTTAAAGGCGCCGTAAAGTTAACCCCTCTAACCCCGTATTCTGTATCCTACAGAATAAGCATTGTCACAGGACATAATATCCAGCAAACTTGTCCTCTCTTTCGAACTTCGCGTATGGATGTTTGTATAGCCGGTATTGTGCACATCTTCCTGTTAGATTAGCGATGGGAAGATAAACGGGGTTTATTCCGCGGTAATAGACGGACGAGTATAAACCACCAACAGGTTTGAAAATTCGGGTGGAAGCCTAAAACCGCCGCGTGTCAGCCACTCGTCCTTTCCTTCATTCCGAAACTGCGCTGTTCAAGACGTCGCAATGCAAGCTTTGTTGGGGCCCGTCGAGCGCGCCCAAGTGGCCAAGGACCATGGCCGAAGACGATCATGATGAGCGCCATTGTGATCTACAGGTAAGCGAGAGCGTGTACTTTGCTCTGTAACATTGTACTAGTGGGATATTGATTCTACGTTGCGATGTTGATTACCAGACCTGGTGATCCGACCCAGACGACGCTATGAGCTCTCGCGTGTGGTCCGATTGGCAGATCGATTGCGGAGTCAGCGCACAACCTCATCGGTTCCTACGAAGCCGGCTTCAGCCGGGTCTACCGCTATATTGTAGCTGATGTAGTGGCTACTCAAGAGGCTACAGAAGAAGCGCTCCTCATGGTGTGGCTACACCGGAGACTACAGAAGAAGCGGTAGGTGCTACGACGGATGCTACAGAAGAAGCTCTCCGCGTGATGAGGTTACACCGGAGATTACAGAAGAAGGGACAGAGGCTACGACGGAGGCTACCGATGAAAGCGGCAGGAATGGAGCGGCAGTGCCGGAGGCTACAGAGCAAAGCGGAGCCTGCCAAAATGGCAAAGATGACCCACTGCTGGCGCGAACATTGAAGAGCGTGCGCATGTAAAGGAAGAAGTAGACGTTGGCATGAATATCATATATTGTCATGTTTCGTACAAGAGGAACCGTGTCATTACGGGCTATTGAGCATGCAAGCTCCCTGGTGTTGTTAGAGAGACAATCGTAACAAGCTTGTTAGGTGGGCAAAAGAAATCTAATGATGCGCTAATGTCAAGCACAAGGAAGAATTCGCCCAGTTCCTCCTCACTACGTCAGTTAGGAACAGGGCGATTTCTTCCTCCGCGTTTATCGCGACGTGCCGAAGATGGGTGGCTGGAGCCGAAGTATGCTGCCTTAGCAGCCTTGCAAGGTATTACCATGTAGCAGGTTTTGAGCGTGCTCTACGCTCGCCACGACCAATAGAAGCTCACCATTTCGGCATATGGTGGATACATTGAGCATGTTTAGTTCACTTTCGTAGCTGTTCTGTGCACAATGTACCCAGCGCTTGACCGCAAGATGCGAAAGGGCTTCCAACAGCCATCTGGTAGTGTTGTGAGTAGTAAGGTGCAGTAACGAGACTCCTGTGATTCTCGATTTTTTGTGTAGAAGAGATTTTATTTGGTCTACTATGGTAGCCATTAAAATCCTAAAGAAGAGAAGAAAGAAGTGTGATTCTCCGTTCTCCGTCTGTGGTTTTATCGTTTTCTCAGTTTGCCTTCGCTCAACACGCGTGTCTAGCAACATGTGGCGTGTTGGTTGAGTACGCCGCCATCCGTTGTGCAAGAGCGTGGCTGCATCACGCAACGCGTGATGACATGTGCTGTCAAGCTCATCTAATCGCCCTATTTGATGATATTGATGATTCTCCTCGACTGTCCTTCGAGTAGTGGAGAGATCAAGCGAGGTCAGTCACGGCTAATTCCACGAAGCCGCTACATACTCGAGCTCACACCATAATTGACGTTGACCTAAACAACCAACCTCACAGTCCAGTCACCCACTCGAGTCCGATGAACCACGGATTACTGCTCCCACCCAACGTCGAGCGGCTAAGCGACAGCGCGATTGGTGTGGTGGTGGCTCGCAGGCCAGCTCCACCGAGCTATCTACTAGACCCAGCAACTCCGTATACCCCGAACAAGCCACCTCAACAGCGCTCCTCCACCAAATCCCAGGCTCCAGCGGCGCAATCGAGCAGCCAGATCGCTCATCCAGTTGAACGCACGGGGGAAGCGATGGTCCAGCCCAGTCCTCTTTCACCCAGCGGCCAGCCGCATAACGGACTATGGTGCAAGCTCAGCACCGCTGAAATGATACTCATGATGCACCGACGCCGAAGCTGCCTGACCCAACGACGGTACAGGAAGAAGATCGAGGACAAGGCAACTTTTCTGTCAAATGAAGTAGCTCGACTGCGTGACGAGTTCCAAGAGCTTAAGGTGAGAAAGACGCGCGTTTTGAAGCCAGCCGTGCCCCGCACAAACCCATTGAGGCTTGTGGTGGAGTACTTCCATCGTTTCCGCCACGGCCTCGATCTACAGCAGCCTCTGGATGAAGAACACGCACAGAAAAACTTTCTGCAGAGAGTCATGGCGTCTGAGGTCGCCTCGAACCGAGGTTTTGGCGTGCAGACGATGCTGGACGAGTGGAGAACCCTACCACTGCGTCACGACAACCTGGAGGTTGCGCTTGTGAAGCTGAATTACGGCGCAAAATATGTCATTGTCGCTGACGTAAAGATTGCCACGACCATCACTGAGCCAGCGCTCCACAAGGCGCTAGCTGGCATGAATGCTGACGACAAGGAGACCAACTTGCCTATGCTTGCGTGGAAGCTACTCGTCCAGCGACTCGTCCTCCCCGGTACTGTGCGCTTCGAGTGGGATGAGGCAAACTATCAATTCTCTAGCGTCTTCTCACAGGTAGACATGCTGAGGCCCTTGATGAGACTGCTTGGTACTGTGGCGGAAACATCCATAGTACTGAATTGTGCGCTCGGAATAGCTGTCTGAAACGTTGCTAGCAACCTTGTAGCTCCAACAAAAAAGATTTGTATGGGTTTGTTTTAGCTCATATTGACCAGAACATTAGGTTCGAAAACAAAATATTCAGGTTACTAGAGCAAATTCTTGAGTGCGCTTATAATTAATAGCAGCAGTTTATGCTGTGGTTCCACGCGTCTGCATCGCTGTACAGGTCAAGGAGAAAGAGAAAACAGGAATGAAGTTTACGATCCTAGCGAGCGAATCTGTACTTCACTAGGCTGCTGCTCAAGCATGCCGAGTGCTTTATGTTCGGAATCGTTTCCAGATCGCTTTACGGTGGCATCCAAATCGTTGGTCTAACTACTGGACCCTGCCGATTGCTATAGCGAACAGAGTTACCGGTACAGTTTTGAGCGCGAGATTTAAAAACCAAGGGCGTGTAGAATCCACGGTGCTGTTTGCTGGCTAAGTCTATCGCTTTGGACCGAGACTTAGGACCTCCTGCGGCCTGAAGCACTGCTGTCATTCGGAGTTACTCCGCATATGCTACATTGAGTCCGCTGTTGTAACCCTTGCTTTTGTCGTCGCCTCGCTTCCTGTCCACACTTCGCTATGATATAACAAGCCCCGATTATGGGACGTATTTTCCCCACCACGCAATACGTGATGGCAGTCATGCTGACTGTCGCGTGGGGACCAGATGCGACTCTTTGGGTGGGATGAGTCAAGTGCGCGCTACCCACAAATCTGTTGTCACTCCACAATTAGCGTTCGCACGTAACATTCAACAATGGACAACAGTAGTTTCTTACACCCGCCCAAAAGTTCGTCCTTGAGCAGTGACATGATTGGCGCCGTGGTGGCACAACGCCCCAAGCCAGTCTCCCGAGCGTTCGACGGCTCCTGAATGAACCCTCAACCGCACTAAGGTCCCAGATCATCTGGGCCAGATGTGTCCACCAGCAATACAACCACGCCGTGTTGAGCAGCTACGCAGACACCGCCCACGCTGCAGTATCCCGCTTCGTCCAGTAGCAGCAACGTGCGCCAGTCTCCGACTCACCCCAGCACCAACCTACCGCTGCTAAAGCCAACAATGAATTGGCAGCCCGGCGAAGATCGCTAAAACATGTTCAAGGTCCGCATGGCCGAGTATCGCCAGCGTCGCCGGGCGATCCAGCAGCGTTACAAGCAGAGGATGGTCGAGAAGACCGTCGTTCTGGAGGAAGACGTAGTGCGACTACGCAAGGAGATCCAGCAGCTCGAGCGGAAGCAGTCCAACGTCGACAAGGGTGTGGTCATGAAGACGGAAGGTCGTCGCTGAGTACTACTGGATCTTCCGCAACGGCTACAATCCGCTTAAGTCGAGGCTTGCTGCTTCCTTCGGTTCAGAGCCGGCGATCCCGGACAACGCGAATGTCCACAGGCGGTTCCTTCAGGCTGCAATGGAGCCGGACGTCATCTTCAACGGAGGATGCGGCGTCGAGGCGGCGCTGGAGAACTGGCGACTTGTTTCGCTGCATCACGAAGTGATGGACATCCAACTTGTGCGTGTGGAGGAGGGCCTGAGGGCTCGATCGTCGCCACCATCAGCGGACGCACGACCACTGTAACGGGGTTACACGAGAGTTACCCGAAGGGTTACAAACTGGGTACACATTGTCTAACCTAAATCAGTAGGAGAATCAGTACATGGATTCAGAGCCACTGATTATGCATATGACTAGGGTTCACTATGCTAGATAGTGAACCGGATACATTTATACCGTAGGCGGCTTTGTCGCAATATAGGGAAATACATTTAGTTTGAGATTCACACAGTTAAGAGTTAAGGGTTGACTCTTGGAGTCCGTTAGGTATACGGACTCGTACGTTCTGCTATTAGAACGGACTATCTTAACCTGAGACTCTGTAAGTCTGTTAAGCTTCCTCTGACGCAAAGTGTAACGGGGTTACATGGAATAGTGACCTTGTCACTATTCCGGGATGGCCACATCGGTCACTCCCCTGAATAGTGACCCAAGTGGCCTCAGAGCCAACAGATACATTTTGTATGACACAAACTATAGGGAACTTAGGATTTGTATGCAGGCCAAATCTGTACCAACCTATAAATACATTCAGTCTTAGATCTACCGCTTTTCAAGTCAAGTCGTCCCCTTCAGACCAGGGACACGTGCACGACTGTTCACTTGGAGTTTGTATACTCCTGCTTCCTATGTTAAGAAGTGCTGTGTGCCCCGTCACACTTGGTAGCACTTGGGGTCAATCCTACGCCTACGCGGGTAGATTGGACTACCTGAATCATGTGTGGTCCATCGAGTGAGCCAAGATGGATCGTACGGAGTTTCCCCATCTGATCGACTCGCAGTACGAGTCCGTTCGTAAGATGACAGGCATCTTTGGGACAGATGCCCTGCGTAGCTTAGCGGCGGCGACGCCGGCTGAGCAGGTTGAGCGTATCAACGCGTTCGACACCTACGAGCGCGGGCTCATCGCCCACGTTCAAGGGCTGCAGGCCACTGCGGCCGCGCCGAAGCCGGTGCAACCGAAGCCCCTGCGGCTGAAGGTTCACCCTTTCGAAGGGAAGGAAGGAGAAAACCTTCACTTCTGGGTTCGAGAGGTTGAGCTCGCGATGGACGCGGCTCTCGTCTCGGACGAGCGACTCCGTGTCGCCTTTGCGCTCTCCAACCTTAGTGGTCGCGCTAAGAGTTGGGCGTATACGCGCGAAGCGACGACGCCTGGATGCTTCGCATCATGGTCCCAGCTGTGCGAGCAGCTGCGGGCCGCGTTTCTTCCGGCGAACTACGAGTACCGCCAGCGTTCGCGCTTCCTCGCCTGCAAACAAGGAAGGCGCGAGCTGCATGAGTACATCCAGGAGATGCGAGTGCTCACTGTCTCTTTGGTGGGGAACCCCCTGCCTGAACACATCAAGGTGACCGTGTTCATGGACGGTCTGCGTGTCGGTCCTGCCCGCACGCAGCTGTTCCGTGTGCAAGCAAACACTATGGAGGAGGCGATTCAGATCGCCCTCCAGGAAGAGTACAGTCACAAGCAGGCTCGTACCCCCGCCACGGTATGTCAGAGCAACCCTGTCTCTGGCGGTGCGCCTAATGGTAACTCCGGCAATGGAGCGATCAACCGGCCGGTTCCCATGAATCTGGGCATGGCCGAGCAGAGCGACATTCGTTGCTACGGCTGTGGCAAGCTTGGGCACATGAAAGGTGCTTGTCCCGCGGAAGGACTGAAGAAGAAGTTCTCTTCGAAGCCCTTTGGCTCTAGGGGTCGCTGGCAGAAGCCGCGCCCCAGGAACCAGGGGAACGCCGGACACCAGTAGGGGCGGGGCGCCCTACTGGGGAAACACTAAGTCTTCATGAGGGGCGTGCGGGTGGCGCACGCCATGGGGACTTAGCCCCTGAGAGTCTCTGTACTCTCGAAGCGGAGAAGGGCAGCGGTGGGCTGCTTGTGGTGCACGCGAGTGTACCGGGATACGATCATCCCTTGAGAATCTTGATCGACTCTGGGGCGTCCAAGAACTTTGCGCGCCGCCAGACTGTCGCACGCAATCGCGACAAGTGCGCCGATGCGCTACGAGGCAGCAAAGGCAACGGGCTGGTCTCGGTAAGACTGGCCGACGGTACGGTGGTAGAAGTACCTCGGGTCCACATGGACCTCACTGTCAAGTTCGAGGACTTCGACAGCACGGAGCCGTTCTTGGTCCTAGACATGGACAAGTACGACTTGATCCTTGGTATGCCGTGGCTGGAGAAACATGAGCCTTGGATCGACCGGCGCGGCAAGGCCATCGGGGCCAGCCGTCCCCCACGCTCTGACAGAGCTTTGATGAGTCATGTTCCCACCTCTGGCAGCAGCTGGGGCACCCGCGAGGGCCCCCAGGGCGCAGCAGCGTCTAATGAGTTCTTGGGGTCCGTCGAGACTGACGACGACTCCGACCGGGCCGGACAAGGCCTGAGAGTGGAGGTGCCGGACAGCACCTACCAGGTGGGTAACGTAGGTCCACACGCGGGTAACGAAGTACCGCAGACAGCAAGAGCTGCTGGAGAAAGCGCCGCTGGCGTTGGCGTGGGTAACCAAGTTCCACGCGAGGTCACTCAGACCGTAACTGATGAGGAAGGCACTGCAGGCGCTTCCAATGTGGGTAACATAGTTCCACAGGAGGTCACTCAGACCATAACTGATGCGGGAGTCGCTGGAAGCGCTCCTGGTGTGGGTAACCAAGTTCCACACGGCGAGGTGGGTAACATAGTTCCACCCAGCAAGGCGGGTAACCAAGTTCCGCTCAAGGACAAGGCGGGTAACGTAGTTCTGCACGAGATCGAGAAGATCGGTGGTGCCGTCAAGGCCGCGCCACGAGACGAAGACACCCGAGGGTCACGTCGTAAGCCGGGCCTAGTCGTGTGGCCGACGACGCTAGTCGCCAGCGACTCCGAGCCTCCAGCCAAGGCTCCAGCTGCCGAAGAGTGTTATCACATCTTCGACGGCGTGACCGGTCGTCGGGTCAAGACAGGAGCTGTCGAGCTTACAGCTCTGCCCGAGGTTTCAGAGTTGCTGAACCTTGAGGAGCTCGCCATGGAGGACTTCTTGGCCGAGCTAAAGGCCGGGGAGATCGCAGAGTTGGTTCTCCTCCGACCGGAGTCCACGTCGGCCGAGTTGAACTCGTCCTCGGGCATGGACCAGGCAGTCCTAGAGGAGTTCCAGAGACAGCGCGCGTCGCGCATGGGCTCTGAGATTCTTAAGAACCCCCGGGACCCGGTGTACCCCTTGGTGAAGGAGTTTGAGGACGTGGTGTCCAAGGATCCACCGTCCAATCTCCCTCCGGACAGGGGAATCAGGCACGAGATCGATCTCTTGCCGGGCACGAAGTACTGTGTCATGAGGCAATGGCCTCTTCCCCGGGAGCAGTGTGAAGTCATTGATGCCTTCTTTGCCGCCAAGGCGAAGGCAGGCATGGTGCGGGAGTCGAAGTCCCCGCACTCGACGCCTACCTTCTGTGTTCGCAAACCGAACGGAAAGTGGTGTCTGGTTCATGCTTATAACAAGCTGAACAGCGCGACGGTGCCTGCGCAGACACCGATCCCGCGCAAGGACGTGTTGCTCAACAACATGGTCGGCTGCACGCTGTATAGCGCGCTGGACCTGGTGGACGGTTACTACCAGATCCTGATGCGCGAGAGCGACATCCCACTTACGGCTGTGAGCACGCCGAGCGGTATGCTCTGGGAGTGGCTGGTCATGCCTCAGGGGCTTTCTAACGCCCCGGCAACGTTCAATCGCTTGGTCACACAACTGTTCCAACCTTTGCGTGCGTTCACACAGACGTACTTTGACGACATCTTCGTCCACAGCCGTGCCGAGGCAGGCCAGACGGCCATGGAGGTGCATCTCCAGCACCTTCGACGTGTGTTCGAAGTCATGCGGGCGAACAAGCTGTACGCCAACATCGACAAGTGTGTGTTCGCAGCTGAGGAGATCAAGGTCCTGGGCTGCTTCGTCAGCAGCGCCGGGGTCCGGGCGGACCCGGAGAAGGTGAAAACCATCGCGGCTTGGCCGCCACCTCGGTCGCAGAAGGACCTACGACAGTGGTTGGGCCTCGCCAACTACCTGCACAAGTATAGTGCAGGCTACGCCGAGCTGGCACGGCCCTTGTCGGATCTCCTGAAGAAGGATGTCGACTGGCGCTGGGAGCGTCGCCATCAAGATGCTTTTAACGACATCAAAGCGAGCTTACAGCGCGCGCCAGTCCTGGCATTGCCGGACGAGACGAAGCCTTTCAGCGTAGTCTGTGATGCGTCTGACTACGCAATTGGCTGTGCGCTATTGCAGGCCGACGATGAAGGCCGCGAACGGGTCATCTCGTTCCAGTCCAGGCAGCTCAAGGCATCCCAACGGAACTATCCAGTCCACGACAAGGAGCTACTTGCCATGAAGTACGCTCTTGTCAAGTTCCGAGTCCACCTCCTGGGCTCGACGCCCTTTGTCGTTTATACAGACCACGCGTCCTTGCGGACTGCCGTCAACACGCCGCATCTCTCACAGCGGATGGCGCGTTGGTTGTCATTCTTCACGGAATACAACTTCCGTGTCGAGGACAAGCCGGGCAAGTTGAACGTGCTTGCCGACGCGCTGTCGCGCCGACCCGACTACGAGCTTGCTCATATTAGTCGGGTCACGACGGATCTGTATGAACGCATCAGGCTGGGGTACCGAGACGATGCCAGTCTCGGACCTCTTGTGCGGTTCTTGACCGCTGGCTCGGAAGCCAATGCCGAGTGGCTCACGCCCCGACAACGTGCAAGGCTGCACCGCTATGAGTGGGCTGACGGTTTGCTCCACTATAGGGTCGAGCCCGAGGATCCTCCCCGTATTGTCGTGCCCAACGACGAGGATCTCAAGTACGACATCCTGATGGAGGCGCACGACGCTCCATCCAGTGGCCATCTCGGCCGTGAGGAGACGTACGCGTCTGTCTCGCAGATGTTTTGGTGGCGTCACATGTACAAGTGGGTCGCCACCTACGTCCGTACGTGCGAGACGTACCAGCGCGTGAAGCCTGCCGGTCACGCCTCGACACCATTGCAGAGCCTGCCGGTCCCAGCGGACTGCTGGAAGTCGATGAGTCTCGACTTTGTCTTCGGACTTCCGGCCGATGACCGTGGCAACACTGGTGTTGTTGCCTTCGTGTGCCGTCTGAGCAAGATGGTCCACTTTGCTCCAGTTCGTGACATCGTCACTGGCGACAAGGTCGCTCGCCTGTTCATGGACTGTGTCTTCCGACACCACGGTCTGCCCGAGACCATTGTCTCTGATCGAGACCCGCGGTTCACCGCTACGTTCTGGCAGACGCTGTTTCGCCTTCTCGGCACACGACTGTCGATGTCGACGGCGGACCACCCGCAGACGGATGGCCAGACGGAGCGCGTCAATCGCGTGCTCGAAGACACGCTCCGCAGTATCTGCGCGGAGATGCCCCGCTCTTGGGCTGATCGCTTGCCCATGGTTGAGTTCGCACTCAACAATGCGGTACATGCATCGACGGGCTTTACGCCCTTTTACCTGAACGGGTTGCGCCACCCTCAGGTGCCGCTCACATTACGAGGCAGTACCGGGGCTTCGGTCCTAAGTAGGGGAGAGGCTCGGAAAACCTTTTCCTCCCAAGTCTCGGACGTGAGTCCAGCCGCCTTGCGGAAGCAACTGTCCTCGTTTGCCGAAGACAGGCTGAACATAATCAGCAGGGTGCGAGACACCATGGCGCAAGCCCAAGATAAACAGAAGGAGTACTCTGACCGAAATGGAAGAGGAAACATGAACGTGTTTAAGGTTGGGGATTTAGTTCTCCTAGATATTAGAAACCTACCGCTAAACACTGTTAGCTCGGTCGAGAGCAACAAGCTGAAGCACCGCTTCATTGGACCCTTCACGGTCCTCAGCCGGCATGGCGCGGCGTACACCATAGACTTGCCCAAGTCGATGACGACTCACCCGACGTTTTACGTGGGTCGTCTTAAGAGGTACCATGACCCTCTGGCTCTGGCTGCCCCGCAGGAAGCGGTGGGTGGCCCGGTGGAGAAGAGCGCAGCTCCTCGAAGCGCGGCGTCGGGTCGCGGTAAGGCGCCTGATACGCGCGCTGGTCGTAAGACGGCGCGGCGTACATCGGAGCAGCATACGCATACGCAGGGGCCCCGAACGAGCCCTGGCCAAACTGGGCCTGATACGAGTGGGGCTGCTGCTGCTCCGGATACGGCGCGTGGCCATGAAGCTCGGCCCGAAGGCCAGCGAGCTGGTTTCGCAGCGAGTCGTAAGACGATAGGTCGGCTCGACGATCCACACGGCCATGGAGACTGCGAGTTTCTTGATAGAGCGAGGCAACATCCTCACGGAGCCGCTCCACGGCACCAGGCTGACCAGCACGAGCGGCAGCCTCGCCACCAAGGCCGACGCCAAGCGCGATCTCGAGGACGTACACACGGTCCTGGAGAAGACGAATCTCCTCTTGCTGCAGGGCCACCACCTGACTCGGGGCCCCAGCATACGGCTGCGTCGCCTTAGGCTCGTAGCCATGGCCGTGCGAGGCCACCGCCGGCCCTCCTTGATCGTAATGGGCAGATCCACTACCACGTGGAACGAGTCGTCCGGGAGCGGCTCCATGGCAAGCGCCAGCTGCTCGTGAAGTGGAGGGGTTACCCTGAGTCGGATAACTCGTGGGAGCCCGTTGAGCAGCTCCAGGCAGACTGCCCGAAGGCTGTTGCGATGTGGGACGAGAAGCAGCGGCAGCTTCGTAAGTAGTCCTTGGCTTCTTGGCCGGTACCCGGGGTACGGTAGCAGACGTAGTCGCACCACGCCCACGCTCTTCACGAGCTTTGGCTCTCGCCTCTTGCTTCAGCTCGTCCATCTTCGAGTGGAGCTTGCGCTTGCTCACGAGTTGAGCGAACTCGATGCGGAGCTCGCGCACGTCCAGAATGGCGGACAGAGTGCGATCCTCACGGAGTTCTTTGAACTCTTGGTCGGAATACCCTTTGCGCTGGACGTAGCGCCAGAAGAGGTTTTCCACCTCGCTCCAGATCATGTTGTCATTCGGCTTGACCCAGTGGAAACCCCACACAGGATGGAGTCCACCCTTGTCCTCCGCCTTCTTGCGAAGCGTGGTGAACTCCTTCAGTGTGAGCTTGTGTTGTGCTAGTAGCACACACCGGGCGACTTCAACGTCGCCAAGAAAGAGTGGCTCTTTCTCAACAAGGGCACGCTCATAGGAACCCCTCGAGGTGTACCCGCCGATAAGGCCACGAGGAGCCGAGAGCTTCTCCAACAGCGCTGGCGCACCAGTGCCAGGCTCGGGCGGGAAGTAGTCCCGCGGGTACGTGGCATCCCCGCCTGAAGAAGACTCGATGGCAGTCGTGGCAGTCGGCTGTCTGGCATACGCACCCGAGCTAGCCGCGTGGTATTGCTGCTGTTGCTCGTCGAGGTTGTTGGAGAGCTCCTTGGGCTCGTGGACGGCACCCTCCTCGTCCTCAGACTCCGAGTCGATGAACAGCTTGGAGCTGGAGCCGCGAGGCGACCTGGAAGCTGAACGCTTCTTCGCCTTGGCCTCGGCGGCCTTCGCAGCGACAGTCGCTTTCGACGCTTGTGCACGCTCACGACCTTGTGCCAGCGTCAGATGCTTGGATGCCAGCACCTCCTTGGGCTTGGAGCCCGCGTCGCTCGGCGACTTCTCGGCCACGACCCCAGCGTCGGCCATAGCGACTTCGTCGTGCGACTGCTTGATGTCGCCTGAGCCGGACTCGGCGTCCTCCGCCTCCTTCTCTGACGAGGCCTTTGCGTCGGCCGAGGCGTTGGTCATGTCGCCTGCCGCCAGCTCCGTGCCTTCGGCAGCGTGCGTGCTGCCCTCCGAGACGTTCTCGCCGTCGGGTGAACTCTCACCGGTGTACTGGACCATCGTGCAGTCAAAGACGGCGGCTTCCCAGTCGCGAGCCGGGCTTTTATGGCCCCGAGGACTCTCCTCCTTGCCTTGCGCGGCGTCAGGAGACTTGCTCCGAGCCCCTGCCTAACGGCCACTCTCCAGCGTGCTGCTACGAGAGCGCACTACCTCCTCGGCCGCCTTCGTGGCCTCCATCAGCGCGGACGGCTCGTCCTTGGCCTTGACCGCCCTGGTCTTTGGCCCTACGGCCCGCGGTTTCGGAGGTACTTTCGCACTGCGCGCACTGCGCTCTGGAGGCATGCTTCCGGTCGACGTGGAGACCCTGCGGCTTGCTCGGCGATACGCCAGTTGCTCTATGAGGCCCGGGAGCCGAGGCGCCAGAGCTCGCGCCGTTGTCGATGGATTTCGACTTTGCGAGTGAAATGTGAGTCGCCGGCGTAACCTCGCTCTGATCGGTCGATAAGATCGAATCTAAGTGGGGGAGGATGTAACGGGGTTACATGGAACAGTGACCCTGTCACTATTCCGGGATGGCTACATCGGTCACTCCCCTGGATAGTGACCCAATTGGCCTTAGAGCCAACAGATACATTTTGTATGACACAAACTATAGGGAACTTAGGATTTGTATGCAGGCCAAATCTGTACCAACCTATAAATACATTCAGTCTTAGATCTATCGCTTTTCAAGTCAAGTCGTCCCCTTCAGACCAGGGACACGTGAACGGCTGTTCACTTGGAGTTTGTATACTCCTGCTTCCTCTGTTAAGAAGTGCTGTGTGCCCCGTCACACAAAGCTACGGTATCCCCGCTGCACTTGGTAGCACTTGTAGTCAATCCGACACCTGAGTCTGTATAGACTGACCCTCTGTGGAGAACGGAGCAGTTCGCTCACTTAACCCCGAACCAGCATGATGCGCTTAAAAAGCTTATGTCCTTGCTGGACCCGGAGGGCGTGACGCAACTTGCGCAGCAAGGCCCCGACGCGGTGAATGCGCGTCTCGAGGCGTTTTAAAGCTACGAGAATGCTCTCCTAGAGCACCTCCAGCAGAGGATGGCGACGGCCGCGGCGCCCCAAGCGGCTGCTTCGTCATTCGACGCGGGAACAAGACCCAAGCCGCTCATGTTGAACGTGAAGACCTTCGAAGGCAAGGAGGGTGAAAGCCTGATGCTTTGGACCCGTGAGGCTGAGATGGCTATGAGCTCAGCTCTACTTCGGACGGAGTCACAGCGCGTGGCACTAGCTATCTCGAAGCTCGGTGGGCGAGCGGGAGAGTGGGCACTAACGTCCGGGACGTCGGTCGAGGTGGCCTTCCCGACGTGGGACCAGCTGAAAACAGCAATTGTCCCGAGTGTTTTGCTAACGAGGCGTATCGCGTGCGCTCACGCTTCCTGGCGACCAGGCAGAGCAAGAAGGAGTTGACGGACTATGTCCAAGAGTTGAGAACTCTCTTTGCTGGTATGTCTGCGGACCCTCTGCCGGAGGCAGTCACCGTTACGGTGTTCATGGAGGGTCACCGCACTGGCGTTGCCAGGACGGAGGTGTTCCGAACCCACCCGAGCTCTTTTGAAGAGGCTGTGAGCGTCGCATTGAATGCGGAGCACAACTTTAATTCGTCGAGACTTGGGTGGAATGCGTCTTACGCTAGCGCGTCAAGTGGTCCGGATCCCATGGACCTCAGCTATGCTGAAGACGAAGAAGCCGAGGTTCGTGCTGCTGAGCATCGTCGCGGTATCCGCAGATGCTTCATCTGTGGTGACACCCGTCACCTTCGTGCAGGGTGTCCGCTGCGCCATCAGCGCCATGCTTCGTCAAGCCGCTCCTCCAGGGCTCTGGTTTGTCTCGGGGAAACGAGAAGTCCCAGTAGGCGCGAGGCGGCCTACTGGGGAAGAACTAAGTTCTATTGAGCCTCGGCGAGGTGGAGGTCGACAGGACTTAGCCCCGAAGAGAGCCGTACTCTTTAACACGGAACGTGTATGGAAGCCGGGCTTGCTAGTTGTCCAAGCTTGGGTGAAGGGCTTCACCAAGCCATGGACTATTTTAATCGATTCGGGAGCGTCGGGTAACTACGCCCGGCGTTCTACGATGGACGGAAGTCAGCTTTATGCTGAGGCGCTGGTAGCACGCGGAAGTGAAATCGTCACTGTTCGTCTCGCGACGGGCACTCATGTCACGGTGCCTAATGTCCCTGTGGACCTGGGCGTGAAGTTTTTGGATTTTGATAGCGTGGAACGCTGTCTGGTCTTAGACCTCAATTCGAGATATGATCTCATCCTTGGTATGGCGTGGCTGGAACGCCACGAGCCTTGGATCGATTGGAGGTCGAAGACCCTTGGTGCTACGCACTTCTCTCCTGGCGGAGCATTGGCGAGTCATGAACCCACCTCTGCTAGGAAGCAGAAGCGCTTTGGTGCGAGCACTGGACCGAGTCGGTCAATGTGCTGGACATCGGAGTTTCCGAGTTAGTGGATACTGAGTGTGTCGAGAACGAGCGTTCCGAGCGTGGCTCGCGGACGGCAGGTGGAGCGGCACGAATTCCGCTGAGCGGGAGTGCGTCTGAGGGCGACGCCCTGCTGCGTGCCAGCGACGGTGCGGTCGGTATGATGCCGAAGAACAAGGGGCTTTGCCCGGATGAAGATCGTGGAGTGGCACGTAATCCACTGAGTGGAGGCTGCGGATCGTGCAGCTTTTTGCTGAGTGTCGGTAAAGACACTGGAGCTCCCCCGGAGCTGAACGAGGTGGTGACACCTGGCGTCAAGACGCACGCGAAATCACGGAGCTCTTCAGGGCGGACGGTGTCCATGAAGAGGAGGCAGCGCCGCAAAGCGCTGGCTGCGAGACGCAAGGCGTCTGCGATCTCACGAGTCGAGAAGGGCGTGTCAAGCGGCGAGGCTCCACGCGAGAGCGAGCAGCTCTATACACTCGTGAATGGAGCGACGGGCGACGTCGACGAGGTATCAACGTCGACGACTTGCCCTCACTGTCTGCTCTCTTGGAGCTGGACGAGCTGTCCTTGGCCGGGTTCGGCGAAGCCTTGAAGGCTGGAGACTTGGCCGAGGTAGTGGTCATACGACCCGAAGAAGAGTTGAACTCGTCCTCGCTGCTGGATGAAGCTGTCCTGGAAGACACCGAGAAGGCGCTGAATGCGCGGAGCGGATTGGCGATCCTGAAGGACCCGTCGGATCCCTTGTATCAAGTGGTAAAGGATTACCAGGATGTCGTCTCGAAGGAGCCGCCCTCGGGGCTACCTCCGAATCGAGGTGTTCGACACGAAATTGATCTCGTTTCGGGAACGAAGTACTGCATGACGAGGCAGTGGCCCTTGCCGAAAGAGCAGTGTGACGTCATTGACGCGTTCTTCCGTGCGAAGCACGAGGCGGGCATGGTGCGTGAGAGTAAGTCTCCACACTCTACGCCGACGTTCTGTGTCAGAAAGCCGAATGGCAAGTGGCATATCGTGCATGCTTTCAACAAGCTGAATGCCGGTACCATCCTGGCGCAGACGCCGATTCCTCGGAAGGATGTTCTTCAGAGCAACATGACAGGATGTACGATGTACAGTGCGCTCGACTTGGTCGATGGATATTACCAATTGCTCATGAGGACGAGCGACATTCCTCTCACCGCGGTGAGTACTCCGAGCGGCATGCTCTGAGAGTGGTTGCTGATGCCCCAAGGGCTTTCGAACGCGCTGGCGACATTTAATCGTCTTGTGACGCAGCTCTTCAGGCCCCATCGGGCGTACGCGCAAACGTACCTCGATGACATTTTTGTCCACAGTCGTGCGGAGCACGGAAAGACTGATATGCAGAACCATGTCGAGCACCTGCGTGCTGTGCTCGAATGCATGCGTCAAAACAAGTTGTACGCCAACATTGACAAATGCATCTTCGGAGCGGAAGAGATCCCCGTCTTAGGGCGCTTCATCGGGAAGCGTGGCCTGAGGGCCGACCCGGTCAAGGTCAAGGCCATTGTTGACTGGCCGTTCCCAAGAACCAAAAGGATCTTCGCAAGTGGCTTGGCTTGGCCAATTACTTGCACAAGTACAGCGAGAACTACGCTGAGATGGCTCGGCCACTCTCCAATCTCCTGAAGAACGATGCGGAGTGGTGTTGGAACACCGAGCATCAAGATGCGTTCGCGGTCATTAAGGACAGTCTCCTTCATGCGCCTATTCTGGCTCTGCCAAACCCCGCTTGTCCGTTTAGTGTCGTCTATGACGCCTCGGACTTTGCCATCGGCTGTACACTGCTGCAAGCAGCCGCCGAGGGGCGCGGGCGCGTGGTGGCGTTCGAATCTCGCCAGCAGAAGGCTGCGGAGAAGAACTATCCTGTCCATGACAAAGAGCTACTTGCGATGAAGTATGCGCTCGTCAAGTTCAGGGTGCACCTGTTGGGCTCACAGCCGTTCGTGATTTACACGGATTATGCGTCGTTACGCACTGCGACTAAGTCGCCTCACCTCTCGCAAAGGATGGCCCGTTGGCTGTCCTTCTTCGCGGAATACAACTTCGAGGTGAAGTACAAGCCTGGCAGTCAGAATTTCCTTGCTGACGCGCTGTCGCGCAGGCCGGATTATGAGCTGGCTCATGTAACGACCGTGACTTCGTCATTACCGGATTTGATCCGAACGGCTTAGGCCAAGGACGACACCTATGTCGCGTTGCTGAAGGCTCTGGGGAGCAAGGAGTTTTAAGAGTCGGACATGGAATTGTCAGCGCGGCTGCGCACGCGGCTACACCGTTATTCCCTCGATGGAGGCCTGTTGTTCTACAACACTGGCCCCGAGGATACGCCCCGCGTGGTCATCCCTCATGATGAGGATCTGAAGTACCGCATCCTCTATGAGGCGCATGACACGCCGCTGGCCGGCCATCTTGGCCGTGAGAAGACCTACAGCTCGGTGAGCACCCACTACTGGTGGCCGAAGATGTACAAGTGGACGAGCACTTATGTGCGCACGTGCGAGACGTGACAGCGCGTGAAGTCGTCACCTCATGCTGCAGCGCCGTTGGCGAGCTTGCCTGTCCCTTCGGGCTGTTGGCAATCCATGAGTATGGACTTTGTGTTTGGCCTGCCGGCGGATGCGGCGGGCAACACTGGAGTCGTGGTCTTCGTGGACCGACTGCTCACATCGCGCCTGTGCCGGATACCATCGATGGTAAAGGTACAGCAACGCTGTTCTTGGACCGAGTGTTTCGACAACACGGACTCCCTGAGTCGATTGTCTCGGACCGAGACCCCCGCTTCACGGGCAGCTTCTGGAGCGCGGTCTTTGCGGTGCTTGGCACCAAGCTGGACATGTCCACGGCGGACCATCCGCAGACCGATGGTCAGACAGAGCGCGTGAATCGCGTCGTCGAGGACGTGCTCCGCAGCATTTGCGCCGAGACGCCGAAGCGCTGGAGCGCCATGCTGCCACTCGTTGAGTTCGCGTTGAACAACGCCGTGCACGCCTCGACAGGTTACACGCCGTTCTACGTGAACAGTTTGTCTCATCCCCGCGTCCCGCTGACGCCGCCACGTGGTGGCCTCGGGCTTGGTGGGGGAGGAGAAGCAGATTTAGCTGATCGGCTAGCCGATGTCAGCCCGGATACTATTCGTAAACAGGTTGTCGCTTTCTTGTCGACACATCTCAGTGTCTTCGACATGTGCGTGACAAATGGCTGAGAGCCAAGACAAGCAAAAGGAACATGCAGATGCCAGGCGCAGAGGCAATGTTGAAAGTTATGAGGTCGGGGACCTGGTGTTGCTTAATGCTAAGAACCTACCTACACATGCAGTGTCTGCCGTCTTCAAGACGAGGTTGCGCCCGCGCTTCATCGGACCTTTCAAGGTTGTGGCCAAGAAGGGCCTTGTGTACACGCTCAATCTTCCGAAGAAGATGCGGACGCACCCCGTCTTCTATGTGGGTTTGCTCAAGCCGTACCAGGACCCGACGCAGGTGCAGATGGAGGCACCGAGGGTGACGAGGTCACAGGCGCGGAGGTCGCGGTCGTCAAGGACACAGTCGCAGGCGTCGAGGACGCGACCACCCACGTGAGCACCGCAGGCACAGGCGGAAGAATCGGCGCCGGAGGTGCCGCGGGCACAGCGGGAGCCGCAGGCGCAGGAGGCGCGGCAGTCGAAGCCTGCATGCGGGCCAGGAGGTCGAGCTGACCCTGAAGCACAGCCTGCTGACGCTGTAGCTCCCGAGCTCGCGGCCACGTTGCTCATCGCGATCGAGATAGTATCGCACCCAGTCCTCCAGGGCCCCAAGGCGGTCCCAGACCGCTCGAGGCACCTCGATCCATCGCGTCCGCTCGGCGAGCTCGTCGAGTTCGGTGGCAGTCCGGACCAGACGTGCATCGACGTCATGGATATGATCCCGAAGGCGACCCGCCTGCTGCCACACCTCCAAGAGCTCACTTTGAGTCGCAAAGGTCCCCACAGCGGCCTCCATCGGCCCTGCTCGATGAGCATGGGAATCTACATTACCCTGTGGAGCGCCTCCTGGCGAAGCGGCGTTGCCGGGGTCAAAGCCAGTATCTGGTGAAATGGCGAGGGTACCCTCACTTCGAGAACTCATGGGAGTTTGAGGTGCCCCTCCGCCAAGACGGGCCTGACGTCGTGGACGCTTTTGATCAGCTTGATCACCAGCGCCCCGAGGGCTCAAGGCCGGCACGCCGACCGTCCCGCGCTTCCTGGCAATAAGCTGGGGAGCTGCTGGGTCAGCCACATTGCTCCGAGGCTGACCCTGAGCCACAGCGCTCACTCCCTCGCGGGAAGGAGCGGCTGGAGTGCTCGAAGGAGCGAAGCGCGCAGCGCAAAACTGGGTCTGCGGCTGGGCGAGTGCCGAGAGGCTGCGCTTGGCTCGGACCTTCGCGAAATCGAAGCGGAGCTTGCGTTCAATGCGAACATTCACTTCACTGAAGCTGGCTCGGAGAGCGTCCATGGATCTGAGCTTTCAGCTGTGCTCGGCCCAAGACTCGAACTGAGCTTCGTACTCAATTGAGTCTTCCCCCGGGCTAAGTACCACCGGGTACGTCCACATAGCGGGCATGGACTTCTGCTGGGCTTGCCGCCGCAGCCTCTCCCGATACTCCGCGACAGTCGTGGACTGTGGAGTGAGGAGCCGCTCTCGCAGAGACGTACGCAGTGCAAGCTCCTCCGGAGTAATGGTGTGCAGCGCGAGAGACTGCTGCAACGCCTGGCGACAAGCCTCCGCGGGGTCGCAAGGCCGGAAGCCGTAGTCGGCAGTGCTGGGGTTCAGCAGAGGCCGCAGCTCGGGGCGCTGGGAGCGCATGGAAGCCATCTGCGCCGCAACCTGCTCGGACTGAGCTTCGTTTAAAGGGTTGGAGATGACGGGGCCCAGGGGCATGCCCTCACCCCGAGGTGGCGAATACCGTGGCTCAGTGAGCGCGTGCAGCTCGTAGAGGCCGGAAGAGCGTTCAGGGACGGGTTCGGAGTTCGCAGCGGTGGCCGCGGCCCCTCCCTCGATGGCGCAGCGCGCTCCGCAGGTGAACGGCTCGCCGTGCGCGCGGGGCGCTGACGTTCGCGGAGGTGCGGAGGCACACAGTGCAGCAGCACAAGCTGAGCCTCTGTGAGTCTGTTAAGCTTCCTCTAACGCAAAGCTACGGCAGCCCCGCTGCAACCACCACTGCGAGCATTCTGTGGATGGCGCTGCCGCACCCCGCTCCAGGATTGCCTTTATTTTGGTTCTTATGCAGATCAGGTCTGGGATTTGAACATGCTGATTAGGAGCAGGTCGAAGTGTTAATGGGAGATCGGTATGTACCAAGAATATGGTACCATTTCGGTTACCAGAATAACGGTACCATCTGGGCTCAGATCTGATCTGTCTCACTTTTCGAAAGTCCAGTGGGCGAGAAGCGCGGCTCGTGCACTGCACGAGCCGCGCTTCTTGTGGCGTGTTACACGCCACAAGTTGCTAGACACGCGTGTTGAGCGAAGGCAAACTTGGTCAACACGTCGGAAACATCCTGCTTGGCTTGTGAGCTAACAGAAGATATTTTCGATGGCGTTGTTTCACATGCACTAGGATAACTGTCTGGTTAAGAATTTCCCACGCACTCGCTTGCCAACAAATACTCTTCCTGTGGCGTTCGCTTATCAGCGTCACGGCGCAAACCACACAACCTCAGTCTTCTTGGTGTGCAAGAGCTGCTGGTTAGACAGGAGACTAAGCGTAGTATTCGGTAGCCGGGGCTGCACGCCGCGAATCGGTCTGTTTGTGCAGCCCGATGTGGCAAATCGTGCCATCACACTTCGCGTTATGCCCCGCTCACAGCTCCTTACGCGCGCCAGGTGATTTCCTTTACCATAGATTCGGTATTTTGTTCTTCATGGAAGAACGTTATCCTGGACGGGTTGGGGTGACGCCCTCCCGGGAGCGGCGCAGCGGCGTCGTTCTCGGGGGCGCTAGTGCGGCGCCCTCAGTCTTTTACGGACAAGGATGTGAGGCAAGTGTCTCTGGGCTGAGAACTCGACGCGGGTACGACTCGCGGCGGTGGGAGCGGACGAACCAAGCGCGCTCAGTGCTCAGCCATCGGCTTCCCGTGGGCTGGTGACTACGGCACCGCCCAGGAAGCTGATTCGGCGGCGAGGCACGAGCGACCGCGAGGGGGGAACGCTGCGGAAGTACTGTGCGCTTCGAATAGGACGAAACGCGAAGCCAGTTCGCTAGTGTCCACTATGAAAGATACATGTTGGGTCCGTTGATTGAGCTGCTTGGCAGCGTGGGCGAAGCCTGCTTTCTGCTGAATAGTGCGCTCGGAACGTGTCTTAGGAAAACGGTGGGTAGTTGCGATCGCAATAAAAAATCCGACTGTGTTTTGTATATCAAACTTGTGGGCAGCAGCATCCGTTCCTATCGACAGAAGATCGGTGTGGCACTGCGGTAGTGTTCGCGCAAACACTAACTGTATTGCTAAAACTAGCGTTTGCAAACTGTTTGTTAGTGTGTTGTGAATCTGATTAACATGATTGTGGAGTTAGATGGAATTTAGTGATTCATCTTATTGCTCGTTTAGCTGCCGAAGCTGACTGGTACGAAAGGCTCGTCCTAACTTTTGAGTATATTTCGCAGAACGTTGAGTAATGAGTAATGTACTCGGACTTTCGAGTACATAGACTTCATTTGAACTGGTGCGCTGCGACAACTTGCAACTACGGACTCCACATTAAATACGTTATGTGTTGGGATGTCATTCACAAGCGCAATAACGTGCTACAAACCCTTTAGGACAACTTTTCTTTTGTTTTCTGCTAGATGACGCTTGAATTCTCTATTAGCTTGTTCACGTCCGCATAAGAGGATCCATGCGTTAATTCGCCAGATGCGTTCGTATTGTGCCTTCCTCTGGTCTCGTCCAAGGTGGCGAGGCCGGACGTGGCATTTTTCCTAGATCACAAGTAAGATTTATGTGGAATTACTCGCAAGTCAGTGAACCCACAATTAAGTTGTATATGCGAGGAATAATATTAATTCCTGTTGTTCAGATGCTGAACGCCTGTTGCCCATGTAATCCGCTGAAATCCTGTTGCCTTGCCCGGAATACCTGTTGTCCACTTACCCTAACAGATCATTAGTGCTGAACTTATGCACCAACCAATGTTCAGCATTTGGACTCTGAATCTGCAGTGTATATTTAGGCGGCCCCGCCCCAACGTCTGACATCCCAACTTGCTGACAGCTATGGCGCTGTCATGCGCTGCCATCGGCAACCGACCCCAAGGCTTCCGGTGATACTTCAGTTGTGTTGGAGCGCGGACAACAGCGTCGGCGACGAACTCAGCGGCGGTGCCGAAGACAACGATACCAGCGAGAAGGAGGCGGAAAGCACCGCGACCTCCACAAGCGCGGCACTTGGCGCCACACACCACCAGCGTGACCACCCAGCGTTGCCACCAGGGCAGCCGATCGCGCTAAGAAAGGCGGGTGACTGCGGCTTTCGGGTGGAGGAACGGCGCTGATGATGATGACCGACACGGCGCTGACGAGGCAGACAACCACGGCAGAGGTCTTGACGCTGATGACGACAGGAGCGGCCCAAGATATTATGGCGGCTTTTAGAGGCGTACGTGCATGCTGAAGGCGCGAGCTACCTCACGCCGTGGGGAGAGCGAGCGCTGCGCATGTCAGCTTAACGAGTACGCCATCGCGCAGGCATGCTAGTCGCTCGCGAGCTGGTAAACCAGACCAAGTATGGAAGGATGGTGACCTTTGTCTTAAGCCGCAGTACACCCTGCTGCACCACGCGAGATCTCACTTCACGACAAAGAGGTTGTCTGTGGCACCGCTTTGCCCTGCTCGAATGCTTATCTCCAACGCTGCTATCCCGTCACTGAAGCGTCATGACGAAGGAGAGCAACCAGCCCCCACCGGGCCCGTACGATATTCGCGCAGTGCCCAACAGCTTGAGCTGCATGCGTGCACTGGCGGTTTTTGAGTCAATGACCTCGAAACCATCATCGCGTTCACATCGTGAACTATGAACTGCACAGTCGCAACAAGGACGATGCCTTCGAATTCAAGACCACGACCAAAAGCAACTGCAACTTGTTTGCGAAGGTGTACTTGTCGGCGGCGTCATTCCGACCATGTCACCAACGGCTGCTTGCCCACGCGCGCTTCTTGTCCCGCGGGCTCCGTCAATCCACCCGCCGTCGGTCAGGCCAGAGCCCGGAAGTCGCCTATGGTGGCCACAATGGCACCGTCGCTTAAAATGAAACTCATTGGTCATACAGCCTACGCCTTCGGCTTTCAGGTTTTACTGCTGATCGATAGTCGAGGTATTCCACTCCTGCAGGAGTACGTGTTCAGGCACGATAGTGGCGTTTGCCACGAAGATGATTCCGGTGAGGGCGGGGACGATCTCCGCTCACCTTCTTCATTGTCGTCGAAGTACATATAATAGCATACCGTGATGTGGTGGAGCCGTGGGTCCAGCAGCACAAGATGAACACGCTCTGGTAGAGCGCAAGCGTTTCGTTCATCTATACAGAGGCGTACTCGTGAGCACGGTGGAGTGTCATGTCATTCTTGCGCTTGCAGCGGTGTGCTCCAAAATGCCCGAATTTGAGGTTGCACCGCCATAGTAGGATGCTGAAGAAGCGCAACAGCTCGCCGGTCATGTTGCTTTTTCAGGCGGACTTACATCACGTGCAGGGATACCCAAGTAATCGTTACTTGGCCTCCCTGGTGCCTTATCGTATCAGCTACTACAGTACATAGTAATTGCCCATAATGATCCTCAATTCAAAACCAAAACCTCCCTGGCGCCCGGCTTGACTCACAACAGTCTCAAATCGCTGGACTCCGCTACGTGTACGACGGGCTGGGTATCCTTTTATTTATCAGGGGCAATGAAATCGACCGTCCCGGCATCATTGAAGCACAACAGATTTTCAATATCGTCGCTCTGGATTCGGCACGTGCGGCGATTCAGTAATGACTTCCTGTTGTGTTAGGTTCACAACAGAGTTTCCTTGGTACGCAACAGGAATTCAGCAAGATTTGTAGACAACAGGCGTTCAGTATCTGAGCAACAGAAATTAATTAGCACCCCATCCGCGAGAAGTTCTTATTTTCTACACCAATAATGATATCCTCACACGAATTACTCTGGCAACACCGTGGTGCGTATACGCGGACTGTGAATCTGACAACCAGTACCAATTCTCTTGAGGGACCACTAATTTAAACGCGAGTGATATAGCGCAAACATACAAACGTTTTTGCAAGCAGTGCTTACAGTGAGTTAGTGTATTGTGAAATTCACTAACATGTTTGCAGAGTACACCATACTGTGGAGTCTAACCCGTCACTATGTGCACGACGCTTGAGAACCCCACGCTAGTTTGTCATTTTAAAGATCCACACCACGGTCACAGAGCAAGTTTTGCAGCAGTGGCTGTCGCTGTTGGAGCGGCAACTACTCGGTCAGCCTCTTGTCTTCCCAGTATTAATAGGCGTGTGCTTGATCATTTGGGGTCAACCCGAGCGCCATATTTATTTTTCATCCCTGGCAGATAGTGGTTGCGCGTGAGCCGCTGCTGCTGCGGTTCCCGCTCGATTCGAGATCTTCGGTTAGCCAACGTTCCTCCATTGTATTGTATTGTGAACGTTAGGGCGCCTTACGCTCAGGGAATAAGTGATTTACACTCTCCAAACGTGGTCCACACACACTACCCCTAGTAGTGGGCGGCCACTAATTGAGCTCCTACTGTCTTCACCGTCACGATCAGCATACATCGGCACTGAATGGCTCCCCCTTCGCGGAGACGCACTAAGCCTTGGTGGCGGCGTGTCCGCTGCTTCCGTCCCCCGCATCGGTCTTGTAGTCTTGGTTCAGCTAGGTACTCGGGTCACTACTCCTTTCCCCGGCGACTGCTACCGTGGCCGACCAACCACACAGTCTCAGCCAGCACGCCCTTGTTCTTCAGTCTTGTGTTGTTCCTGTGTCTTATGCTGATATAACGAGTCGCAGCCCGAGTAGCTTGGAAGCGACCACTGACAACTTTGTCTCCACGTCGTAGGAGGTTTCGCCACGAAAGACATTGCGGAGCATTTGGGCAGTGATCGTGGTACGTCAGCGGCGATGACATCTTTCCAGCGTGATTCAGCTTATCGAGAACAATCTCCACGTTGTCGTGGCGTAGTGATAAATCTATCCACTCCTCCAGCTTTGCCTGCACACCAAACCGCCATTCGATGCGACGTCAGGGGCTACAAATCGTTGCAGAAACTTTTGTTGCTCGTGGTCCCCATCCAGTACCAGCGGCGAACGGCCATCTCGATCATGTATGTTGAGCCCGTGGCGGAAAAGATGGAAGTACTCGACCACAAGTCTCGCTTCACTTGAGTGATTCCAATCGTCCCTTAACTCTGAAATAAATTTCAGAGAATAATGACTTCTTATCTGCTGAGTAGCTTCACTAACGAAGTTACCAAGTCAATTTTGTAGTATACACTGATGAAGTAACGTTTCGTTTCAACCCATTCGAAGCGCACACAGCCCGGGAAAACAAGTCGCTGCCCGAGTAGTTTCCAAGCCGGCATAGGCAAGTTGGTCTCCTCACTGGTGACAATACCACCAGCGATCGCCCTCTGAAGCATTCATTCTTTGACGGTGGTGCCTAACTTGATGTCAGCGACGATGGCACCGCTCGCATCGTAGTCCATACTGCCTATTACAACCTCGAGGTTGTCGTGGATCCCTCCACTCTTTCCGTATCGCTAGTACGCCGAAGCCTCGGTTCGATGCGACATCGGGCGCCATGGTCGTCAGCAGGAAGTTGTTCTGCGCTTGGGTCTCATCTAGAACCAGAGACGTGGTGGCATCGCCTTGATCCTGGGCGTCGCGGCCGCGGCGGAAGAGGTGGAAATACTCCTCCACCAGCCCCCATGGACTTGTGTGGAGTACCCCAACTTGATCTGGTAGGGACAACCGAAGCTTCTTCTTCCTATTGAGTAGTTGTATCGCGACCCTCAGCTGCTCTGTAGATGCCTCGGATTGCAAGCGTGTGGACAATTGTCATGAAAATCGCTGACACGGAGCCTAGCGCTCATATCCGAGAGGCGGAGGGCGAACAGCACAATGTGCAGTGGATTCGCGAGGGAGGGGTGTACATGACTTCCTTTACATCAGTCGGCACAGTGACGTTGGGGCAAATCTGCAACTTTATTGAGGTGGCGGCTAGCAGCGTAGGCTGCTGCCTTGTCCAAGTTGGACGTGGCTGACCCCCCCCCCCCCTCAAGTAAGGCGGCCGCTGGGAGAGTCGTTGCAGATTTCGCCCCACTTACCATGCTTGCGGCTAGACGAGATACCGATTCCCGGTAGAGCGGAGTGTATATCTTGAAGGTGTCCGATGTCCAACGGCCATGAAACTGGATGGTCAGGGCGTCCACGCCGGCGTGGTACATGTGTGTGGCTCCTCCCGACCGAAGCGAGTGTGTGCTGTACTCGCGTGGGTCGCATTCGATGCGTCTTGCGGCGTCCTGTACTGTGTTAGCCACCTACCGCGCCGATATTGAGCTGGGCGCCCCCGACCGGGACATGTACAAGGCCGCCGGCAGTTCGGCAGGCAGCGATCGCCGTGATCGTAGGAGAAGGAGTGCCCCTAGGACCGGGTACAGGAAGCGATGGCCTGAGCGTCGTAGCATGCGAGTTGTCGCTTGCCCTGCCTGGTTGGTTTTGAATCCGCGGAGCCTGATGTGCACTGTTGTTGCTGCGCTCGCGTCCAGGGTAGCGTCGAAGACGGCAGCTTTCAGTGCAAACCAGCGGAAATTGCCTCCGCTGACGGCCGTTATCTCCGACCTCCGAAGCAGTAAAAAGAACGCCAGACAAAGACCCCCCCATAAGGCTTGGTCCGAGAAGGAAGCAAGGTTGAGGGACGCGAAGCACATCGCCATCAGCTGGATCGACACGGGAGCCTTGCGCTCTGGCGGGCTATCCAGCGGCTGATGCCTTTGAGGAGAATGTAGACCTGTGGATGGTCAACTGGGAAGTGTCGTCCCGACGCCTGTAAGAAGTGGCGGACTCCCATCAAGTTGTTCGCGATCGTGGCGCTACGGACCGGCCGGTCTGAGCCATAGCCCTGCTGGAAACCCATGAGAATGAAATCGGATACGTGCTGGACTTGCGCCGCCACTGGGACGCCGCTGAGCCACGGGTTCACCCCGCGGCGGGTGATGAACGCTTACCATACGTAGTCGCGAAGCAGATTCAAGCCCACGTAGTCGCGAAACTTCTTCAAGCACACGTAGTCGTGTAGTATATTCAAGCACCCGGGTGATAGACTGGTGCTGACGGCTTCGAGGTTTCGTAGATATATGCTGGTAGCTGCAAGTAGTGCAAACGGTCTGGAAGTTCTAGATAGTTCAAGTTAAAGTACCAATGCGATTTAGTCGAGATACTCTATTACATCCATATCGGCTTACACGGATAGTACCCACTTCAAATATCAGAGCTGGCGGGTATCCGGGTGGGTGACCGAGGGATTTCACAATTAGAAGCCGGCATTGTAACGATCCGTGCCAGAGTGTGACGGGGCACACAGCACTTTTTAACAGAGGATACCGCGACGCTGCTCAGGAGCACGAAGCTCGGCTTCTTCGTCTTCAGCATAGCTGAGGTCCATGGGTTCCGGACCACTTGACGCGCTAGCGTAAGACGCATTCCACCCAAGTCTCGACGAATTAAAGTTGTGCTCCGCATTCAATGCGACGCTCACAGCCTCTTCAAAAGAGCTCGGGTGGGTTCGGAACACCTCCGTCCTGGCAACGCCAGTGCGGTGACCCTCCATGAACACCGTAACGGTGACTGCCTCCGGCAGAGGGTTCGCAGACATACCAGCAAAGAGAGTTCTCAACTCTTGGACATAGTCCGTCAACTCCTTCTCGCTCTGCCTGGTCGCCAGGAAGCGTGAGCGCATGCGATACGCCTCGTTAGCAAAACACTCGGGACAATTGCTGTTTCAGCTGGTCCCACGTCGGGAAGGCCACCTCGACCGACGTCCCGGACGTTAGTGCCCACTCTCCCGCTCGCCCACCGAGCTTCGAGATAGATAGTGCCACGCGCTGTGACTCCGTCCGAAGTAGAGCTGAGCTCATAGCCATCTCAACCTCACGGGTCCAAAGCATCAGGCTTTCACCCTCCTTGCCTTCGAAGGTCTTCACGTTCAACATGAGCGGCTCGGGTCTTGTTCCCGCGTCGAATGACGAAGCAGCCGCTTGGGGCGCCGCGGCCGTCGCCATCCTCTGCTGGAGGTGCTCTAGGAGAGCATTCTCGTAGCTTTAAAACGCCTCGAGACGCGCATTCACCGCGTCGGGGCCTTGCTGCGCAAGTTGCGTCACGCCCTCCGGGCCCAGCAAGGACATAAGCTTTTTAAGCGCATCCTGCTGGTTCGGGGGTAAGTGAGCGAACTGCTCCATTCTCCACAGAGGGTCAGTCTATACAGACTCAGGTGTCGGATTGACTACAAGTGCTACCAAGTGCAGCGGGGATGCCGTAGCTTTGTGTGACGGGGCACACAGCACTCCTTAACATAGGAAGCAGGAGTATACAAACTCCAAGTGAACAGTCGTTCACGTGTCCCTGGTCTGCAGGGGACGACTTGACTTGAAAAGCGGTAGATCTAAGACTGAATGTATTTATAGGTTGGTACAGATTTGGCCTGCATACAAATCCTAAGTTCCCTATAGTTTGTGTCATACAAAATGTATCTGTTGGCTCTGAGGCCAATTGGGTCACTATCCAGGGGAGTGACCGATGTAGCCATCCCGGAATAGTGACAGGGTCACTGTTCCATGTAACCCCGTTACACAGAGGATTTCACAATTAGAATCCGGCATTGTAACGATGCCAGAGTAGGAAGTGCTTCTTCCAAAAACTGTTCTCGTAGAGAAGCAACAAGTAGGTCAGTTATATTCGCAACCCAATAAGCAGAATTATCAGCATTATTAGCAATAAATGCAGAAGACATAGATTTAAACCATGGTGCCACCTGGCAGCATATCAACTGGCAACACACTCACGCATTATCGATAAATTACACGCAATTGACAAGTAGCATCTCAGCCTGGAGAATCTGTTGGCGTTTTCAAAACATAGTCCTCAACGATGAAGCATACATACCCGTCTTCACATAGGCATTTTTAAATGGTGGATGATGCAGGCCATGATTATAGTCATGGAAATTTACAAGATTCCGTACAAGATTAATCATGGATGGTCAAATCGTATTTAGAAGGATAATCATGTGGAGAAGATTCGAGAAGATACGAAGAGCCCTCGTCGAGGACGAGAAAGATGCAAACGTGTGGTTGTAATTTGATCCATGATTAATCCAGGATTGATCCCTGATTAGTCATGGTTGTGCATTCGGGGGTCGACATACACACGAGTAGACAGTCTGGCGGAGCCCCACGCAAGTAACGAAGCACTTTCTCTGTGAGGTCGTGCAGGCGGATCGTCAACAGCAACAGTGCTTTGTACAGTCACAGGGGGCCTGTGAAAGAAGCAAGATGCAACGTGTATGATTGGATGCATTAGCAGCCACCTTCCACTAAACCTTGGCAACTTACTGTACGACCTAAGTGGCTGGAACTGTGGCTTCCTCATCATCGGCGGTGGCTGATCACGGAGGCATCTTCTCTTCTTGGTCATCGTGTTGCCTGTCCAAGGCTCGGTTCGGCATGAGTTTGCCCGTGAGCAAATAATAGAACAACTCGTAACGACGTCTCGGTAGAGCGTTGGCGCTCATATCCTGGGGTGGTCCTCCAGTGACGAGCCGGATAAACATCCAGCAGACGTACACGCCGCAGCTGAAGGCGTCAAACTGGATGGGGTTGTTCTGCTGAACGAGGTCGTACTGTTGGATCCCGGAAATCTTTAGGTTTGAGGCGATAGCGTTTGCAGCGTTTAGGTAGGGAGCTTGGTTTGGTGGGTCGTAGTAGAAAAGGCGCCTCGCGCTCACATTCACCACGACACAACACCAGTGAGCGTTGTGAAAGTTCAGCGGGATCAGGACGGTCTCCACGCCATTCTCCACCACTTGCTGGAACACACGGGCACCAATTACCTGGTCGACACACCCTCCATCCGATCGTCTGGTTCGTTTCTTCATGGTCTCTGCTGCCTGGAATCCCGCAAATCTGCAAGATGGGTAATCGGCTTCCAACCTCAAACACAGAGCCCTAATCGATGCGTCCGTCAGCCAGTTTGGTGGTGTGGCTCTGTAGAGCACTGAGTACACGAAGTCCGGCATGTTAGGGAGACCTGGGATCACCTTGTCGTGGTATTGCAGGAATGGCTTCACAAGTCAGCCATTTGTGCATATCCAGACCCTGATCTACCACCTCCTTCAAGTTTTGAACTCGGGGAAACGTTTCGATCTGCTTACACGAAAAGTTACCCACATCCTTGATAATCACGGTCTCCTTCATATCTGACGTCGTTACCTTTCGAGCAGCTGTAGAGTCTTGAGACGTTTCGATTTCAATAGCGCTCGTTGCCGTATTTGATACCGGTAGTACTTTCACGCACGCGGCCAGCAACTTGTGCGGGAGGATGTTGAAGGGATCCATGATCGTGATAGGATTCTTCATCATACGAAACTTGGTTTTTTGTTGTCAGCTTCTTTATACTTCACGATAACTCCAGCGAGACGCCGCTGCGTGTCCAGTAATGCAGGTTGCCCCCGATCAAGAGCATCCACAAGGCCGCTTAACGTAACCTCACCAGCTTGTCTTCTCCCTCTCTGAGCTTGGTCGTACCATTTTCGGTCCGTTCGTTCGACGGTCACTGTCACCTTTTTCAGCTTGCGGGGGGGGGGGTACCTTCTTCGTCTTCGGGTTCAGTTTGATACGAATAGGAGACCCTTTCGCAGTCTCAAGGTCTGCGTCCTCCATAGCAGCATCACTGTCACTTGAACTCGAACTCAAGGCAAACTCTCGTTTTAATTCCGGATCCAAACCGCCGGTCTTTGATTCATCAGCTCCACTGTCCGTCTTAGCCATCTTCCGCTGCCGAACATTCCGCCACTGGTCCATCACAAATTGCAGCATCTCGTCAAACTCGACGTCGTCGTCGATATCGGCCATTTCAGTGCTGATTAAGTGCGTGACTCGAAGTGCTTCTCTGTAACGCTGCGCTTGAGTCCGCTTTTCAGAGCCGCGAACGGTTCTACTACCGAGCGGGAAGGTCTCGTATGAGAACTGCCTCACACGCACAAGCTCTCGTCTCGTATCTGTCCACCTACACATCAACATGCAAAACGTATGGGTCAGAACGCTGTTATAATCCCGGAAGTCCATGATTATAATGCTGGATGTCCATTATTATAATCCTGGATGTCGATGTTTGTAATCATGGAAAAGCAGATCGAAACGCGATGCAAGAAGACGACGCACCTCGAGTCGATACGCATCCACGGAATGACGGGACCAGCGATTCGCTCTTTCTTCCTGTACGCAATAGCGTGTCGACACGGAAGCTTCATGGTGACACCGAACTCGCAGTCACACTCCCAGTTGTCTAGACGCAAGTAATGCGTCTTGGAGGACCCCTGAACAATAACTGCATCCTGAGCGATGCTGAACTTGTAATACCCAACGTTCGCCAGTCCTCTCGTATACTGGTCAGCGATCTGCTCGGCGACGAAATGCGAGGTGAAACGAGGCACGTTTGGCATCTCTTCATCATAGTTGGTGTTCACAAGCCGGCCGATTCGTTCGAGCCGATATCGATACTCGTTCTCCACCCGGCGATGAAACGGAACAATACCCCTGACACATGCCGCCATGCTCATGGATCCGTCCACGCAATCTTTAAGCTTCCCAAAAAAAACTCTCCAACCGATTGTTAGTGTGGTTCTTGAAATGGGGAAGCGTCGCGCGGCGATACATCACCCAGCGATCTTGACATGAATCCCAGTTTTTCTCGAAATACTCGAAGAACTCACTCAGTCCGACTCGATCACAAATACCCTCCAAAGAATCGTGCGCAATTTTGTACTTCTCTTTGCAGTCTGCGTATATCATTGCGTGGATAGCTGCATCCACCTGACTGGCGTCGTCAGAAGACACCTTACCATATTCAGGCTTCGACCTCTTCTCCTTCAAGCACCTAACCACGTCAAAGTGACAAATCAGAACTCGAGCCTTAGGGAAATTTGACTCAAGCACTTTGATCTCGTTCAAGTGCTTGTCGACGACAATGACCCAAAGCTGGTCAATACGAGTCGGATGCAAACGCTTGAAATGATCGATGGCTCTCTCCATGTGCCAGTCACCATTGGCTTCGAGCAACGACTGCTGTGCCACACCTCGTTCTCCAAACTCGTTCATGGTCATGAAAGTCAGCAACTGGTAGTTGTACCTGTAAAGCATGAAAGAATCATGGGTTAGTCCAAGATTAATCATGGAAAAATCGTGGCTCTATCTAGCAACCCACCGACTCGTCTTGTGGCTGCGGTCCACTAGTAACAGCTCACGGAAACGCCCGTAAATACGCCTCATGTGAGCTGACGCCAACGACAGTACTCCCGTCTCACCCGCCTCCGTCTCTGCAAAGGACGAGACGTTCTCCGGGTCTGCTGCCGCGAATGCTGCAATCTCCCGGGCGGTATCGTCGTCATCCGCTGTAGATACCGACGAAGTGTGTTCACGCACCATGTTGTCGACATCCACTTGAATGACATTCTGGTCATTCTTGAGGGGGTAGTCGTAAATCTCCGACCGCTTCACTCCTACGGCCAGCATTCCTTCCACTCGTGCAGCAATGACAGGGTTGTCCACACCCCGAGAAGAAGGGTAAGTGGCGTAACTGGATGGTGATAGCTTGTGGTTGCGGACGAATGAACCGTTCTTGACCTGCAGCTCCCCACGGGCCACGTTCCACTGGACCACAAATCGAAATGGACAGTCCGTCACCCGGATGTGCTGTCGTGGGCGGCTGCCGCTACCGCGAGATTTACGCTTCTTCCAGCCGTGTGTACAGATGTACACACGCTGGTATGGGTCAAACCCTTCCGGCACCAACTGAGATACATTTTCACCTTTTTTGGTCTTCGACAACCGTTTGTTTCGCTCAGCTCAAGACATCGTTTCTCGCACGGGCAGAACTTGCATGGTGCGCTTGCAATACGTCGCAAAGTAGGGGAGCCAAGCTTCCCAGATCGTATGCCACACAGTTGGCGGCTCGACCACAACTTCCACCCTGCTGTGACCATGAAAAGCATTACTGTTCGACTGGCTCTCTTCGTCATCATTAGACGCATCGCCAGATATGTGTGAACACTCGCGGTCGCATTGCCCTTCGTCTGGATTTTCACGCGACTCACTCATCGCGTCGTCACCCACCTCATTCTTCGCGCCACCAGTCGTCTCATTCAGCGCGTCCTCGTCCGTGTCCTCAGGGTGGAGACTCCACGATAAGCCAGGGCCCCTCCGTGGCCAGCGACGCGCCGCCGCTTTTCCTCCAGCATTGCCGCTTCCGGCGTCCTTGGCTGCAGCTGCATTCTCAGCGCCTTGCATCTTACCGGGGAATGCCAAAACCAAAATGAGGGTTCTCTCTCGCTCGGAAATATCCGAATCGGAAATACGCGAATCGGAAATACGCGAATCGTGGAGCAGGAAAGAAAAAATATAAATTACAATCATGGACAAATCCTGATTTCAAATCATGTATGGTTGCATGATTATAATCATGGCCTGCAACGGTTCCCTATTTAAATCGTGTCCTCTTGAATGAAAAGGGGGTCATTTGAGGTACCCCAGGGGGGCAGGCTAAACTGTAGTGTAAGGATAGTGGTTCGAATTACAAAAGAGTCACTTTGGGTCATGTAATAAAGTAAATTGTCCCTTCCACGATGGGGTTAGAGTGCCTACAGCTCATATACTGTGGGGATGCCGAGTGTGTTGTAGTATAGTAGCGCGGGGAAATCGTACGACTTACTGCACCAACCCTTCAGTTCCTTACGGGTAGTCTTACCTAGCTCGCTTCATTTGTTCGACCCGGTGGCGATTCTTCTCCGCACGCAGTGAATCGATCCATGTGTTGTGGTTATTACTGTTACAGAAATCTACGATGACCGAGAATAGAAACGGTGAGTTGGCTTTATGTTCAGCCGCCCAAGCTGTGTTCGTAAGCTTGCCTCATCTCTAGGCTAAAATAATAGAGGATCTCTTAATACTAACTTAATCCGTATTGAAATAGGTGAACTGGATGAAATAAAGCCACCGAAATATGTAAATTATGCTGATAAGTTGCTGCCAAGCTTCGTGATGACCTGGAGCCTCCAAGGTGGAGACCGGAACGAAAGAAAATCTACGAGTCCCCACTTAACCGTAACATTGGTGGAATAAAATGACAAAAACCGTTTCTGCTTCATTCGTCTCAAGTTATGCTCTACAGTACAGGTACGCTCTTGGTGCCCAACAACCGCCGACTTCAATCTTGGAGCCGAATAAACGTTAGCGCAACAGTTATCCACGCTACAGAAGCTAAGCTTTTATTTACCCTGCCGAGATTTCTTCGACTGTCTTATATGTGTTATTGTTGCTATGATACAGTACTGGTTCGTTACTTCGAAGTAACCACTACAAACAACTCGATCACCATAGTAAAATGATATGATGTATCACAGTAAGACTTTGGATACATATTGTTGCTTACAAATAATCGTTTTGAAAAGTAACAAAAAACACGTTTTAGTCCAAGTGATTTTGCTTGTGCCACGTACGTGTTTCTGGCATCAATTGAATGGTAGAAACGATTTCAAGTCATTGCATGAAGACAAGCTTAGTACTGTATGTGTGTGGTCTTTACTCAGAGCGCGCGTCGTAATTCCTTACCTATCTAGTAATAGTTGAATTGGCAACGCTGATCAACAACGTGCGGACTGGGAGCTTCGACATTGCCAAGCGGTAGCGGGCGGCGCTGATCTCGGCAAGGAGACTTCGCACATAAATGAGTACTCGAGAGTAAATACAACACATACGATATATTCTCCATCCATATATTCTCCATCCATCTCGAGCTTGAGATGGAGTAGGTGATATCCACTTTAACTTCAGTACCGGCTTGAGTTACCGATGCGCCGCCTAATTAATCTGTGTTGGGCTGGCCAGAGCACTTCCTCCAGGGTTACTGCTATCGCAGAAACATCGTGTCGATAATGTACGTGTACTTCGGAGCTTCTAAGAGCTTCTAAAAGCATATGATATTTATAGTTGTCGTTCAGAATTGCGGTGGATCCTGTGTTGGAAGGATAATTGCGGCGAGATCAAAACCATAGTACCAATATTCGACTACCAGCACCATCAGCACCAGCATTATGTTCAACAGTAACAACCACACCGGCGGCCACCTCAACTCTATCTCATCGCTCCACAGATCACCATTGGCTCGGCCGATACACTCACATTCGCGGAATCCATGCTGTTAACCTAGCAAATTTTGTTCAATCTTGTTCAATCTTATATGCAAGCAAGCCGAGTGGAGCCCCGCAGGCGGGCTCGTAGTCCAGGGTTTAGCCAAGCACGTGGGGCTGCCCGCCGAGCGAAGCGAGGCGGGAAGGGTTTCTCAGTTTGAATTCCTCGATAATAGACATTCACTACGGGGAAATGATTCATGAACGATGAGTGGATACATCTAAAAGTGGAGGAAATCTGAGTTGCCCCAAATTCAGGCATGAAGGTATCATGAAGAACGGGGGTCAAGGCAAAAGGTAGAGAACACGAAGATTTACTGCTAGGATTGCCTTTGATACACCTACAATTCGTTGCAAAGTTATTAAGAGCAGTGCAACCTGTGCGGCACATAATTTTGCGCAAAGTTTGAGCAAGCTGTTGTAACGCATTATTAAGTCGTATGATCCAGTCCGGCTTTGGGGAACTATGTCTCAACTGGACGGGTGAGGCTTTGTCGTGAGTATAAGAAGAACATGACATGGTTGAGCATCAATCCGGTGGACTGATGCTGTATTGTGAACCCGCTGAGGAATCGTCTTCTTCATACTCAGGAAAAAGTCACCCGTTCATTTGAGGTTGGAAACATCCATACTTTTCTGTTGATTTACGGATGTAGGAAGCCGCTAGTCGCTAGCGTCACTGGCCATCAAGTACATCCCGACTCATTATACTGGGGACACCCGAAGAATGAGGGGGTGGACAGTTCCCAACGGATTAATTGCGTGACCGTAACGCGTAACTGCGCAACCTTCGTGCTACGCGAGCCAGAAGGATGTCGACCGAGCAGGTTCAACGGCAACTTTCCGACTGAGGCAGGAAATGCACATCTACATCAACGGCCCCATGCACCAGCTTCAGAAAGTGAACTGCGGCACGCATATTCAAGGGTGTGGCCCCTGCGGGGCCACACCCTTGAATCACGCGGGCCACGGTTCTCCCTGATCCCTGATCACGGCAATCACCACCGGTACCAGCACCAGCGTTTTATACCATAGGTGTTCCCACCCAAGTCGAAGACGGCTTAGGTGTAGCGTACATCACAGCTACTGCACGTAAAAATGTGCCTCATTTTTTTACTTTGGGACATTGGTCCCTAGTTGTTTGACGGGTCGAATGAGGTACTCGGAGCGTGCAGTCAGACAGTTTAGCAGCATATGCCGCAATGGCGTTGTGTATTCCTCCGTTTGTTGTTCGAGTTATTTTACAGTAACAGAGCAACGGCAAGGGTTGTTTCATCCCGAAGCTGAGAATCCGTTCACACAATTGTAAATCTGGCGCACTACGATAATAATTGAGGTAGCTCGAGTCAGTATCACTAACATAATTCCCATCAATACTAGTACACTAACACAGATCCGAGTTCTTAACAGGTCTTCTTACGATGAAACCATCCCAGTGTCTATAGCAGTAAAATTGCATCACATAGCGTCGCTCACAGACTCTGGACAATTGTAAGTGAAGTGATACAATGTATACTGTTATTGCAAATTATACGGGCATAAAAGGTTTTATACATTTGCGTTTATGTTAAAGCACCTGAACAAACATGCATCGTGGGCCACTAACAATATCGGGCTCTAGTTGCCTAACTATTCAAACTGAGCTACTACCGACACTTCAACGCGATTTGCGATTCGGAAATACATAAGTACTTTGTGTTTCATTAGAGGCTTTTAGCAGCACCGATAAATGAAATGACGTGGCCAAATTAGCGTAGAGGTCGCTACCGGCATTTCCTACGATCAATTGATCCAAGGGGACAGCTTTAGGGGTACCGTTTGGTAAAAGAACATCGTGTAACCCTGTATCAATCCGCATACATGGCTGATGAAGCGCACGTGGTGCATTTAGAACATGCGCGCGCCCACTAATATGTTTCCACGACCACCAAGGCCTTCTGTGAACGTGCACTTGCCCCGGTATGATTTGACTTCTAGATTGTTTTTTCTTTACTTGAAATTAGATGTACGGTATGAGAGCTCACTGTTGCGTGCGTGGCAACATGAAAAAAGCCTTTCGATACCGTTTAAACGGTGCTTCTAACTATTGACCCTAACTACATTAGCAGCGTTCGAATTAGAAGTGGTCCAAGCATTTCACAGTCCCGTTTTTGTTGGGTTTTAGCTTGTGGTTGAGGGGGCAAAATTCCGAAGTGAGATTAAATGTTATCGTCTTTCAAACTACTCTCTAGTCTTCCCCTCCTGCTTTCCTTCTTGTTCTCCTTGTGCTCGTTGGTGCCTCTCATCAGACGGATTACTCCCGGGTTCCGATCGACTTGATCTCAGTATACTTGGGTCTCCCTGACCAGCCATTGGTATATCCAGAGCCCGGCTGTCGCCGGCTCTCCCGTCGCCGTCGGATCCTCCGAGTCATCGGCGGATGTGCCCACACGTTCTCCTCGTACATGTGCATCTATTGGCGGCGCTCCCGAAGACTCATGAACAGTTTTACCTCAAATGGAGAGTGCAGGGGTCTGGGTGTGCAACCCCAGCACATGCACCGCAAGATAAATGGTGTTCCGTGAAAATGTTGATTAATTTTATTAGGATCAGTCGCAAGTCTTATTTGTTTTCTTAGTAAAGCTTACCTTATTATGGCACTGTACATTCGTTCGCTCGCGGTTGAGGCTGCATTGGGAATGTGCGCATTTACAGCAGCTGATGCTAATATTGCTACCCTTACACACAATCCTATCGATATGCTACATTAACCCCCCTAAATACCTCGAAGCATCTCCTGAGGTGCGGTCTTATTCTTAGATATAACAGGGTCTTTGAGACCCCAATCGTATAGTTGAGGTTCGCGGAGATGCTCTTACTCCTGAATGAAGATGAACAGATATGAAAGATTAATTAGACGAGGAATTCCAATCGCCCCTTAACTCTGAAATAAATTTCAGAGAACAATTGGTATCACCGCTGTAGTTGACAGCCATAAAGATCTATATAGATAAGTAGTATTGTGCTTTGCACGCAGCATACCGTCCGTTTTAGTCAGTTATCCAGACTTCGCCATAGCTCTAAATCAGACTTTGGTTACTCAGACTTCGCACCAAAACAGACTTTATGTTCGCAACCGACTACTAAAATGCCATAATCAAAACTGCCTCTTTGCATTTAGATAGAAGTTTCTTTGACCTTTGGCTTCTGGCCTCTGCGGCGCCTACACTTTCCTCATTCAACCCGATCGCATACACGACGTGTCGCGCACAAGGCCCGAGTCCACGTCGAACTTAGGTAGTACCCGGCGTTGCCGTCGCCACCCTCGCCGCAGTAGATATCAACGTTGCATCGGGTGTCTCCCATACTCGGCTAGTATAGACAGTCCTTCACCACCTCGCCATCCGAGTATAAAATCAATATGCCTGTCACTATAATATAGCAGAGCAATGCACAGCTTGGCGAGCCGCTTATTGCCTTCTCCGAGTGGATGAGGCACAGCGCGGCCTTAACCTTCCAATTTGAGGGCTCTTTGTATAATGTGTAGGTTTGCGGAAGAGGTAACATAGGTTAGAGCAGTTGCTGACGAAGGAGGTGTTTCCCGCTGTCGCAGTTAGGCTATAGTTAGACCGGGAGGGACTCCGAAGCGAACAGGCTCCAGTCCTGCTCATTCGCGAATTTCCTCGACGCAGTTAACCCGCCACGCCACGCCCTCAGGGATGGCTCAATGACAAGTCCATCATTTGCCCCAAAACGCGCGACAGTGTTGGAAAGCCGAGATTATGATCATGTCGAACCGCAGGGCAGCATACCTTGCCAGTGTAGTCACCTTTGGTTCCTGGCTGCCTCTGCAACATAAGAACCGTCGTATGAATACTATGAAGGTCTTCAACGCCATTCAGATCGTCAAGTGATAGGAACGCTTCAGACGTTAAACTATTCCTTGGGATCAGTCCTTCCGAGCGATTCGCACGGAGATAATTCGCAACATAGACTCGCCACTGGCGAAGCCGAGCTAATGTGGGCCGCATAAATTTGCACTAGTATAAAGTATTACCCAAAGTATTAATACAATCTGTATTAATACTGATACTTGTTTTCTATACGAAAGTATTGTATAACAGATATTTATACCGGACCTCCAGTAGAGCCAGTAAGACTTATACTGTGATTTGGTCGATTATCCTAACCTCTGCGCACACGGCCCCCATCCACGTGCACTTTCGCATCAATAACACGTCTGCGGTGGCGTGGCAAAACAAAATGTCCCCCTTGAACACTCGAGCGCAAACGATCACACGTATACTGAGCTAGTGGGAAATGCACTATGGCCTGATATTTTCATCTTCGCACATACCCGGCGCCGATAACGTCAAACCAGTGAGTTTGCCTAAAGAAAAGTAGTCGAATTTGGGTTCAACATCATAATCCAAGTTGCCCAAGTAGATATTACTACAGTTTACCATAGCTAGCGACACGGCTTGTCAAAAAATAGTTAATCAACTTCTTCTTCATACGAAAGCATCATGGCCGCGGTGTGGTGATAGTGCAGCATTCCCCCCGAAACACGTGCGCTCACGCTGGGCGAGAAGAACTACATGTGCGTTCGCATTCCTGTCGAGGGGATTCAACGAACGACAGATTCGCCAAATGTCGACACACTGACACACACTGACACACACTGAAAGGTAATTTTCCGTAGTGATGTGTGAAGAGAAGGGAATGAATAATTCAATTTGTTTGCACATCGTCTGGGCGTACGTTGTACTGTATAAACTTTTGTTGCATACAAAAGCGACACTGTGTGTTGTGTGTATGCCATATCGTGTCCCGGGTTTGGGGCATTTTTCGCAGAGCAGACTACTACTTCCGAATTACTTCGATTTTGCGTTGGCCATGCTACCGTAACTCGAGCATTTAAACTGTCAATTCGATCTTTTCATTCTGTCGTAGGTCATAACTTTTATTATACCCTCCTCTTTCAGACACACGAGAAGATGATTTCACCTAGCGATCGATTTTCTTCTGTATGGATAGTTAATCAGAGAGATTAACTGAAAATCTTGTGCAATTTTCGTGGCATACATTGTTGACAGGCTGGTATTGTGTGAATCCCCACACGTATTGAAATGCGTTTAGGTGTATTAGATTGAACATTCCACTAAGACGTCGCCAAAAACTACTTCAATTACTTTTAACGATATGTGATCCAAAATGGGAGCTATATCTTGAGTTTCCGTTCAACGATTTTGTATCCAACGCAAACGCTATCTAGCAGAGAGCCAAAGAGCTGTACCCGATGGTATGTCTTCTCCGGAGAAAAGGCTAGAAGCTAGCGCAAAAAGAATGACGACCGTGTATGAAACTGGAAGGAACCTAGCTCAAATTAATCGAGCTAGGAATGGCTCATGTGGGTCCATTAAAAACCTAGCTGCTGTCGCTCAGACATTTTATCAACAAAGACTTTGGTTGGTATTATTCTTGCTTTGTGCGAGACTACATTGCGACCAGCAGGGATTCCCCGAGCTCATTTACAACTGGTGGTGTATTAATACAATTATGCACTACTTGATCCTGTTCTTGTCAAACAACTTCGAAGTACATCGTTACCGATGTTAGTTTAGAACATCCTAAAGCTACATGAATACGGTACGGCCAGCTTAATACTTGATAAATGGCAATGGCATACTTGGACGAATTGAAGCAGACACGGGTTTTGTTGTTAGATATTCAGGCGACCCGGACGAAATATGTGTGTGACTGCGCCATGTTGTATCAAACAGCGTTTGAATGCTTCTAAGTTACGTCGTCGCTGTACGCCCCGGATTCCTGCGCGAGAGGAAGCCCGAGCGGACAGTATCAAAGCGAAGGGCAAATACCCGGTGTATCCTGCTCCTACAGGCGATCGAGATCTGCTAGACCTCAGTTTTGACGTATCAAACTTGAAACAAATTGCTGGCTTCATCCGTTTTCCCAGCAGGTTCAGTTGAGCAGTTAGCCTGGCAGCGCTAAATCTTTAAATACACGGATTTTTCTTCTTTTGTCTCCTCCGGTAAGTTTCCGACCAAAACACAGAAAAAGGTTCTGTCTAGGCATCAGCGCACATTTCAGTGGGAAGGAAAGTACGTTGATTAGCTAGTTGTCGATGATCGTTCTACAAAAGAACTAAAATTAAAGCTAGATCCGTGAAATAGTGATCCGACGAGCAGGAGGAGCCCGAAGCGTTGAAGTATCAACTCAACTAAACTCTGCGTTGTTCAATCCATCGGAGTGACGATATATACTGTAGACTGGCAATGCCTTTTGAAAAGAAGCGATCAAACTTGGTACACTTGGTTGTACAGTGGTAGGTTAGGCAGATGCTGCGAAGCAGGCGCAGGAGATGCCCGAATACATCGTTTCCCTCTACAAGTATCCGTGCAAGCTAGCTACGAACTGCGAAACCCCCCGGGTCCACCACCCGGGTCCCCAATGTTGTGTTGAGGTACTGCAGCTCCCAGTTAGTTGATAGAAGTAACCATTACATCAATCATATCATCATATCTGTACAAACCTTTTATGGATAGTCACAGAATTGAAAGACGTTGGCACGGGCTTCCGCGCGAGTCCCGCGGTCCGACGGGTATCGAATAGCACCGCGGAGGACGTATAGATAGTGGAGGCGCGCGAACATGCAACGAAAATAGCGCCCGCGTGGGTTCGGAGGGGTCTAGCCACCGTGGTAGGGCCCCTCCATATCAGGGTTACACGCACAAGTGGCTCCAGTCACTTGTAACTCTAACAGACACGACGTCTGCTAGAGGTTCGAAAGACTTTCTCGTCCTTGGTGTAGACACACCAAATGCTACATACATTTACGATCACCACGACGGGTGGTCCATAGAGACTTAGTATTCCTATTGGCTGAAAGCAGCATCTATTTAGGCAATGAGCGACATGCATAGCATTGGAATTCTGCCAACCAGCCGTTGGCAGATTCCTATCTTAGAATGTTACATTTAGAGGAAGTCAGAAAGCATAAAACAAAAACATAGCAGTTCTCATTTTAACCCAAAAACATTATTTGGATCGTTTATTTAGATTAATCTATACTCGGAGGTCCGAGTATAATTAATTCTAGTTTAAACTAAGCTACGCTTCCTCGTACACGTGCGCACACGTGTAAGCTAAAGTAGTGAACCCGGCACAGGTACGCGTCAATACGTTCAGCGTCTCGACGTCCGGCTTCTCAGCCTCCGTCTGCCCGGCAGACATTTCTTGTAGCGTCTCGGCCCCGGGCCGAGACTTGTGCAGCGACCTTCGCATGCGCCGTCTTTTTTGTTTTGCGGAGCCCGTCTCCGCTTGGTTCTTGACCTCGTCCAGGCCCAGCCGTGGAGGGGTGTTCTTCTTCAGTACCGCCGGCAGCTTCATCCCGGGGGCGAGCGACTTCAAGCCCGTCTTGGTCGCCCGGCGCTTCGTCGTGCAGCCGGGCTGCACGACAGCATGCAAGTTTTTCCGGTGCGGGACGTTTGCAACCGTCCGCACCGCTTGCAGCGTCGACTCCTGGAGTCGACACGCCATCCCTACCTCAACGCATGTTATTGGCGGAGCACTCCGTTACAGAGGGTGCGTCGGCTCCCCGAGCCGACGAATCCAATTCGTCCAATCCATCGACTCCCGGAGCCGACGGCGTTTCGTCACCTTGGCTCTTATTATTGGCCAAAACTGATTCAATCAGATTTGCGTCAGCCTCCACGGTTGAAGCGTGTGACTCGCCTGCGTCATCCGTGCCCCTTGAGGTCGGAAACTCTTCCTGATTCGCTGAAAAGCGGGTGTCGACCTCCGAGGTCAACACAATTTCTTCATTAGCTGTCGGCGGCAACGCCGACGCTAGCTGCTCTTGCGCGCGTGCTCGCGCGCGCCCAGGGCGCTCCGGGACAGCGGCATTAGGCGCTGTCTCGAGGGGGGAGTCGCGCGCACCTGTCGGCGCGTGCGTTGCGGCAACAGGGCCATCGATCACTGTTCCGCTATCGCGACCGAAGCGCACGAGAGTGTGCTTCTCCCAATCGATGACCGGATCATGCCGTGCAAGCCACGGCATGCTCAATACAATGTCAAACTTATCGTTCAGATCCAGGACGATAAAGGTCTCGACAAACTCATGATCTTCGTATGTGAAGCGCACGCGTACCATGCGCTTCTCGGTCTTCACGTCGGCGCCCGTTGCCAGCCGTACCTCCAACATACTTCGAGGTATCTTTAAATCCTCGAAGTCAAGCCTTGATAGACTTCGCAGTCGAACAGAGTTTTTCGACGCGCCAGAATCTACCAAAGCACGAAGAGAGCCGCTAGCTCTCATCGAGTTCACGTTGAGGATGACAAGGTCAGGCTTGTCATCTTGGTTCTTGCAGCGAGAATGAATCTCACTGGGGGCTGCAGTCCTCAGTGTCGCGTGTCCAAGGTCGACACGCGGAACTGCATTACCAGTAGGGCGCCCCGCGCCTACTGGCGTCCAGCGTTTTTTTGTTTAGTTGCGACGGTGCCCGGCACCGCCGCGATAGCCACCCTGCTGGTGCACGAGGACCGTGCACTCCCGAGCAAAGTGACCGACGCTACCGCAACAGTAGCATCGCACATTGTTTCCTTACGACTGCTGGGGTCCAGCAGTTGCAGCACTCGAGAGGTCCACGGGTTCGGGGCCTCCCGTCCTCACTACCGGGCCTGGCTGTGGCCTCGGCACATGTGCATGCAGCTTAGCCTGCCGCAGGCTAAACTCCTCCTGTATTACAAGAGTAATTGGAGCTTCGAGAGTACTCGGGTACTCGCGGAAGAGATAGGTCTTCAAAGGCCCATCTCTCAGCCCCTTCATGAACGTGACGACCTTGGTCGCGTCGTCGACCGGATTGGTCACGATGTTTGAGACCAAGTATCGTGCTCTCTGAGCATAAGCATGGCCATCATGCTTGCCCTGCTGCAGGTCGAGGAACTCCGCCCTCGACCGGAACTCATTTTGCGGTGGCTCAAACGCTTGTCTGAGCTCTTCCTTGAAACCCTCGTACGTGATTAAGCACGTAGGATCCGAGAGTCGGCGTCCATACGCCCAACTTCTTGCACGTCCGCCAAGACATGACATGGCGAGCGCAACCTTCGACAACGGGTCGACGATACGTCGAGCCTCAATGGCTGTGTCGAGATCGACAAGCCAACAGAGGAGAGGTTCACCCTCTCTTCCGACATAGTTGCTCACATTGAGCTTCAGCGATTGCGCGCGTGGTGTCGTCACGGACGACACCGCGGTAGTAGCAGCAACATCGCGTTGCTCCTTCAGGATGAAACCCAGAGCAACACCGTGTTGCTCTGTCGGCGTTAGCGTACGCAGAATCGTAGCTACAGCCGCCTCAACAATGACTGTTGACAGTCGTTGGAGGGCCTCCCACTCTGGATCCGACAGGTGGGGACAGTCAGCGCGTGCAACGTGAGTTGCAGGCGTAGTGGAGCTTTCCATGGGCACCTCTGTATCCATGGAAAGGTTCTCAGCTCCGCGTTCGTGCGGTGACGTACGAACTCAGGCAGTCGGCCGTTGGATGGACTACAAAGTGCTACCAGATGTAATGGACCTACTTTGGTTCCGGTACAGGGAGATGACTCTCGCTAATCCTCCGACGCAAGCGTCGGAGTTGACTTCGCTTCCAGTCATGAGCATGAAGCGCTTCACGCGTGACTTGCACGATGGACGCATCGAGCAAATTTGCATCATCTCGGACGCCGAGAGAACGAAGAGCGAGAATGAAGAACTGAGGCAGTTCTTCATGGAGAGCACCACTGAGAGCGAGGACACTCTCAGTGCGAAGACGAAGAAGGAGCGCTTTGAAGAGCAGAACTGGGACTCGTTGAAGACGAATCCCTACTACGAGATCTTACGGGAGTACGCGGACGTACTTCCGGAAGAGATCCATGCGGAGCTTCCGCAGGACAAGGGCATCCAGCACGAGATTGATCTCGTGCCGGGGGCGAAGTACTGTGTCACGCGGCAGTGGCCACTGCCGCGAGAGCAGGTCAAGGCGATCGACGGCTTCTTTGAGAGTCGTCGCAAAGCTGGACAAGTGCGGGAATCGAAGTCCCCGCACAGTGCTCCGACGTTCTGTGTCAAGAAGCCACAGGGCAGCTGGCGCATCGTTCATGCGTACAACAAGTTGAACGATGCGACGATACCGGTGCAGACACCGACACCGCAAAAAGATGTCATCATCGATTCGATGGCCAGGAGCACTATCTACAGTGCTCTTGATCTGCGCGATGGGTTCTATCAAATCCTCATGCGTGAGAGCGATATCCCTCTAACGGCTGTCAGCACGCCTAGCGGCATGCTCTGGGAGTGGCTAGTGATGCCGCAGGATCTGAAGAACGCCCCTGCGACCTTCAACAGGTGCGTGACGCACTTGTTGCGCTCGGTGCGCGACTTCGCACCGAGCTACTTCGACGATGTGTTCGACCACAGCCGGGCTGCGGACGGGATGAGCGATGTTGAGATGCGCAAGGTGCATCTCCAGAAGCTGCCTGCGCTTATGCGCAAGCACAAGCTCTATGCGAACCTGAAGAAGTGCATCTTCGGGGCGAGCGAGATACCCGTGCTCGGGTGTCTCGTTGGGAAGAACGGTGTCCGCCCTGACCCTGAGAAGGTCAGAGTGATCAATGAGTGGCCGACGCCATTGAACGTCAAGGAACTGCGGCAGTTCCTTGGCTTGCCCACGTACTTGTGCGAGTACGTGAAGGACTACGCGGGTATGATACGCCCGCTGTCACAGCTCCTGAAGAAGGACGCCAAGTGGGTTTGGACTGCTGAGTGTCAGCAGGCCTTCGATGCAGTCAAGCAGGGCTTGACTGAGGCGCCGATCTTGGCGGTGGTCGACCAAGACCGCCCGTTCCACGTTGCGTGCGACGCATCCGACTTCGCAATCGAATGTGCGTTGATGCAGCACGATCACGAGGGACGTGATCGTGTGGTCTACTACCAATCACGTCAGCTGAAGCCAGCTGAGCGCAACTACCCGGTGAATGACAAGGAACTCCTTGCCATGAAGTACGCACTCGCGAAGTTCCGAGTGTATCTACTCGGAAGCAAACCGTTCGTGGTCTATACGGACCACGCGTCGCTGCGGACGGCTGTGAAGTCGCCGCACATCTCGCAACGGATGGCGAGATGGCTCTCATTCTTCGCAGAGTATAACTTCCGGGTTGAGTACAAACCCGGAAGACTCAATGTGGTAGCCGACGCGCTCTCGCGTCAACCTGACGACGCCACGACTGATACCGACGTCAATGCCATTGACGCCATGCGATCGAGCACCCCGACGTCGTCACTGTTGGACGACGTGAAGGTCGCGTACGCGCACGACGCGGACGCGGACGCGAAGCACTTGCTGGTCTATGGCTCAGCGCCTTCTGACAAAGCTCGTCAGAATCTGCCGAAGCATCTTCGTGCACGTGCACACCGTTATCGGGTGCACGATGGAACAACTTGCACAATTGAGGCGGAGTTTGCGTGGATGGTACGCATCATATGCGTTATCCTGGTGGAGTCCAGCGCTGCGGCAACGGCTTCAGCCACTATAACGTTAACAGCTCCACGCGAAGCCGGCAAAGTACCTGATCCCGAAGTACTCATACTTTCGTGCATGATGTCCGGGACAAACGTATCAATCTTGCTATCCACGCTAGATATCTGATCGTACAACTGGGAAATATTGGTATCCACGTTGTCAAGTCTACGGTTCATGTTCACAATAACTCCGAGATGAGGTGGTACACCGCTAGCTCTGACGGCATCACCCGGACGCTTGCATCGACACACCACTTTAGATTTCAAAGCCAGCACCAGTTCAGGACTACGAAACAGCGGCGAGTTAAACAGAATGTGACTCTCATCTAGTGTTCGTACTAAGTGGTCATGGTGGTAGACCAACGAAGCCAAAAGGTAGCTGCAGACCTTCTGCAGATTATCAGGGGCATTCGGAAATACCACGCAAACAGCGCTCCACACGGTCGCATCTACGACCTCGATGAACGGGGGTAGAATAGAGAACTCTGGCGTTTCATACGGCAAACCAGATACAAAGCGACCGACCACACGATCACCAGCGGTCTCGTATCGAATATACGTGTCCTGTACCTCAGGTAAGTTCCAGCCACCTCTTAAAGACACGAAAGCTGATGATGGTCCACCTGTACAACAGCCTGACACGTAAGTCGACGAGCCCTTTCTTGCGGAGTGTGAAATCTGCAGGTTCACGTTCAGTAATATCGAGCTCACGTGCCACCAAGGGTTTTTACATTGACTTTTTCAAGATTCTGCTGTAGCGATCATACTGATTCTTCCCACTAAATAGGGCCGCCTTAGCATTGAATCCGAAAACTGTAAAATACATCGTGAGCGATAGAATCGGGCAGATATCCGGCTCCGTCGGATTCGCGTACACGTGGCGAGGGGCACGCTGCCTTTCACCCTCTTGATCGTTTTTAATGTGACAAAACCAAATTGCCAGAGCATCTTCGTCCCATGCATGATGGCCATATCGAATTGACGAAGAATTGCCAGCTCGACACATCAAATTCCACGAGACCACCAGAAATGAATGAGCAAAAACAAATATCTTCTTCGTTGCTCACGCATCACCTTACAAACTTTTTGATACAGCGAAAACGTAAAACCCACTTTGCCTTCTGCTAGCGATTCGCCCTCATCCTGCTGTCGCTGAACTACCGAGCGCTTCAAACCTTTAAAAAAGGTCTTCAGTTCACCGTCGAACTCGCCCGGCATTTTCACGTTATAAGTGCGGTACAGATGAAACAAACTAGATCTCATCGAGCTGTACACCGACTTGCCTGGCTTCTTCCCGTCTTTCTTCCGCAGGGACAACAAAAAGAACTCGAAGTGCTCCGGGGTGATCTGCAGTAACTCCACTGGAGGTCAACTCAAGTCTTCTTGCATAAATCTCTTGACGCGGCACGACTTTTTCTTCAGCACTAGGGACTCGTCCATGCCTATAACCCCATCCAACAGGGCATGGAGCGGAGCTGCAACCAATTCCGGTTCTTTGCTGTGAAGCCACATACGAGCTTTACGACGCCGTACGAGTACACTTCTCTCGACTTCTTGCACACAACGTTGTCTTTTATCTATTCGACTTCTTCGATGAGTTCCTCCATCCTGCTGATGCCGCTGGAAGCGTCTGCTCAAATCTGGAGTGCCTAGTCACTAAGTACGGTACAACACCACTAAGTTCGTTTCCATTGACTGTCCAACAAATTCGTACTACATATGATAATGCCTGTACCTCGTTCTCGAACCTTATCTTCCGTCGAGTAGCTCACCAAAACTAGAGCGTATATTGGTACGCGAATGCCACCAATCGATAGAGGGCTATCTCCCCTTTCGTTCTATGTATACATTTGGTCATTGAATGTAGATTTTGAGTTATGGTCTATTTTCGAAGACATGTAATCCGTTCCACAATGCGTCACCTGGGGATACCTTTGACCCTTTTAATCGATGCAACGACTCAAGTACAGTATCAATTCACTTCGCAATTTGCATCACAATCCCAATCGTCGACTTAAAAGAATGCGTGTCCACTACGTCGTGCTGCTCGTTGCTGCAGTCTTCCTTGCCAGTGCCAACGCCACCTTGGTCGCTACGAACACGTTGGATCGGCAGCTTACTGCTGACGCCAAGACCCAGCGGTCCTAGAGGATTCACTACACGGAAGAAAACGACGAAGAGAGAGGGTTCGCCACCGCCTTCTAGAAGGGTAAATCGGTTTTTACGTCGGCGAAGCTCTCCGACGATACGCTCCAGGGCTGGGTCAAGAACAAAAATCCCCGATGAAAGCCCTCACGCGACTTGGTCTGGACGACGCGAGGCTCAGTCTGTTCGAGAGCCCCTAGTTTAAAACGTGGGTCACGTACATGACCATGCTCAACAAGTGACAGGCTCCGATGCGGTGGGGCCTGCCGTAGCGAAAGTGCGTGGAGTTGTTGTGGCTGCTTGCTTGCTTTTGGGTAAAATGCAAAGTGAGATTGATTCCTTTAAGTCTTCGGGCTAGCTACGGGCTCTAGGTCTTCCTCTTGCTTTCTCCTTAGTGTCGTTCTAGAAGCTGAGCTAACCTATACTAAATGTAAGTGTTTTCTGTTTTCGTAATCCTATATATGCATGTTTGTATACTTGTGCAGGTAGAGTTCTGGATTCCGGGCGCCAGGCAGTCTTGCGCAAGCCTGGCGCCAGCCTTCAAGCGACGCTGCGCGCAAGCTACTTGTGGCGGAGGAGGCGGCGGCGCTGCGACGCCTGACTTCCTAGCCACCAGGTACGTCTTCCTTGAGCATGTCTGTTGCTGGCGTACCCGCTTGCGTGGGTGTCACCAGCAGACATGGTGCATCATGACATTTCCCCGGGCTTTTAATCGCGTTGGCGCTGTTGACGGAACTTGTGAAGAAGTTCACGCCAATGCGATACACGTTTGAGTTTGTCCTCGTACTCCCAAGTGTTTTCCGAATCGGAAAGTCCGTGCCACTTGACCAGCCAAAGCCGTTTGTTGTTGTGCTGTTTCTGCTGGAGCAGAGATTCTGGGAAATGTAGTTTTACGTCGGTTTCATCGCCAAGGAGTACTGGTGCAGACTTGGGCAAAGGTCGCGACGCGAAGCGTGGAGGGTTCGGAACGTCATGCTTGAGGAACTCAACATTGAAACTCGGGTGAAGGCGACTCATGTGACGTGGTAGCTTGAGCCGTGCTACGTTGGAGTTGATCATCTTCTCGATTTCGAACGGGCCGATATACCTCATCGCTAACTTCTCACGGTTGAGCTCCGTGTTAGCCGTGATGCGCTTGAGTGGCAAGTTACGCGTGTCCAGCAGGACAAGGTCTCCTTCCTTGAACTCCACGTCTCGGCGCTTCCTGTCATAGTACTTCTTTTGACGTTGTTGAGCTGCCAGGTGATTCTTGCGCGCCAATTCAATGATCTTCTTGCGTTCTTCAGCAAACTTCTGCGCAAAATCAACTAGCGGGACATCTTCATCACGAACTTCACCAGGTGTGATCTGGGATAACAAGTTCCTGATCTTGCGTCCTGTGTCCACTTCGAACGGTGTAAGCGTTGTCGAGTAGCTCTCCAGCGTCGCATGTGCGTACTCGATTGTTCCCAAATGCGTAGCCCAGTCTCGACCTTGATAGGACACCATGCACCGTAATGCATCTTCCAAGACCAGGTTCTGACGCTCAGTCTGTCCATCCGCTTGGGCTCGATATGCCGTGGTGAGCGACAACTTGACCCCCATGATATCCATGAGCGACTTTCAAAACTTCGATGTGAACTTGGGGTCTCGATCGCTGATGATCACCTTCGGCAGACCGTGATGACGAACGACTCCTTCAAAGAAGATTCGTGCAACCTCCGGGGCATCCGCCGTCGTATGTGTCGGAATATACTTGGGTCGCTTGGACAGTTTGTCCACCACTGTCATGATTGCATCGAAGCCATTGGAAACAGGTAGCCCTGTCACGAAGTCCATAGTCACGACTTCCCAACAGTCACTCGGAACTGGAATTGGCATCATAGTGCCTTTCTGTGCGGTACTTACTTTCCATCTAGCACACGTCCCACAGCTTGCCACGTATTCCTTTGTGTCCTTCTCCAACGTGGGCCAGAAGTACCACCGAGCAACCGTCAACTGAGTTCGACGGATTCCAGGATGAGCTGCCGTATGTGCATCATGGAATTCTTGCAAGATGTTCGTGATTAGCCGAGCGCTATTGGGGACACACAGCCTCATGACTGAATGATCCGAACACTTGTACAGGAGCCCATTCGATTTAACGAAGTCTGCAGATTTGTTCGGTCGGTTCCATGCTTCTTTGAACGCGGGGTCTCGCTTGTATCCAGCTTGGAACTTCTTCTTCTGATCTTCGCTTAAATGCACGCTGGATGTCGAGTACTCGACGTTCTGGACTTGTTCCATGTGCACATTGACTTCTTGCTGAACCCCAATAGGGCGACTCTCCCCCCGCAAGTCCAGATCGTCGAGAAGAAGCCAGCGGTCGTCGGACGGGAGCAAGCGAAGCATCGCTGCGTGGACACTGTGACGTCGAAGCCTCGAAGCCTGATGCGTACAGGATGACGAACAATCATGAACTGCTGGTAACTTCCAAGGCTCGGGCTCGTCTGTAACTTCGTCGTCGAAATCTGTCGCCGGGAGCTGACTTGGACGGGATAGAGCGTCGGCCACGACATTGAGATGACCTTTCACATGATGCATCGTGAAGTCAAATTGCGAGAAGAATGTAAGCATGCGTCCCATTTTAGGCGATACCTGAGGGTGATACAACATCCAACTGCAAGCTGCATTGTCGGTAAAGACATCGAAGTCCCGGCCGTGAAGGTAGTGACACCATTTCTCGAGAGCGGTTTTGATGGCCAAAAGTTTCTGCTCATGTGGAGGCCAGCCAACTTCATGGACATTGAGCTTCTTTGAGTAGAAGGAAATCGGGTGGCTGCTGCCGCCGAAGTCTTGCGAGAGCACACCGCCCATGCACTTACCCGATGCGTTGGTTGTGATCGTGAAAGGTTTCGAGAAGTCAGGCAAACGAAGAACAGGAGCTTGCTGCAAGGCGAGCTTCAGCGATCGAAAAGCGTCTGCCTGCGCCGGACCCCATTCCCACGTAGCTTGCTTCTTAGTCAGCTTACTCAAAGGTAGGGCGTGTCGCGCAAAGTCACAGATAAAGCGACGATAGTAGCCAGCAAGACCGAGAAAACTCTGCAGCTCCTTCTTGTTCGTTGGTTCCGGATATTGCTCAATGGCCCTGGTCTTCTTCGCATCTACGGATAACCCTTCTGCTGACACGGTGTGGCCGAGAAAGTTAACACTCGCTTGGCCAAACGAACACTTCGATCGGTGCTCATAAAGCTTCTCATGGCGAAGCACTTCAAAGACCGCTTCCAGATGCTCGAGATGCTCTTCTTTGGTCTTGGAAAAGATGCAGATATCGTCCAAATAGACCACGACGAAGTCGAACTTGTCAAACAGGACGCGCATCAGTCGTGACCAAACCCCAGGCATACCCGAAAGACCCATCGGAGCGACACACCACTGGTAAGTCTCCTTGTGAGTACGAAAAGCGGTGAACTGACGACTACGCGGCTTGACCCGCATCTGGTGGTAACCTTGGGTCAGGTCCAGAACCGAAAACACTGTGCAGCCGATCATCTTGTCAAAGATTTCCTCGATTAGCGGTAATGGAATCTTCGGGATCTTCGTCTGACTGTTGACATAGCGGAAGTCGATGACCCAACGAATCGGAATGGATCTATTCCCGGATCGCAGCCATTCTGCCCGCTTCGGGATTTGACCAGTCGCAGGATCTTTCTTAGGAACACCGAAGATATTGGAGACCCAGGGTGAATTGGAGACTTCTATCCACCCTTTCTTCATGTTTTCCGCGACGAACTTTTCCAATGCTTCTTGCTCCGTTTTAGACAGTCGAAACGGTGCTCGGGTGCTAGGAGCGGCGTTAGGCTTCATCTCCATGTCGAACTCGACGATGCGCTCGGGAGGTAGGCCATCTGGCAACGTTTCTGGGAAGACATCACCAAACTTGTCCAGCAAAGGTTTAATGTAGTCTGGTACATTGTCAGATTCCACTGCTACACAGACCTTGACGAAAAACAGCTCCGCAAACTTCATGTCCTGCATACGACGACGAAACTTCTTCGTGGACCCAAAGACACCATTACGCCATGCCTCAGCCAAGGCGAGATGTGACCGATGACGTGCGCGAACCGCTTCCTTTTCCGCTTTCTTTCGTTGCTCTTCTGCCGACTCCGACTCTTCAATTTCGCTCGGGCCCATTGTGACGGCGTCTTTCTCACATTCTTTCTGATCTTCCATCTTGTTTGCGTTCTTGTCCGACTTGGGCCGTGGTCTCTCTTCCATGCTCGGAAATACTACTTCATGCGTTCGCCAGTTGATTGTTGGCTGATATTTGGCAAACCACGGCTTACCCAAGATAACGGCATGTTCAATCGCCAGTGGACTCTCTGTTAGACGCATCCTCTCGAACGTCTTGTTTTCCATGCTGATGTCCGCTTCCACTACCTTCACATCGCGATAATCCTTGATCTCTCCATCGAAGCCCTTCACCTGTACATCCTTAGTTCCTGTCACCTTCGACACCATTCCTGGCCGTACCAGATTTGCCGTAGCACCACAGTCAAGCAGTATCGTTACTGGGCGCCCTTCGATTATCCCGGGTTTGCGAATGAGCTCATTATCCGGTCTAGCAACCATGTCATGCATGCTGACTTCCTCAAACGCATCCACAGTGTACTGATCGTACACGATTCTTTCTTCACCCTCGCTGACGTGTTGCTCCACAGCATTGACGTGCTGCGAGTCTCGTTGACGCTGATTCGGACCTCTGTAGGGGCGCTGGTTCCGACGAGGGGCCTTGCAGTGGGCTGCAATGTGACCACCACGGAAGCAGTTGTAACATTTCCTCTGCCGACGGCACTCTTCTAGACTGTGCTCTTGCCCACTGTCGATCTCCATTGACTCAGGACCATTTGATCTTGAAGTCGACTCGTTTCTGCGGAATCGTGGGTGATCACAGTCGCGACGTCCCGTGCGCGCCGGAGCACCGAAGTGCGAGCGCTCATAGTCCATCGCTACCGTAATGGCATCCGTAAGGGTTTCGCAACGCTTGTACAGTATTTCTTGACGTGTATTTGGCATCAACCCTTTCGAGAAGTACACCACTTTGTCGATCTCCGTCATGTCTTCCACTTGTAGTACAATGTTGCGAAACCGTGAAACGTAATCACCCAACGACTTGCAAGATTTCTGGCTCAGGTGTCGCAACTGCTCACGCAGCCGCAACTGAAGATCCGCCGGAACAAACGCGCGTGTCAACTCTCGGAGTAACCGCTCCGCAGAGTAGATCTCATGCTTCCGCGCCAGATACCACTGACCAGCCTGCCCCTTCAACGTGCTCCCGATAATGGCCAGTACCCTCGTCGCCCAACGCTCGTTCTTCCAGTCAATGTTGCGGGCCTCAAAGTACTGCGACAACTCTTCTTGATACAGGCGGAACGACTCAACTCATGCCCCGTGTACTTGGGTAGTCTAATCCCATCCAACTTGAAGTCATTCGTTCCTCGTTGCTCGTTCATTACTCTCATCACCTCTTGTTGCTGCTGCATCAGCTGCAGCACTCCTCGCATGAGCTCCGAGACGTCCGCCATCTTGTTCGCCCTCCTTTCGCACGCGGAAGCCCAAAGGCCTAACTAGTAACAAAGCTGATTCCCTCTAAAACGTTATTCCCGCGAAGGTATTCGTTTTCACACACTACGATAAATTGCCGTAAAAAGCGACTAAAACGTGTTTACTGCTCGCTAGACGAGTTAATCAGCTCCCTTACAGTAGCTAGGTTACGCTGGCGGCGGGCCTCCTCGCGGTCACGGAGACGGTTGTCGTGCTCGAGTTGCTGACGGGTGGTACGAGGGTCCAAAATCCTGGCGACATCGAGGTTGATGAGGCCGGTCGCCTTGCCGAGTTTACGCTGGACGCGACAGAGCTGGTGATTGACCGCCTTTTTCTGGTCTCTTTCCTCCGAAGTCAGTGGCTTGACCTCAGCAAGATCTCTCAGCAGTTGTTTGGTCGTTCGCACCGCGTGCCGGATTTGACGGTAGCAATCGGTGCGCAACTTGTCGATGTCGGTGGCGTCGATTACACCCAGCCTCTCAAAAGACCCGTCGGGAACAGCGTTGTCAACGCGACGACCCCTACGCCCAGCCATCCAATCAAAGAAGCGGTCCGGGCGACTCAGAGCGGACTGCACTACCCCTAACCGCCGAACTCGAAAGCCGGACTGGATCGAGTGCGCCGCTACGACTGGTGCCTCGTACTTATGCCGACGTTCCCTTGACAGATGTCAGGTGGGTCCGAATTACAGCCAATCACCGGTGCCCGTAGCCCTCTCCGAGGATGAGCGAAGTGCGGTCAAAAGAGAATCCCCAGCCGGTGCCCGAAGACCTCCCTGAGGTTGAGCGAAGCGCGGTTGCGAGGGGACCAACAAGTGCTACCAAATGACAGGCTCCGATGCGGTGGGGCCTGCCGTAGCGAAAGTGCGTGGAGTTGTTGTGGCTGCTTGCTTGCTTTTGGGTAAAATGCAAAGTGAGATTGATTCCTTTAAGTCTTCGGGCTAGCTACGGGCTCTAGGTCTTCCTCTTGCTTTCTCCTTAGTGTCGTTCTAGAAGCTGAGCTAACCTATACTAAATGTAAGTGTTTTCTGTTTTCGTAATCCTATATATGCATGTTTGTATACTTGTGCAGGTAGAGTTCTGGATTCCGGGCGCCAGGCAGTCTTGCGCAAGCCTGGCGCCAGCCTTCAAGCGACGCTGCGCGCAAGCTACTTGTGGCGGAGGAGGCGGCGGCGCTGCGACGCCTGACTTCCTAGCCACCAGGTACGTCTTCCTTGAGCATGTCTGTTGCTGGCGTACCCGCTTGCGTGGGTGTCAGCAGCAGACATGCTGCATCATGACAACAAGCAGAACCCCGAGGCTGTCATGATTAAGGCCCTGTCCACTCGCTACAGCGACGACGTCATCACGCAGATGATCATTACCGCCAAGAAAGCCCCCAACACCAAGGACGTCGCCACACACTGCAGAACGGGCAAATGAGTCTGTGAAAGAGTGCCGGGAAATCCTCCGACGACGCATTCCTCATGCTTGGGCTGAAGAGTGCTAAGAAGACACTCTTTGACAACTCGGAGCTCCTTGCATGGGCCAAGTACGTGGACGACTTGAGCGAGAGCAACCCCAAGAAGGCGAATTTGATGATGACGTCGACCTTGGCGACTCATTACAGCGACGAAGCTATTGCCAAGAAGGTGCCGGCTACGGAGAGTGTGGCGACAAAGCTGGAGGCTGCTCTGCCCCAGCACTGGCTGCCCAAGAACACGCACCCGACCGACGCGCTCAAGTTGTTCGGACTTCACGCCGACGACGCCTTCTTGACCAACCCTGCCCTCAATTCGTGGGCCAAATACCTGAACGACTTCAACAAGAAGAACCCCGAGGTAAAAACGACGATGGTCGCATCGCTCGCGGTCAACTACGGCGAGGATGGGCTGTACCAAATGCTCAAGGTGGCGAAGGAAGTGGGCACGACCAAGAAGATGGCCACGGACCTGCAGACTGCACAGCTGGTTGAAGACCAAGCAGAAGACGCAAGACGTATACCGGTGGATGGGGGTCAAGGGAACGCGCCCAGACAGTGCGGAGAGGGTGGCGTTCAAGAAATACATCAACGACTTCAACAGCAAGTACGTGTAGGCGCGAACTGCTGCTTAGAAACACATAGAACTAGTAATAGATTGAGGTTCTTACTCGACTTCGGGGTGAGGAAGTCACCTGCCGTAATGAGGATCACACTCACTGGCAGTTATCATCACAAGCATTTTGCCTTTGACAGAAGCAGTGTACGATGCTAGATTTTTATATACATGTCGTAGATCGTTGAGCAAAACTCATGCGAGATTTGCTGTAAAATTGATCCGCCAAGCACATGCTTTGTCCCTGTGCATGTAGCCTGTGGGCAGCACCTGTGGAGCTCTTCGTTATCCACAGATGTATCCCGGACCAACCGTACTGTACCTCTGTCCTGTGTGTGTACTGTATTAATAAGCCCTCTCCTTATTGATTCACTTCGCAACGTGCAGTCCAGAGTAATCTACCTAATCTGTTGACATGCGTGTCCACCACGTCGTCCTGCTCGTTGCTGCCGCCATCCTCGCAACTACCAATGCGGCCTTAACCCTTCCGCAGTTCATGATCAACTCTCCTAAGCTTACCGGTAGTTTACTTACTGCGCAGCAGCAACGGTTCCTACGTACTCCCTACACGGAGGACGATTCTATTGAAGAGAGGGGGATATCCACCGTCGTCGAGAAGACCAAGGCATTGCTGTCCTCGTCCAAGGTCTCCGAGCAAACGCTCGAACGCTGGGTGAGGAACGACAAATCCCCCAAAAAGGCCCTCATCCGCTTAAAACTTGACAAGGCCGGAGACAAATTGCTCGAGAAGCCGCAGTTCGAGACGTGGGCCAAGTACATGACCATGCTCAACAAGGAGAACCCAGAAGCAGCGATGATCTCAACGTTGAGGACTCGCTACAGCGACGACGTTCTGTCCCAGATGACCATTACGGCCGAGACGGCGTCGGGTACGAAGGAAATGGCCGCCAGGCTGCAGGCCGGACAGAGGAGCGTCTGGATGAGCGAGTGGAAGTCGGCCGACGACGTGTTCAAGCTACTGAAGCTTAATGTTAACAAGGCTGACAGGAAACTCTTTGCCAACCCGCAGTTCACTGTGTGGACCAAGTACGTGGACGATTTGAACGGGGGCGAGACGAAGAAGGCGAACTCCGTCATCGTGTCGACGTTGACGGATCACCACGGCGACGAAGGTCTGGCGAAGCTGATCCGTGCGGCAAAGGATGTCGAAGAAACGAAGACGCTGGCAATGGACCTACAGAAAGCGCAGGTCGACAACTGGTTCGTTGCAATGGAATCCCCGAAGGATGTGAAAAAGTGGCTGGGCGTCAAGGGAGCGACATCCGATACTGCGGAGGCGCAGCTTTATCATAATTACGTCAAAAACTACGAGAAGATTTTTAGGAAGACTGAGTGACTGAGTTTCACAGAATAAACCAAGCTTCTCCCCCAATGATTTTGTTAAAACCGAGCTTGCCATTCTCCGGACCAGTTCATTCAGAACGGACGAATCAACCTTCCACCGTGTTGGAAGTTGCCATGGCGGCGGGCGATTTGCGCGTCTGAATTGCTCCAGGGTCCTCCGGATTCATGGGGAACGACCAGCTTCACCGCTTCCCCCGATCTGACACTCGAGCTTCAGCTTCATGAAGTACGCCGAGTACTTCTGCTTCAAAGAGACCGCGCACCAGTCTTGTGTCGGGGCGAAGCTGCTCGTGAGCGGGCCCAATGCTCTCCGTGGCTGGCGCCTTCTTGGCAGCCGCCGCCATCGTCATAATGGCTTCGTCACTGTACCGGGTCGTTAAGGTCGAAGTTATCATCGAGATCACCTTGTTGGGGTTGCTCTCGTACAAGTCGTCCACGTACTTAACCCACGAAGTGAACTCCGGGTGGTCAAAGATGGACCCCTTCGCCCTTGTTAGCCCAAACAGGCTAAACGCGTCGTCGGCCGACCTCCCGGCACTCTTCCACAGGCTCATTTGTCCAGCCTGGCCAGGTCCTTGGTACCAGAGGTCGGAAAATAAAATATCATATTGTATTTTGGTTTTGGAGTCGCAGTAATAATCATTGCAATACAGGGTCAGCCAATAGTACAGTATTTTCACAATTATTGGCAATAAATATATAGGGGTTTTTTGTAGTAAGCTTAGTTTTTGTATTAGCGCAAGTGTTGATATTGTATTGGGACAATTTTCCATTGCACGGGAGCACCCTAAAGCAATAATAAATTATTCCGTGCTAAAAATGCCGTAACTATTGTATTGATATTATTTTTTCCAACCCCTGCTTGGTACCAGGGGCCTTCTTAGCAGTAATGATCATCTGCGAGAGAAGGTCGTCGCTGTAGCGAGCGGTCAAGAATGTAGCCATTGCCACCTCAGGGTTCTGCTTGTTCAGCATCGTCATGTTCGTGAACCACGTCTTGAACTTGGGGTTCTGGAACAACATGAGTCTTGCATCGTCCAGCTGTAGCCGAGTGAGGACCTTTGCCGGAGACTTGTTGTTCTTGACCCAGCGCTCGAGCGTCTTCTGGGAGATTTTCGACGACGTAAAGAGCGATTTGGCCTTCTCGACGGTGGTGGCGATTCCTCTCTCTTCACCCCCCTCTTGGATTCTCAAGAACCTTCGCGCCGTGACGTCACGCTGGGCTGCAGCAAGGGACCGATCCAAACGTGGCGTAGCGACGGAGGCGGCATCGACGCTGGCGAGGAAGACCGCGGCAATGAGCAGCACGGCGTACTGGACACGCATTCTTGTACCAAGTTGTCGACGGCCGGAATGCAAGTTGAGGAGTGATACAGTAGCTGCATCGATTAAGAAAATGGTTAACTGTATACAGTTGCCACGGACAACACACATGGTAGAATCTCAAATTGGTCGTATACTGTATATGTATACGGTATACATAACAGACCTGGTATTTTATATGAGTTTTTGTATGCTTTTGGTCAGATGAAAACACATGTTCTAGCGGAAGCGCGAGGTCGCGTAGCCCCGCGCGGGGTGCCCGCGAAGCAGGGCCGCGCGGTATTTGTGGAGGCGGGCCCAGCGCCGAGCATTCCAGCGAGCGGACACGTTGCCGCAACTCGGAGTTAGCTTTCTTTATGCGGGGGTCTGGGGGTGCAACCCAGAATGCCCAGAATGCATGAAACCCGACCACAGATCAGGTCCGTTCTGTATCTGACCACAACGATAGGTTACCACACACATTCGTAGCGAAAGATGCCAATTAGGATGAGCACCACGCCGCTTGGCCTGCACATTGCAGTACAGTACTTTGCCTTAGGAGCGCAGTCGAGTTGGATGTACATTCGCTTAGTTGTATAACAGAGGCTAGAGAAACCCTCAGTGACGGTGATTTGTGTTATAGACGACTTTCCGTTTCCGCAGGTTATTAGATACCATGACTGCGCTGTTGAGGTTAAGTACTGTAGATGCATCACAAACATGCAGCTCAAGGTGTATACGTACTTCGCAACGCATGCACACTAACGTCTTTGTTTACGCTCGCTCATCGGATCTCAAGCCAACAATTTGTTTTACTCTTTGTATGGTGCCAGCCAAAGGAGACTCGACGTATGCGGACACCACACTATGCCGCCGACTAGCTAAACTGAGACTAGCGCAGGTGCAATTTGGCTACGCGAACACGTAAATCATTGCATTGCATTTGTATGGTGCTCCAGCAGTTTTAGTGTATCTTGGAACTGTGTGCTTCACTCCACTTGTTAGTAGTTTAAGCGCACTCTATTAGCTTGGGGAACTCTATTCCCTATTGTACGACGAATTTCGGTCTCGACGGCACTCAAGCGCCTAGTCACCGCAGTCATAAGGCGACGACCTCAGTACCATCCCCTTGAAAAGGATCGCCTCCAGTTCTTCCGGCATGGTTTTTGGCGTCGACAGCTTTGCCGCCAAGGACAGCGTCTTGGTTCCGACTCTCGTTGCGATTCGTAAGGTGAAAGAGGCCGCGAGTGCAGTTGGTCGGATACAATACGCGCCCAATGCGTGAGCAGGGCTTTCTCCAACTGCACTCGCGGCCTCTTTCACCTTACGAATCGCAACGAGAGTCGGAACCAAGACGCTGTCCTTGCCGTCGAAATGATATCGAACGCTAACCTTATCCACCGCCTTGCCGGATTCTTCGGGTACAGTTCCTCCATGAATATTTGACCCGTAGCAGAAACTCTGGGCTGCTGTAAGCTTTGGTGCCCAAGTCATCTAGTCGAACCAGATCTTGCGCTGCGGCTTCTACCTTGTAGGCACAGCATGACGGTTTTCGGTGATTTCTCGTAGCTCGAGCGTGCTCTCACAGAGTATGGACGACGTCAAAACTTCTTTGGTTTTCTTGACGAGTTTCCTGACCCTCAGTGGCCTCTGAGTCGGGTGCAATCACTGCGAGCGAATGGCTCAAGGTCGGCAAGTTGGATTGGACCGCCTTGGATTCAGTCGAGAGCGAGGTGGCATTCTAGTAATTGTGCTCGGCAACTCCGCAGAAGAATGTGTAACTTTGAAAGACCAATTCGAGGTGCGGAAACACTGATCACGGGACGCTCAGATCCTAAAACGTACCACGCAATACCGTACACGAAGGTGCTAGAACATGAGGTACTTCTGCTACTCCAGGACACTTACAGTGCAGCGTTTACACGCTTAAGCGGAAACCTGCGAGCATTATGCCGGCGGAGGCGACACAGGATTGTTTCTGTTAAGTTTTTAGATGTCTGTAAATTTCAAGTAAAACGAGAAAAAAATAACAAGTATCGAAAAAAATGTGCTGGTTTTTGACCAATGACGTGCATTTCTTCTTCAAAGTGGATCTTCAAGATGGAGGAGAGCTTCTTGTTGCCGTGGACCTCGGTCCTCAAGACGTACATCCACCCCGTCCTGGCCAACCCGCGCGACGGCATTCACGACCCCCCACAGCGCATTCTCCCCGTCAGTGTCTTCCCAGGGTTCTTGCTCGACGCCGACGACCAAAGTTCCCGAACCCGAACCGATGGCCAAACCGTCCGCGAGGGCCTCAAACTCCTCGCAGCGGTGGCCCACGTAGATACCAAAGCGTGGAAATATATTCTGTTGCGTCAGTGCGAAGTGCGCTTGGGCCGGGAGTGGGAAGCGGAGTTCGACAATGAAGTTCTGGTTCGGTACCAGGTGAAGCTTGGCGCCTACGAAACCCCGTACGTCGCTGACCTGGCTCGACACTGTGGCACGCGTCAGCACGATGCACCTCGTAAAGTTTATCTCGATGCATTGGCTAGAATTGCAGCCATGGACAGCAGATTAAGACTGGACAAGCCTGGGGTGGAGATCCAGATCCCCGTGCAAGTCGAGAGCGATTTGGCCGGACTGTCCAAGGTCCGAAAAACCAAAAAATTAATTGAAAAAGAGTTTGACGAGCTCGGAGGAGGCAGACTCACGCACGCGAGTGTGGAGCCTCTCTCGCTACGATGCACTTTTGTGCTGGAGCCGGTGGTGGTCTGGGAGGTGGGTGACCCCAAGATTGACTCGGCTGTTGCTGCCAATCTCGGGCGTTTGCTCCGTGGCAATACGTGGTTTTCTCGTCTCGGTTTTTAGGGTTTCAAGCTGATCACGGACCCCGCGATCGATGGAAGTGAACGTAAGAAAAAGCGAGTGTTTGGTCGGCTGATGACCAGCCTCTTTGACAGTTCGCGTCGCTGTCGTGGGCTGCTAATGGCCCACGCGTTGGACAGCGGAGCTGCCGGTTCACGCAGGTTACAGCAGATTGACAAGCTCTCGCTACAAACCTACAGAATCCCGCAACGTAAGGAGTTTGAGGCGATGTGCTCGGCTATGGCTCGAAGTCAAACCATTAGGAAGCTGACCCTCAGCTTGCTGATGAGCTGGAACAACGATGCTGATGACAGTGCCCACTGGTGGAAGTGGGTGGCCTACACCTTTTTCTCCAAGCGAGCCTGCTCCTCTCTTGAAGCGCTCAGGCTCACCTGGCTTGCCCGCATGACCGTATCGGACGTCGATGCGTTTTGCTCTGTCTTACAGAGTGAACACCCGGAGGAAGAACTGTGTGGTTGTCCGCGTGGGGGTGGTGGAGGAACAAGACGCAACGTTGGTGACTAACGCGCCGATCCGATGGCATTTAACGACCAGGGAGAGCCGATACTGGAGTCGACAGTCTTGACATTTCCTTCTCCAGTTCATTTCGTGAAGACTTTCAGCGATGACGGAGAGAGTGAGTGGGTAAATGCACTGATCCCAGGCTACGGTCGATGTCAAGTCCAACGTGAGAAGCTTGAGTTCAATGCACAAGGCCCCTCGCTCCCTAGTAGCGACTTCACGACGCTGGAGATCGGATTCGACAGAAGCGCGACCATTGATAACAGCGGGCTGCCGTTGTTTCTAGTCGCAATCGGACTTGGCCTGCGAGTATTGACGATTGACTCGACTTTTATGGCAGTGGACGTGGACATGGTGCTGGAGCGGTGTCCCAACCTTCAGATGCTGACTATCCGCAGGCTGTGGGTGACGGCGCAGCTCAACTTCGCCGAGTACCAAGCGGCTGGTTTAAATTTGCCCTCGGTGACGTGCAATTGTGATGATATGATGGAGCTACTGTAACAGAAGTAGTGGGCGATGCAGACTGCGGCATCGCGAAGTGCCTACAACGCCTGTACGTCCGCCAGAACTACCGCCCGGCGGATCAAAACTGGAGGACAAACCCAGCTCTGCTGCATGATCTGATAGCGTTCATGCAGATGCTCGAGAGAAACAATCGACTGGAGCTCTTCAGTCTCAAAATGTTCGAGAGATTCGAGCAGTATAGCGCGATTTTCAGGAATTTCCATCTACAGCGCATGGGGAAGAAGCCTGTTCCGCTGGCCTTAAAGGGCAAGCTCGCGTTGTTAAGTGCGCTGGAAGGCAGACCTGCCGACGAAACAACCAAGAGACGCCGCCACCAAGTGAATCTTCAGGCTCTCGACGTGAACGTGGTTTCTCAAATTTTCGCGTTTGCGCAGTGCTCCGTAAAGTGTATATCGAGCTCTTCAACTGATTGATATTGAAGTTCATTTTTACCAATATCAAAGTTCGCATCTCTCTGATTGATAGTTTGTGCTGCTGTTGCCTTTTCGAGTCAAGATCCGCGAAATGATCCCCGCTCGCATTTCATTCTATTCTGCGTTTGGCTCTCGACAGGGTAAGATGCTGAAGAAGAAACTGCTGAATCCGTTCGATCTGCACGGACCAAATGGCGGCATCTATCGCTGTTCCGTCGAGTCGACCATGCATGAGTCAGTGATTCGCCTGGTGAACATGGCGACGGGCGACAAATGGTCCGTACTGTACAGCACTGTACTTTACTGTAAGCTCCTGTTGAAGACTGGGATATTTGTCTCGGTGGGTCTCACGCTTTTGCTACGTAGGTCGCCTGGTAGTCATCCTTCGAAGTTTGAGCGATTGCATCTGCTGTTCGCCAGTGGAGGAGTCCACCGCCTGCGGGCTGGTCGACGAGCCGTTTCCCTGCAGAGGCACACAGTTGACTGGTCACAGCACAACAACCACAAATACTTAGAACCTAAGTAACATCACAGCACAACGAATAACACAGCGACGTACTGTAAGCCTGCCATTGCTCATTCTGGAACGCCAGCCAGAGATGGTCAAGGTGCATTTCCCGTTGCAAGACGAGTAGTCCACGGGGTTGTCCAAAGTTGATCCAACGCCTCCGCCCTGGAACTCGTCCTCACAGTTGTCGCCATGTACGACCATCTTGTCGTCGATGTAGACCTCACACGGACCGACGTGGGTGAAGCCTCCGCCACCGTTGCCCAGCCACTTGACCAGTCCATCGCTAGGAACAGGCTGGGGACTTGCGTCGGCTAACGTTTCGCCACACTTCTTGTCCTTGGTCATGTCCAGCACGACGTCCTTCACGCCCATGCCCTTCTCTTCAGCCATCTTCTTGAACACGCCACATTGGTCTCCTCCCGACCCGATATCCCAGTAGTTGTCGACGTTGGCAGCCCAATCAGAATTGGGGATGTCCGTCCAGCTCGGCTTGGGCTGTTCCAGGAAGCCGTGGGCGTTGACACGGGAAGTGAGTTTCGTTTCGCATTGAGGTACATTGTTGTCTGTTAACTTCTTTGGCTAATGACATCCTACGACCTTGTCGACGATCGTCTCATTCCGCTCATCCTATGTGTCGATCCCGGCCCCCTAAAGTGTGACGGCCACGAGCTCCGAAGAGCTCTCATCGGTGTTGCGTCCTAACCAGTGCCCGATGTCGCTGGCAGCATGCTACGACGCGTGTTGCCATTTGCCGGCGGAGATCACATCTCAGGTTATGTTCATCTGAACGCTCCTGCGAGAGTCCATTGCCATGTTTGCTAATGTATCAGCCATCTTATTGTAGGCCCGTAGGTGGTGTTGCCACGTCAGGACACAGAGCTTGTCCGCCAGTCGGCGACTCTGCAGCCCTTGTAAATGCTTTGCCCTGGGGGGTACCCTCCCTCTCTTGAGCTGATAGTAGAAATTTCTATGGTTTTGAGCATCGCACTCCTACAAGGCGACAGCAGGCTCCGCGAAACTTAGCAGAACTATGAAGGTTGCGTTGCAATCAATCTCGGATGACTCGAGATATTGTGCAAGATTCGTTTCGCAATCGGCAGCGCACGGCCAACCACCTATTCCGCACAACTACAACTTCAGTATGGAACAATCCAGGTTGGCACTTTCTGGTCAGGATGGCTACACGTACGAATGCACGGTAGAAATCGTCTTTCGTTATCCGCCTGGTGAATACAACAACTGGTGACAACTGGTGAGTTTTCTTGCCAAGCAGAATGAAGTGTTGTGCCACTCACGACGGTATGTATATTTGTATGGATAACAGGTCTTGCGAAGTGACGAAAGATAACATGGACCAATTTGTCACTTCGTCCGGAATTCGCGTGTCTGGAAACTTACACGTGTTCATGGGGATATTGCACGTAATTTGGGCTAACCTTTTTTAATGCAACTGAAGTCTTCATGATTTCTATTCCTTTCTTGTTCTAGGATATTATTGAAGGCAATCTGCCCCGTTGGGCACCATCAACTCAAGCAATGAGCGGTAACCTGCGAGTGGCAAGAAATCCCTCGCCGTACTATATGGAGCTCAAGCTCCAGTTTCAACTGCGCGACTTGAGTGCAGACTGGACATTTCCTATGATACCAGACAACGCATCGGATATCCAGGCACGTGAAGCAGCTAAATTGATGAAGATACCGAGTGGGGAAGGAGAATAATTCCGCGCTTGCAAGTAGACAAGGCATTGAGAAAGTCACGGCGCGGATCGACCGAGCTTAGCCACGGGCCTGAAGAAGACATGAACTCGACTTTTCATGAACCACCAATCCCAACTAAGCCATAGGAACTTGGATATCTTGTTGACGTTTATCCTAAAAAAAAACACAATCGAAGAAAACAACAGATCTCTAGGCATAAACTTCAATTTTATTTTGCTACAATATCATTGTAGGCCACCGTCGAAGAGCTTGTCCTCATATTGCCGGCAACCTAAGTGCTTAGTCTGGGGCCTAGTGCGAGGTCACTTCGGTAAACATCGATTTGTTTCGGTCGAAGCAAGGCAAAGATCTTCAGCTCGGTGGTCTTCGCCGAGTCGTGGTTGCCATTCTGGAGGTACAGTACTGTGTCAATTTCCGCTGCTTGCTGCTTAAAGTGCTTGTTGATTGCAAGTTAAAATGCAAAGTGGGAGCATGAAGCAGAAGCTCTTTGCTCTACAACCTAGCTCTACAGAGGCTGCACCTAATGGTTGGCTCTAACCAACACAACTACCAGAGTAAACTTCGAGAAATCGCTGCAGGCAACAAGTGCCAGAGTAATCCTGAATAATCACCACAAGTACAAAGCTTTTTTAAAAAAGATTTCAGGGGACTTGCCAACACTGACGGGGTAACGGGGGTAAATTACGGTATGGACTTTTAGGAGGTGCTGCGATAAGACTGGAGGCGGTGCTGTCCCAGCGCTGGCTCTCCAAGAACAAGTCCCCCGCCGATGCGTTCAAGTTGTTCGGACTTCAAGCCGACGACGCCCTCCTTAGCAACCCTGCGCTTAATTCTTGGGTCAAGTACCTGGACGACTTCAACACGAAGAACCCGAACGAGAAGACAACGATGCTCAAGACGTTCAAGACGTATTACGGCGACGAAGAGCTGTACAAACTGCTCAAGGCGGCGAAGGAAGTGGACACAACCAAGAAGATGGCCACGGACCTGCAGACTGCACAGGTCGCTTACTGGTTGGCGACCAAGCAGAACGTGCAAGACGTTAACCGGTGGATGGGGGTCAAGGGTACGCGCCCAGACAGTGCGGAGAGGGTGGCGTTCAAGAAGTACCTCAAAGACTACAACGCCAAGTACGTGCAACCGAAGTGATGAAAAGTATGTACGCTCCAACTCGACTTGGATGTTGCCACTTGGATACGCATATAGATAGAATATACTCCTTCAGGTTTAACTCTCTAAAGCTGTTGAATTGGCCGTTAGAATGTCAATAAGTAGAACTCTTATCTACGCGGATACGATTCCTTGGTGTAAGGAAATTAGTTTGCCGCAGTGCATTATGAACGCTAATTAAGAATTTTGTACAGAATACTTACTAGGGTATTGCTCTTCTGTATTGTGTAGTTTGATAAGTATCCACCAAGCCCCATGCTGCCACAGCAGCGATCAGCACCACGACGTGGTGGATACGCACGCCTGTGCTTGGCTTGTTGCGCTCTTCAGGCTACTTGCTAGTCCTTGGGGTAGTAAAGTTGCGAAGTGACTCAGAGGCAGAGGTCCGAAAATACAGTACTATATTGAATTTAGTACGAGATCAGACCGTAATAAAAATTACAATTCAGCAAGGAGAAATAATAAAAATTGCCGCAATATAAATATACTGCTCTTCAATTTGAGGCATTTCTACAGAAGAAATAAACCACTTTCTGTGCGTCATATGATTACAGAGTCGTTTAGAAACACTTTTTGGGGTGTTGCTTTAGAAAACTTTGCATGGTGGATGGTTAAACAACCTACCGGTAGTAATGCGTGAGGGAGATATATCTGGATCTTGCTATATATCGTAAATCTGGTGTAGTGGATTCCAGGGTTTCACCTTGGTATCACCGCAGTTAAGGGCTCGATAGCATGTCGCGGCGGTGACCCACGCGAGCCACAGGTAATGGGTTCACCGCATCATGACCAGTCAAGCTTCACAAAGACAAACTTCATAGTGTGTGCACCTGGTATGAGGTTACAGACTATGATCATCTGCTTCGCGGACCCACTTCGCTTTTTCTCCTACAATTGCCTCAAAGGAGTAATCACTATATCAAAACATTAAGCTCAAGTCCCTAGTGGATTGCCATCCACTGCCGTTCCCTGATGTGATGTGTTCGGCGGGATTCACTACATCTGGACGTCATTGATGTTTTGCCTTGCGTACATATTGGTTTCTAAAGATGTTGATTACCCATTATGGCTTTTACTACACCTTAATCGTTGCGTATGTAGACCTAACTATCATTTTATGACGTACTTTGCTATGTTTGGCGCCGTGCAACCTTTTTTCATATTAATTGTCAATAATTGGTACAATACTGTATTGTATTGGAATCGTTGATCTCCAATAATAAAAATTAGTATTGCAAAACCGAATTATTTATTGGATCGCAATTATTATTTCGGACCTCTGCTCAGAGGGGGGCATTGACAAGAAGACAGATATTTGGAGAAGATATCCAAAAAGGATGAGCACAGGAATAATAGACCTTGCAAGTGCCAACGCCTTTAAGTTGCGGCGGCCGCAACTTTGCTCACCGCCTCCCATGCACGTCGACCCAGCGACTCTTGGATCCACTATTCTGGAAACGAGAAAAACAATGAAGATAGAGAATCGCCACCATCGTCCAGTACGAGAAGGTTTTTAGGGAGGCAGACTGAAATTCTGTCGAGATAATAGACTAAACTTCTCCCCAAAAAGTTTATTGAAGCCGAGCGTGGTATGGGTCTGCTCGTTGAGATAAACGAACGGATCAACCTTCCACCGTGTTGGAAGTTGCCGTGGCGGCGGGCGATTTGCGTGTCTGAATTGCTCCAGGGTCCTCCGGATTCATAGGGAACGACCAGCTCCCACGCTTGCCCCCGATTTGACACTCGAGCTTCAGCTTCATGAAGTACGCCGAGAACTTCTGCTTCAAAGAGACCGCGCACCAGTCTTGCGTCGGGGCGAAGCTGCTCGTGAGTGGGCCCAGGTTCCCCCCTAGCACCTCCTAAAAGTCCATAATTTACCCCCGTTACCCCGTCAGTGTTGGCAAGTCCCCTGAAATATTTTTAAAAAAAAACTTTGTACTGTACCTCCAGAATGGCAACCACGACTCGGCGAAGACCACCGAGCTGAAGATCTGTACCTTGCTTCGACCGAAACAAATCGATGTTTACCGAAGTGACCTCGCACTTCCTACGTAGCAAAAGCGTGAGACCCACCGAGACAAATATCCCAGTCTTCAACAGGAGCTTACAGTAAAGTACAGTGCTGTACAGTACGGACCATTTGTCGCCCGTCGCCATGTTCACCAGGCGAATCACTGACTCATGCATGGTCGACTCGACGGAACAGCGATAGATGCCGCCATTTGGTCCGTGCAGATCGAACGGATTCAGCAGTTTCTTCTTCAGCATCTTACCCTGTCGAGAGCCAAACGCAGAATAGAATGAAATGCGAGCGGGGATCATTTCGCGGATCTTGACTCGAAAAGGCAACAGCAGCACAAACTATCAATCAGAGAGATGCGAACTTTGATATTGGTAAAAATGAACTTCAATATCAATCAGTTGAAGAGCTCGATATACACTTTACGGAGCACTGCGCAAACGCGAAAATTTGAGAAACCACGTTCACGTCGAGAGCCTGAAGATTCACTTGGTGGCGGCGTCTCTTGGTTGTTTCGTCGGCAGGTCTGCCTTCCAGCGCACTTAACAACGCGAGCTTGCCCTTTAAGGCCAGCGGAACAGGCTTCTTCCCCATGCGCTGTAGATGGAAATTCCTGAAAATCGCGCTATACTGCTCGAATCTCTCGAACATTTTGAGACTGAAGAGCTCCAGTCGATTGTTTCTCTCGAGCATCTGCATGAACGCTATCAGATCATGCAGCAGAGCTGGGTTTGTCCTCCAGTTTTGATCCGCCGGGCGGTAGTTCCGGTGAACATACAGGCGTTGTAGGCACTTCGCGATGCCGCAGTCTGCATCGCCCACTACTTCTGTTACAGTAGCTCCAGCATATCATCATAATTGCATTGTACTTGGCACTTGGCGAAGGTGAGCTACGCCGTCACCCACCTGTGGATAGGGGAGGAGTTTCCATAAATCAGTGATTTTCACTGAGATTTGACAAAATGATTGATGGTTTGCCTGAATTCACTGATGCAGCATCAGTAGTATCGTACTAGCGCGTCTTTACAATTTGCAAGTCAAATGTAGACCTATAGTAATAATGGTGAAATAGTACATGTAGATAGCATGTTACCTACTACAACTAATGCTACATAATATAGTATCACTGTCGATGTTATTAATACATACTTAAGTACTCCGGTTGCTACGGTACAGTGGATAGGCGACCGGTGTGGGATGCTCGCAACTACCAGCCACAAACTGGGTTCCGGTGTGGGGCTTGCTGCGTTTAGTGCCTTTTTCGTGGTTATACTTTTTTCACTATACAACTTGTCTGGTGGTCTGCACAAACATTAAAGCAACTTTATTCGTTGGTCGTCTCGAGGATTCACTACGAAATACAAGGGTCCAAGCTTCTTCACAATTGTTTTGCATCTGCCACCTCCGCCGAACCCCAGCTTTTTTCGTGATAGAACGACGCAAATATAGCTCAACGGACCCAGGAGATGGTGCATTCACTAAAATAAAATTGTCATCTGCACAACGTATTGGTTTTCATGCATCGATGTAGCTTCAGATGATCTTTAATAGACCAAGGTTTTGTGAAGCCAAGTACCCAGCTGTAACGGGGTTACACGAGAGCTACCCGAAGGGTTACGAAGTGGGTACACACTGTCTAACCTAAATCAGTAGGATAATCAGTACATGGCTTCAGAGCCACTGATTATGCATATGACTAGGGTTCACTATGCTAGATAGTGAACCGGATACATTTACACCGTAGGTGGCTTTGCCGCAATAAAGGGAAATACATTCAGTTTGAGATTCACGCAGTTAAGAGTCAAGGGTTGACTCTTGGAGTCCGTAAGGTGTACGGACTCGTACGTTCTGGTATTAGCACGAGCTATCTTAAGCTGAGACTCTGTGAGTCTGTTACTCTTCCTCTGACGCTAAAGCTACGGCAGCCCCGCTGCACCAGCCCTATAAAAATGATAAAGTAGCAATGAGGACAGCCTTGCGGAATGTCAACCGCTTCAACCTCCGCTACAGGTCCTCCGTCCACGGGTCCACGGATCCTGCAATCTCAGGAATGAACCGCGTTCGAGTTGAGCGAGATTGTGTTGTGCGAGTTAAGCTTGCGTCCGCAGAAGATGATAATGGTCGACGGGCGAAAGGCTCATAAACATCCGGGTAGGCTCTTAGTCAATAGTGGCTTTCAGAAGCACGTGATTTTGGCAAAAAACCGTTGCGAAAAACACGTAGCGATCCCATCTATTTTTGGCACGGGCGATGCTACGTGTTTTTTGATCCGGTAAACCCGTGAGAGGAGGGTCCGCTATGGGGTAATCAAACCGAAATATACGTAATGAAGCAGCATGCCTAAGCTTCTTCGTTAGGGTGGGCGGGGGGGCCTGGATGACAAATAGTTGGTCGTGGGCGCATGTGCCGTCTGTTAGAGGCCGAGTGCTCCTCGTTGGCGACCTTAGCTTGTGTGTGTACTCCGTTATCTTCTGCTATCGGCCTGCCAAGACCCCATCTGTCCACTTGTCATCCAAGGACCAGTGTGGGCGTCCAGTAGGCTCCTCCACCGCCCTAAATCAAGGCAAGGGGCGAGCAGCGCCTTCCAAACCTACCTGTAGTTTGAAGAGGCCACAGCCGACGCGCCGTATTGGGACCACTACAGCTACAAATGCCAGGAAACCATCATGCAACCCCCAAAAAAGTATGCATCCATTTCTTGAACTTGGTGAGGCGTCGATTTCGTTGCAACCTATTCCGGTGCCAACTCGAGGCATGCTGGAAGCATCATACGCCAGAAAGCGAGTAGACCAAACTATCATGGATCCACAAAAAACTTTACGAATTGAAACTTACAACCCCAACGCAGGTAATTTAGATGAAGAAGCTGCAGACGTGTTCATGGTGGATGCAACACCAACAGATTCATCGAAGGCATGGAATAAACATGGCTAACAGTAAGAAGGCATTAATTTAAAAAAAACGGAACAATGTTTACTTTACTTTACTATACTGTACATTACTGTACATTTACGTTGGCCCAGCGGCGTAGGCGCTGCCGACGTGCTCGCCGAATGACGGCGCTCACAGCTAAAGTTTGTTGAGCCGAGGTCCCAGCTTAAAACGTTGCGTGCACTCGGAAGATTCCACGCTACGTAGTTTTGCCACGGGTTTTTGATTTTCCGTATCGCTGAACAGCCGACCACTACGGAAAACCCGTAGTCAAAAAACACGTATCGGCGCTACGTGTTTTCCACTACGTATTTTTAGAAATACCGTGCTTCTGAAAGCCTCTAATGTAGCAGGAGATGCGTTGTAATGGAAACGCAAATTTACATACCACATATACTGTAGGTAACAGGTAAGTCGTAGATTTCAGAGCTTCTTCGTGCAACGCGCGCGATTTTTTATCTCGTTGAATTGCGATAGCGATAGTGACTGCGTCGCCGCGGTGAAGATGCTCACACTAAGTTCTATAGCTATCCCAGCCCATGCATAGCTCTCGTCTTCATTTGATCGGCTTCAAATAGCTGCACTAGCAGCTTTACACCTGCCCCAGAATAAATGTAGTATGTAAATAGAGGCATCTTACAAAAAAAAAAATAAACGCAGTTCGTGTAAAATCTCGTTGAGGATGATATTATATTGTGTTGCGATATAGTACCTACTACTAGTGTATTGGTAACTTATAAAGTGGCGGATTCCCACAACGTAGAAAGTACTTCCGCACCCACCTGCAAACATTGTGTGCGTCACAAGATTTTCGGTTCATGTTCTTAGTTTAATATGTCGGATCCCATCGGTACTCAGTTCTTTCAAGTCTCTTACCGCGGCAACTCTGCTCGGTTGTGAAGGGGGGGAAACATGTCGACGCATAGTTAAGTAGGCTACGGCCTTCGTCGTGGTGTCTGCTTCCTTCACATCGACTGGGGCCTTACCCAACGAGAGCCTCTCGGTACACTTCGGAACAATATAGTAATCGAAAGAAGCGAATAAATACTACTGTAGTATTACTATTTACCAAATCACTGAGTCAGTAGTTTCAAGCTATCACAATCATTTTGTCAAATCTCAGTGAAAATCACTGATTTATCGAAATTACTCCAAGGTTCGGGCATCGCTTTAGTACCATGTTTATGTCCACTTTTAAGTGGCTGACTGAGAAAACCCTACCAATTTTCGGGATTTGCATTTTGTAACTTCTTCAAAAGCGGTTAGAGTCGCAATTTCGCTGTTCAGGCATGCCAGTGGCTACCCATAGACTACAACAAGTGATATTGCCTTCGTGTACCAATGTGTGTGCGTCTGCTATTGCCCAATATCCGCCCAACAAATCACTAGATTCGCGCGAATTTAGCCGATTTGGCCCCTAGCTTATTATAAGATCTATCCAGCATACATCAAAGCTAAAAACATGCCCTTACAGAATAGAAAGTGATCTTACTCCACACATAAATCTATCGCTGAGCTTCCTTATAGTGACTGGATATGAGCCGATGAAAATGGCTTTTAAGCAAGGAAATCGTTGAAAGGCAACTTGACCCTCTTGCTGTAGTCACATCGCAACATCATCCGCCAATCATATCGCTCGAATTATGCACAACCAGACGATATTGTCTACTGATCTGATTTGCATACCGGTAATCAAAAGCTGAGGCCACCTTGCCTTGCAAACGCCCCAGCGCAAGCGTCCAACCGTCGATAGCTAGCGCCGTAGGGTGGCCTAAACCACAGGACCACCTTCATTTCGAATATCACGAAATGTACTGTAAGATGGATTAAGCCCTGCGTTCATTAACAAAATATTTGAAAATCTCAAAATCGGCCATGTCCCGAAAACGGGCTTATCTGTTGGTGGTGGTGGTGGTTGTATGTATATGCGGTAAGGTTTCCCAGTCAGCCAGTGTTAAAAGGTTAAAGAAAATGGTAAAACGTCTAGAAAGTTAACAAAAAACAACGAATTCGTGCCTGTGTCGCCTCCGCTCGGCATAATGCTCGCAGGTTCCCGGTTAAGACGCTGCACTGCAAGTGTTCTGGAATAGTAGAAGTATCTCATATTTCTACCATTATACTACGGACAGCCAATGGTGGCGGATTTTTTCCATGCCAAAAATAAAAAGAGGTTTTCCATGCCATCGGATTAATTGCATGTCATACAAAAGTCGAATGAAAATATTTAATTCTTGCAATACAAAATTCAAGTGAAAGTGTCCTAGGCGGGTTACATACAAAATTCAAGTGAAAGTGTCCTAGGCGGGTTGTGTGTACCTGGCCCTTAGTTCGCAGCGACCACTACATCTAGCCTCATTGCGTGCAAATTTGTGCCAAACAATGTAGAAGTCTCAAGAGCTATATGTACTCGATTTCCGGAGGACTTATAGTGACAGCAAAGCAAGTAATTGGCATGGGGAGATTTAAGGCACCGGAGCCCGTACGCCATGACTGGGGCCGTCTTTGGCGTAAAGTAATTGGCATGGACCAAATACCGGTGGTGCCTACTAGTAACCCAAAGATTTGCGCCAAAACTTTTGTTTGCCAGGTAGAGCAGATAGAAGGTGTACAAGTTAGTCAGCGAATGGCATATCGATCTCGCGACGCTATTGGGGAGGAAAACGATGGAAGCTATCAGCTTTCTTGCCAGAAATTGAGCTCGCTACTGCAGCTACTTCATCAAGTCAATCCTACGAAGTTGCTGCAGAGAATCGGTTTAGACAAGCTCTCCTGTCCCACATCAGTGCGGCTGCATTGCAAGCAGCAAGCCAGAAAATCCTTTGTTTTGATAGCGCGTCCCGAAAACCACCCCACCAACGGCACCAAATGCTGATACTTGTCGGACCAACAAGAATGTAGTGATGACGGTGTGTTTATGCCCTTTAAAAGATGCTGATGTGGTGGAGCAGCTGCCAGAAAAACCCGATCGAGTTTGGCTCGAGTTCGTGGATCGAGATGGAGCTTGGATCGGATCGGGATCGAGCATTGATCGGGTCGAGTTCAATATAAAGCCGATCCGGTGCAGCAGACTACCATAGCACAAATGCGCGTCGGCGTGTTCGTAGGTCGATGTCGCTTTTTACCCGGAACTTCACTATCGTAATTCCGAAGTAGACACACACAGTAGCCAGGAGCAAACAGTGAGTGTTGTTAATCTTGGCCGTGAGGGCTTAGTTGTCGGGTTGCGCGAGGATTGGCGTCTCACGCTATTGGTCGTAGTTGTTGGCGTGCGCGGGGATGGGCTTATCACGCTGCTGGTCGAATTCTTCTTCTTCTCTTCCTTCGTCCTGGCCGTGCGTGCACCTGTCGCTTTTCGTCGCACGCCTGTCGTCTCCTGCCGTCGATCACGTGGTCCTGTAGCTTACCTTGTGGCGACATGACTCGGTTTATAGTACTCTGTGACACTCTGCATTGGGTGGAGCTCACGGACCGTGGGCTGCAGCGCCTCGTATCGTTGAGACGATCGCGATCGGTTATTCTACAGCTTCGATCATCGGAGACCTTGACTCGTGCTCCTGGAGTCGGGTCGCTTGGTGTAAGTATCTACTCTGTATTTGGACGCAAATGGTAAACTAAACTTTGTCCTACCCTAGCTGCTCACCACGTCCTTGCGCAGCCGCCATTCACTTGCTGTCTTTGTAGTCTCATCCCGGTCTGCATCTTACAACCACTCAACCCGTGTCGTAATGTTGAACTATAATCAGACGATCTCGATCCAGATTCTCGATCGCGATTCACGTCTAGATTCTCGATCGATCGAGTCGATCCGTGCCCTCGATAACTCGATCCGCTCTCTACCTTGCTCATTGAAACACTTGTTGTAATCAGACACGGCCAGATGGCTCCACCAAGCTTCCCTTCACCCTTTGATCGGTTTGGATCAGTCTACAAAGTTGTACAGATGGAACATCACTAACGTGATTGAGTCTTCGAACTCAAAGGTGCTTCCTGCACGGGACCAAAGTCCAGCCAAGTTCTTTTTGTTTTAGCTTCATGAAGTTGTTCATGGCAACCAAGCCTTCTAGATGAATTGCAGGGGAGAAGAGGAAGAAATAGGGGAAAGTGGGGGTGCCTTACGCGGGCAGATTGCAATCCGAACAAGAATAGCGAGCTCGGTGAGCCGATGACACTCCTAGTAGTGCATCTATTGCGAAGAAACATGTACATGTTCATTCACACGACCGTTTGGCATCCCGGGACGCCAAATGATCTGGACTTTGAACTCAATCGGTAAGAGTGAAAGGCTGTATGATCACTTCGACAGCTACTGTCTTGTCGGCCAGAGCAAACAATGCAACAACATTGAGCTTCCACCGCATAAAGTCATTGCGGTTGACAATACCGTTCTTTTTCCTGTGTCAACCTTGGAGAGAAGGCGTCAGCGTAAACGGGTTCCGAGTCCTAGGTAAAAACAAGAGCGGAGGAGCAGGAAAGCCTTTTATATATGGTAAATGTAGGCATCTAGACCACAACGCTCGTACATGTGAACAGTCGGAGTAGTAGAGATTCCGAGTTTCTACACACCCTCGTAGTATTAATTCGAGCGTTCGTACCCGGGCATTGACACCGTCACCATCATTCACCAACAGCAGCCCCACAGGGGCAATCAACATAAGTTCCCAGTTTCAAAAGCGTTGAAAGGCCCGGAAACGAGGCGGTCAGGGATAACACTAAAATAGGCTTATTTCACTACTAGTCACGTGCTTGCATGCGGCAAAGGTGTTCTCCTGGAGTCATGGGGAGTACCAACGCTGGATTGCAAGTGTATCTGAGAAGCAAGAGTAATTTCCAGTATATGAACTGAAATTTATGCAAATAGTATTGTGCCGGTTCTCTTATCTTGCCCGAACTGCTGGGCAGGTCGTACGCTTACGCTGCGTGTTCGCTCGCGAGCTTCGCAATCTCAACACCGTATTGGCCGTCAGAGATCCACTTGATCTCCCCCTGCCGGAACGCCCGTTTGTTCCAATTTTATTAAGTCAATTAGTAATTAACCTCAATAGAGTCAGCCAAAGCCAACACTACACTCGTCCTCGTAAAACTACCCGTACGCGTCAAACAGCACTCCGACTGTGCCCAGATCCCGCGCGCGACGCTTCTGAAACACCCCCGGACCTAGTGTCCGCCGTTGCTTCCACCCACGTCGTACGCCGCCTGGAACCCACTCGTCGCACCGCTCGCTGCCGCACTCGTAGCCCAAAGTAGCGCCTCCGCTACTCCACTGGCCGCACGTCGATCGTCCTCTCCGCCAATTGGCACCCTCCGTTCGTGCAACTCACACGTCTGCCTCTCGCCAATGTTCCCGCAACACATCCACCGCGAATGCTGTCTGGACAGGAGCCGCCGTTGTTGGAGCAGTTGTTGTTGGTGGCGTACCATCCGCCCGCTGTCCGACTGCATCCTCGTGTTCCAGTTGCGCCTCGATATCCACCGCAATCTGCTCTAGCGACGCTGCTGGTTGATGATACATCACTAGGAACGACACGTGCGCAATGTGCCGCTCCGGTTCGCCTGTCACGTCCTCGCGCTCGATCAAAAAGTTGTCGTAACCCACTGGCTCGACCACTCTCATCGGATCCAGCCACTGATGTACAAATTTAGACGCCTTGGGTCTACGTGGAGGCTTAAACATCCAAACACGATCTCCAGCACTGACCGTCCGCATGTTCCGCACTTTCCAGTTGTAATACTTGGCCTGCCGTTCTTGCTCGTGCGTCCTTGCTATCTCGGCACACCGTCTGCTACTTTCCATCGCCGCCAACAACTGCTGGTGGTTGGCCGTCATCTCGCCCGCCTCGCTAACACTCGTGCTTCTCAACAACTCGTTGGGACTTCTCAGCCTCCTGCCCATCACGAGCTCGTTCGGTGACAGCCTGACCGTCGAATGCTGCCCTGAATTATACGCATAGACCGCAAAGTCTACCCATGCATCCCAGTCTCGCTGTCCGTCTTCATTCATGTAGGTGTTCACGCAATCCTTGCATGTCCTATGGAATCGTTCGACTAATCCAATCATCTGTGGTCTGTATGGCACCGGGTTGACTTGCTGCGCTTGGAGCAGGATGACCAGCTCTTCGATCACCTTGCCCGTCAACTCAGGGGCGCCGTCCGTCAACAATTCTCGAAATGGTCCAAACTTGAAACCACGTGCTTCATCAAAAACTCGGCCGCATTCTCAGCTGTATGCTGCTTCGCCGTCACCGCAACAGCGTAACGCGTGATGAACTCCAGTGCCGCGATCACATAACGCTGTCCACCGTCACTCGTAGGCAAAGGCCCTGCAACATCCAGCGCCCACCTATCGCCGACATCGCCGCCCTTGATACTTCGAGGCGGAGGCACGACCTCTCGTGGCCTCGCCTTCCGACTTCCGCACTCCTGACAACCGCGTAGCCATTGCTTCACTTCTTGTAGTAGTCCTGGCCACCAGTAGACCTGCGCAATCCGTGCGTGGGTATGGGAAGCTCTCAGGTGTCCTGCCCACACGGAGTCGTGACTTTTTTTGAATACTACCGGCCACAGCTCTGGAGGGAACACCACACGTCGTCCATTCGCGGTGTTGATCAGCACCAAGCCGTGCCGCGTCTCGATCTTCATGCCCTTGTGTTCGCCCGCGCTCACCAATCGCTGAACGAGCCGACTCTTCTTCTGGGCTGCTGCAATGTCCTCGTCCGTCAGCTGGAGCGTCTGCAAGCCCACACGCTGAGTCGTGCCCTCGTTCGCTGGCGTCGTCAACTGCTCGTTGCCGCGTTGCATCACTGCCACACCAGTCGCCGTACCATCGCCGCCGAGTATGGGTCCTACTCGCGGTGTTTCGTCTTCCGATGCCTTTCGTGACGTCTTCGCCGACCCGCTCATCTTCGTCGCGTTTTCCGCCCTCGTCGTGCTGTTCAACTTCCTCGTGTTTTCCGTCCTCGTCGTGCGGCTCGGTTTCGTCGTGTTTTCTGCTGCTCGGGCTCGTCGCGTTTTCCGTTCTCGTCGGGTTGCTCGGCTTCGCCGCAATCTCCGGCCCCGTCGGGCTTCTCGTCGTCTCGGCCGCCATGTACTCCACTTCACGTGATTCCGCCGGCGTCCTCTTCAGCGCGTCCCGTCTCGTCAGGGGCCTGCCTGCGGCGCTCGATGTCGTCACCGTCGTCTCGTTCTCCACATTCACGTTCACTACGTCGTTAGTTCCGCCACCATCCTGCTGCGCATCGTTCTTTTCGCCGCCGACTACGTCACTAGCCCACGTCACTCGCTTTCGTCGCGACGGCCGATCCGTCTGGCCGCGCGCGCCGACCTCGTTCTCCTTCGCTGGCTGTTTGCCTTCGTCGTCCACCTCTACTGCGTCCGTCGTGTTCATCACCGTCTCCTCCGTCGATACTGTGGTCGCTCGCTGCTTCGCCTTCCGCCGCCTGCCGATTGCTGCCAGTACCGTGCCAGTCGTCGGTGCTCGTGACAACGCGTCAGCGACCACGTTCGTCGCCCCCGGTCGGTACTGCACGTCGAAGTCAAACTCTTGCAAGGTGAGCGCCCACCGATGTAGCTTTCCCGTTAAGTTTGGACTCGTCATGAGCCACTTCAACGCCGAATGGTCCGTAATGATAGTAAAGCGTCGGCCGTCCTAAATAATTTGATCGACCAGACCACTGCCAGACATTCTAGCTCAGTGATCCCGTAGTTCGCCTCCGTCACGCTATTCACCTTACTCGCGTACGCCACAGGTTGCCATCCGTCGCCGCGATCTTGCATGAGGCATGCGCCGAGCCCCACTTTGCTCGCGTCGGTCACCAACCGAAAGGGTAGAGAGAAATCAGGGTAGATCAACAGAGGTCGAGTCGTCAGAACCTCTTTCACGTGTTCGAACGCCGTCTGCTGCGCGTCCGTCCATTCCCATTGTACTCCCTTCGGCAGCAGCTTAGTCATCGGCGCCATGATGCCACCGAAACCCTCAATGAAGCGACGGTAATATCCCGCTAAGTGTACGAAGCGCTTCACCTCAACTGCGTCTCGTGGTTGTGGAAAGTCTTGCACCGCGCTCACAATCTGATCCAAGGGCCGTACGCCATTCGCGTTCAGCCCGTGCCCTAGATACTCCATCCGTCGGGCCGCAAACACACACTTCTTCAGCTTCAAGGTGAGCCCTACAGCCGCAAGTCTCTCAAGAACGCAAGCCAGCTCCAAAATGTGACGCTCAATCCCTCCGCGAGTGTAAACCACTATGTCGTCGAGATAAACCAAACACGTAGTACACGTAAGTCCTCGTAGTACGTTGTTCATCATGCGTTGAAAGGTAGACGGCGCGTTAGTAAGTCCGAATGGCATTCGTACAAACTGATACAACCCTTGCTTCGTGGTGAAAGCCGTCTTTGCCTTGTCCTTCTCAGCGACTCGGATCTGCCAATATCCAGCTTTCAGGTCCAACGTGCTGCCTAAAGAGTCTCGTCGATTCGTGGGAGCGGATACACGTCTTTCTTCGTAATCTTATTGAGCGCGCGATAGTCTACACAAAACCGCACCTCGCCGTCCTTCTTACGCACCAACACGACGGGAAACCCCCACGCTCCGTCACCTTCTTCGATCACACCAGCCGCGAGCATCTTTTTCACATTGGATTCGATCGCCGAGTCCTCCGCCTGTGCCTGACGTCGCCTCTTCAACATGATTGGCGCTGCGTCGCCCGTATCGATATGGTGTTCCGTGCTTAGCACCGTAGCAGGTGGACAATCTCCTGTGTCTGCCGTCAACTGCCGATACACACGCAATAGCCGCACGATCATCGCTCTGCTCTCGTCGTCCTCGGTGCCGATGTTCACGTCCTGCTCGTCCTTCAGCGGCTCGTCGCTACCGCCCAATCCATTCAACCACTCACTGATCCGTTCACGTCGCAACTCGCCGTTCATTTGCAATAGCTCTACGCTACTGTCGAGCGGTATCCACTGTCCGAGCTTTTGCCTCGCAGGCAATCGTACTTGTTCATTCTTCGTATTCACGGCCGGTACTATCGCCTTGCCGTGCTGGACCTTCGTTACGGTCGCCGCCAGCATCACCACGCCGGTGTACTTCGTTGGCAGGAAGATGCCCACTTCTCCATCATTTGCCGCTACCGACACCTTGACTGGCGTCACTGCGCTCGCGTCAATCTCCGTCCGTCGCACCATTCGTACAGTAGCTACTCGTGCTCCGTTGGCGTCACCACTCGTCCTGAACGGGATTACCACCGTTCGTCCCGCTGTAGTGTAGCGAATTTCGTTCCGATCAAAGCCCAATGTTGCTCCATGCCCACGCATGAAATCGACGCCAGGTAGGAGCTCGTCCGTGCACCAGAATACAATGCATGCCTCCACTCGAATGATCTACTGCGCATGTGGAATTCCCACACGCCAACTACGTCCAACAACAAAACGGCCAATACCCTCGACGTAGTCAACCGGGGCAGCCCTCTCAACTCTGTCGCCGTACTGCATCCAATCGGTGCCAGCCACCGTGTACCTCGCCCCGCTGTCAAGCTTCACATGTCTTCTCGCGCCCGACACTTTCATGATCGCAGTGGGGAGCCCGTCGTCCGCACCGATGTACTCTACGGCCTCACCTTGAACTCAACTGCATCACCACAGTGCTGTACGAGGCTGACTCGTGCCGGCTTCGCTTGCTGCCGCACTCGTCCCTCGGCTTCGTCGCGTGTGCGTCGCAGTTTACGCTCTTCGAGCTCCTTCACAGCTTCGTCGGCCGCTCGCTGCCGCTCCGCCAGTCGCTCGTCGCTCATGCGCTGTTGCTCCGCTGCCTTCTCGCGCTCCACGCTCTGTTTTCGAGCGAGTAGTACTTTGACGCGTTATCGTTTTGCGCGCTTACGGACCTTGCGTCGCGCAACGCGTGCCCGATCGACTTCATCGCCCTCATGGGCGTCTTCGCCCGACTCACTACTCGACGCGTTCGTCTCGTCGCCGTCCTTGGTCGCGCTCGATCCGCTCACCGTGGACTCGTTCGTCGACTTGTCATCTACAAGCCTCTCCATGAGCCCAGACATACTCGTACCAAGCACGTCTTTGCTATCCTGCTGCTGGCCGTATCGGCCGACGCCGCAGTGTGCTTCTCCAACGGGAAGTCATCCTTCATTATCGTCTCGTCCGACCCCGTCGTGTCCGCAGTCATCATCATAATCTCGTTCATCTGCGCCGTCGCGCCCTCATTCGTCATCACGCACATGTCCGTCGTCACCGACACGCTCGTTTTCGCACTCGTCGTCAGCACCGTCGCCTTCGCCTCCAGAGGCACCGACTGCCGCTCGCAAGGACCGCTCAACCTCGTTGTCCTCGCTCGCCGCACACGTCTGTGCGCCTCCTCCAGCACAAACCGGGAACATATCGTCCTCGTCGTGCACTCACCGTTCTCATTCATCGCATTGGAGTTGGCCACGCGCCGCCTCCCCATTCCGTTCATCGTCTCTTCCGCTCGTCGACCGCACAGTCATTGCCTGCACGGCCGTCCTCATTCTCGTTGTGTTGACCGCTTTCGCAACCTTCACTGGTTTCCTTCCAGTGCCAGATCCATGCGATCGATCCAAGTCAACACCGATACCTTCGGCGAGGGCGTGTACGTCGGAAGCTCCAGATCCTTAACACTCTTGCGCCTCGACTGCTGATCACGCACTCGTCGTCCGCGTCGACCGTTACGTCGTTGCCGTCCGTTGGCATCGGTGCCCGAACCATCGCTCGAGTCACCGCCATCGCCGCCATCGTCACTGCCACCGTCGTTCTCATCATCTTGGTCGTCGCCGTCGTCGTCCGAGCTGCTCTCACTCGAGCTGCTGCTCGAATCCGACGAACTGCCGTCCTCGTCGGGCATGTCGGGCGTCGTACTCACCCTCTCGTCGCGTCGCTGTCGCTCACGCGTCACAGTTTGCCGCCCTTGCGTCTCGTTGCTTGGTGTCGGCTGCTGCAGGCTTGCGACCATTGTAGTGAGCTGCTGCATAGCCACCATCATCGCCGCCAGCCCAGAGGCCGTCGCGTCCGCCTCGTTCGTCGCTGTCGGCGTCTCCGTCGTCGCGGGAGACGCCGAAGTACTGCTGGCTGCCTCCTGCACAACATCGACGCGTCGCGACGTACCGCTCGTCGACTCCACATCCGGCGGCAACACTGCCGCACGCGCTGGAAGTTGACGCTCGCCCAGCCCGCCGCGTTCGTCCACGCGCTCAGCTCCAGTACGCGACGATTGCTCACGGATGCGCGTGTTCTCGGCGACCTGAGCCTGGAGACTCGTCATCGCTGTCGTCAATTGGTGCAGCGCAGTGGTCATCGCTGCCACCTCTTCTGCAGGCACCGGTGCCGCTCCTTCGTGTCCTCGTTCGTCGTGCTCACTCACCATGTCGCGGGTTGGTTTTTGGCGGGCTTGCTCCTCCGCTTCCATGCGTCGCTCGCGCGGCTCGTCGAGTTCTGGTGCCGTCGGGTAACGCGCTTCATCTTGCCGGACTTCTTGCCGCGCGTGGGCGTCGAGGTTAGCATGCTTGCTTTCTTCGTCATCGGTTCACTCTCAAACTCGCTCGTAGTGCTCAATTGAGGCCCCTGTATGATGTGCCGATTTTCTTATCTTGCCCGAACTGCTGGGCAGGTCGTACGCTTACGCTGCGTGTTCGCTCGCGAGCTTCGCAATCTCAACACCGTATTGGCCGTCAGAGATCCACTTGATCTCCCCCTGCCGGAACGCCCGTTTGTTCCAATTTTATTAAGTCAATTAGTAATTAACCTCAATAGAGTCAGCCAAAGCCAACACTACACTCGTCCTCGTAAAACTACCCGTACGCGTCAAACAGCACTCCGACTGTGCCCAGATCCCGCGCGCGACGCTTCTGAAACACCCCCGGACCTCAGTGTCCGCCGTTGCTTCCACCCACGTCGTACGCCGCCTGGAACCCACTCGTCGCACCGCTCGCTGCCGCACTCGTAGCCCAAAGTAGCGCCTCCGCTACTCCACTGGCCGCACGTCGATCGTCCTCTCCGCCAATTGGCACCCTCCGTTCGTGCAACTCACACGTCTGCCTCTCGTCAATGTTCCCGCAACACATCCACCGCGAACTCGCTCTCTGCCCGCCGCGCTCATCGCACTTGCCGCCCTCGTCGCGCTCGTCGGGTTCGTCGCGCTCGGCAAACGCATCGCGCTCGGCGAACTCGTCGCGCCCGTCAAACTCGTTACATCCGTTACACTCGTCGCACTTGCCGAACCTGCTGCGCGCGTCACGCTCCTTGTGCCTGCCACAACCACCGCACTCGGCGTGTCCTTCTCGAACATCTGCCTGCCAGACTGCCCACCGATCACCACTGTTACAGTATGTTTAATTGCAATCCAGTTATCTAATACAAATTGATTCTGATGAATTACTAACTGTAGGGTCGGTAAGACATAAACTATTAAACGGTGATACAATTAGCAGAGTGCACATTCTAGTGGGTTGTTCCCGTTTCGGAAAACCGGAATGTAAAGCTTAGATACTTTATGTTTCTACTAGGGCTTCGCGAAGGCTGGGATAGGACTGGTTAACTCACCTTTAACCGCCATTGATAAACTCAATCCGCACGCTCCACGGGCATCTCCTGCGCCTGCTTCACAGCCGCAGAATCTGCCCGACAATGTATCACCAGACGTACAACCGATTTTAGAGCAAAATCAATAAAACGAATTTTAACTCGACGAATTTGCAAATGAAGTGGACTAGCCTCCATCATTCTTGAGAAGTCTAAAACACTCGGTCAATCGACATCACTTACTGTAAATTGACCTAAGACATGTAACCGGTTCATCACCGGTGTCGATTGGGCAGGGGGGCATCGCCCGAATTAATCCTGTGTGGGCTGGGCTATCGGCACTTTCGTCGCTTCCTATCCCAGTATAATTGATTATGTATGGAATGCAATTAATCTGAACAAAATGCAATTAATCCATTTGGATTGCAATTCATCTGACTGGAATGCAATTAATCCTATTGGTATGGAAAACCTCTGAAAATGGCATGGAAAATATATTTTCCGACAGCCAATGGAACCGCCACATTCTTCGGTGGGGATACGACACTCGCCCAATGTGATTGCGGTCTCTTTGGCCTATTTAAGCGTAACGAGCGTTAGAACTATGACGCTGTCCTTGCCGTCGAAATGATACCTCAACACTAGGATCATCGCCTTGCCGGATTTCTTCAGGTATTCTGCTTTTGACGCAAGGCCGAGTGAGTCCTAGGCGAGACGCCCTACCCGCCCATCACTTAGATAGCAATTTATTGGGGGTGGCCTCTGTCGCCGGGTTCCTTTTTCACCGCCAGAGTCATCCTCGATAGAGTGCTGTCGGTGTAGCCAAGACGCACCACCCACTGATCATAGCGCCTTCCTGTTATTAAACCCTTCTTGTCAATGTAGTCGAGCCGCACCTTGAACTGCGGTTCTCGAAGAGCTTTTCTCCGGGCTCAACTGCACCGTGGCGGCTTTCGGTGATTTCTCGTATGTCTGTTTTGGTTTACTTCACACGAGTTCCTGACCCCCAGGAGCCTCCGACGCAATGTCGGCAAGTTGCCTTGGATTCAGTTGAGAGCGAGGTGGCATTAATACTGGCAAGGAGTGCCAATAATGAGCGCCACGGAGTGATGAAAAAACAGAGAAATGCTGCAAGTTGTGAAGTAAATACACTGTCGAGAAATGGTAATTGAGCTGGACAACTCTGCAGAAAACGTGTAACCTTGAAAATACCAATTGGAGGTGCGGAAACGGACGCTCCTAAGGCCGTACAGTAAAACTATCGTTACGCGGGCGACAATTAGAGGCGACCCTTTTTTATGGGGTCGTCACGGTGGCAAGCAGAATAGCGCCAAATGGACCTTCGTAGGTCAATGCGGTATTCAATAAGACCGACAAGTGTACCGCGAATGCAAATCTAACAAAAAGCTGACTGTATTTCGCTCAAACGTTTCACCACTCAGACCAGCTTCGACTTACATACTAGCTCGACACACCCTGTGCTTACAGGAAGTAGGCGCCGACAGCCATGACGGTGGCGGCAACAGCACCCATAGCGCCCGTGACCTGCGACGCACCGCTCGATCCTGACGCGGCCGTCGAACCCGAAGTGGTCGAAGATGCCGTGGGGCTGGTCGAGTCCGCGGTCGACGAAGACGCCGTGGTGGACGACGAGTCGGTCGTGGTCGTGGTCGAGTCGCCGGCATCCACCGCAGCGTCGCTACTCGAGGAGCCGACGGTCGTCGAGTCAACCGCAGCGCTGCCGGCGCCCACAGTGGCAGTGGCACCGGTGCTCGAAGCAGCAGTGGCAGCACCAGCAGCAGTCGAGCCGGTAGCAGCAGCCGTCGTGGGGGCCGTCGGGACCGTATTGGCGGCGGACTGGCCGTTCACAGCGGCGACAGCGAGGGCGGCAATGACGAGGACCTGGATGAACTTCATGGTTGTAGAGTGGTGAGTGTGGGGTGGAGTCGGTTGGGACTTGGGCACTTGGAAGTGGAAATGGGAATGAAGACCCTAGCTGAGACCGACGCCGCCTTCACGCTTGCTCGCTCGGACGCAGAGGCAGAGAGCTGTTGACATGTACGGACGCCTCTCTCTCGACGGCCATACGACGGCGCCAGCTTGTGGCGCTGGTGGACGAGCAGATCTTCGATCGCATGACAACTCTCTCGACAACAGAACACGCGGGAGCTCCGTGGACAGGACTCTTGCACACACACGCGCTGAAACACGTGGGCAACGCAGTCTGGTTCAACCAAGCGCCCATGAACGCCATGCAAACCGGCAAGACGCACGCAGGCACACACAGAGACCTAGCCCACCACGGTGGTGGCCATACGGATCGCCTCTACCAACATCCGTGCAGCGATCCCAGGCAAGTTGAAGCTACCCGAGGCCAAAGCAGCGCCACTTTTGGCCCAAAAAGGCCACCGAGCGTCGAAATGATCCCAGAATTTGGTCATCACGCGCCCTCTTTTGTCTTCAAGCGCACGAAAGTTTCCCATCTTCTTGCGATCTTCTCAGGACGCGGGCGATGCTTGATGTCAACCTACCAGAACTTCTCCCAGCTCGTTCCTCTCCATATTCACACTCTATTGGAAACAGCAAATAAACGTCTATTGCTTGCGCTTTACAGTGCTGCAACTACGAGACCAAAAGAGTCGAATGAATGTCCTTGAACGGCACTCACGAGCGGCCTTGAGGCGGTGTAGTTTACAGGAAGTACGAGATGGTGGCGACGGCGGCGGCCGTGGCGACGCCCATGGCGCCGGCCACCTGCGAGGCGCCGCTCGAGCCCGAGGCGCCGCTGGCCGAGGCGGCCATCGAGCCGGACGTGGTGCTGCTGGCGTCGGTCGTGGAGGACGAGGCCGAGACGGACGATCCCGACGACTCGGTGGTGGACGAGCCCACGGTGGCGGCCGAGCCGGTCGTGCTCGAGGCGACCACCGTCGAGTCAACAGCGCCCGAGGCGGCGGTGGTGGCGTCGGCGCCCGAGGTGGCCGTCGTGGCGTCAGCGCCCGAGGTGGCCGTCGTGGCGTCAGCGCCCGAGGTGGCCGTCGTGGCAGCAGCGGCGGAGGACGCCGTGGACGCGGCCGTCGAGGCGGCGGTGGTGGCCTGGCCGTTGACGGCGGCGACGGCGAGGGCGGCGATGACGAGGACCTGGAACACCTTCATGGTTGGTAGAGTTGGGGGTGGGGGTGGTTGTTGGGGGAGGAGGAGACTTGAGCCCTTGAAGGTAAAAGTGAGAATGAGCTGTCTGCCAGGATTTCGGATCCGTGCCTCCTTTGCGGCCGAGAGCGCGCACCCATCGGTCGCTGCTTCGGTCGAGGTGACGTGGTGAGACCATGGGCGGTCGTGCGAGCGACTGTTTTTCCCAGGTGTCGAGCTGTCGTTGGACAAGCCGCGGCTTTACTAAAGCCTTTAAGGGTACATTCGTGGGGTTGAATTCGGGTGAGAAGCGTGCTGATTGGCTGAAATGGAGCAGATTTGCGGTAAAACTTCGATGTTGGGCGCTAACTCGTGCGGTCGTTGAAGTTGTCGGCTCGCATGGTCGAGTTGTGAAGTTGGGGGCTTGTTTGCCCCAGAGTCTGGGGCACGCCTCCACATCGCGACGGCAAGGGCAGTTCAATTCGATTCCACGCCGCCTCTGCATGTAGCGGCGGCAATGGCGACGGAGATCCCGGATAGCCACGTGTATGATATCAGAATAAGAGGGAGACAGCAGCCGGCCACGAGTCCCGCGCGCGGCTGTACAAGATCCGCCTGGACAGCGCCAACTCACCGACCTGACTTGCACCTAGGGGCGCAGCATGCAGCGCGGAGATTGAAGTTGCCCGCTTCCTAGCGAAAGCTCGCGAGCAAATCCGGGGTTGGACGCCACTCGCTCGACCAGCGAAAGCCTATACGTCCGAGTGCAGCAAAGGCAAAAGCAAAACAAAGCAAAGTCCATTGAAAGCGCAGTGCGTGTTGCTTCGAGGAGGTTTAAAGCGGTTCGTCGCTGCTATCTACATTGTGCACGTGGATTTCATGCCAGCCGCGTGGCCGTGGTTGAAGTACTCGGGGATACGCGTCGAGTCTAGTCGAAGTCGAAGGCTCGCATCGCTTGCCTACAGGAAGTAGGTACCCACGGCCAGCACGGCCGCGGTAGCAGCGCCCATGGCGCTCATCGCGACCTGCGAGGCGCCGCTCGAGCCGGCCGAGCCCGACGCGGCCGTGGACGAGGAAGCCGTGGCCGAAGAAGAGCCCTTGGTCGCCGATCCGGTCGAGGACGACTCGGTGGCGGGGCTCGATTCCTCCGAGCCCACCGCGGTGGAGCCGGCCGTGCTGCCGGTGGTGGTCGTCGAGTCCATCGTGCCGCTGGACGTCATGTTCATGCTGCTGTCCATGCTGGAGGTAGCAGCGGTTGAGTCGGCGGCGGCCGAGGAAGCCGTCGACGCCACGGCCGACGTGGTCGCAGCGGTCGTGGCAGCAGCAGCGGAGGACGCCGTGGACGCGGCAGTCGAGGTCTGTCCGTTGACGGCGGCGACGGCGAGGGCGCCGATGACGAGGACCTGGAACACCTTCATAGTTGTAGTGGGGTGGGGATGAGTGGAGTGGGGTGGGGCTTGGACACTTGGAGGCAAATGTTGGAATGAGACTGGCAGCGCTCGGCGCGTACCGGGCCCAGCGCGAGATTAGACGCCGGTACCCATGCCTGGAAGCCCCACCGAACGCTCGCCGCTGGAACGGCGGCAATAGGCCCAGATAGATCGTGATGTTGAAGTGACAGTGCTTCCGCACCGCTGGACGCGTCTGGCAAGATCGCAGCGCCTCGGGGGGCCTTTACCACCGATGCGCCTCACGCCCAGCGGCGGCATGCTCCGTACGCTTCTGACCGAGGTGCTACTTTGCTGGCTACACGCGCGACGACAACACACGCGCGTGCAGTTGTACAGCCAAACACGCCGTGAGTCCAAAGTTACCGCTGAGTGAGCCGCGAGGGCAACAAGACCTGGGGACTTGCTTGTAGGATCCAACAGGATGTGTAGACCCGTACGCGCAGCGAAAAACTTGAGCTTGCAGACCCTGAGAAATGAGTTTGCGACCAAGCGAGATCGTCTTTCCTTCAACACGAGCCCTCAACACACAAAAGCGGCGTGCCGGAGCTTCCTCGCTCGGCAGGCTTTACCCGCAGCAGCCTGCATGGTGGCCGTGTTTGGCACTGTAGTCGAACGCGTGGATACGGAGGTAACAATACGGAGGCTGTTGCACAATAGTACCGTATCCGCTCGCACAGCGCCTCCAATTCTTCCGCACTACATGACGTGCGTCTAGTGCGTCTAGCAGCTCGACGTCTAGCAATGGGGGCCCCGCGTTGAGAGGGGGGGGGCAAGAGCACCAATTACTCGGGCCTTAATCGTTTGAACTAACGGCGCGCACGGGATTAATGGGGACACGTTTATCACTGCGACGTTAATACAACCGCGGGCGTGGTAGTGGCGCTCTGCACTAAAGCTACTCCACTCCCTACATGATAGACCCTGGGTTTTGTTTTGCGTTGGCTTCGCAAGTAGACAGCACGCTGCGCTTTAGATGACCATGACAGCGGCCACTGTCATGGCAGTCGTGGCGATGCCAGCCGCGGCAGCTACGCTTGATCCGCTGGTCGATCCGGAAGACAAATCGGTGCTGCCCGCACCGACCGATCCGGTGCTGCTGGATGCTCCGAGGATAACATCCTGGGCATTATCAGAGACCTCCTCGGCAGTCTTGGAGTCTTCTTCGGGAACGCTGGCCACCGTGTCGATGGCCATAGCAGCAATAGCCGCGATGACGAGAAAACGGAATACTTGCATGTTGCTGGTGACGGGGACAAACGGAGAATGAAGCGGCGGTGATGAAGGAGATGAATGAGCGGAGATCAAAAGTGTCATCACTCGCTCGTTGGCCAGAAGACAGAAAGCCTTGGCAGTCTATCCGCCAGCTTGATGCTTTCGAGGTGTCTCTAATTTGTTTGCCACTGTATCTTGGGGCGAATGCTTGGGTCTCGAGTGAAGTCGAGTGTTGAGAGAGATGCAAGCACCCCCTGCATAATCCGACGCAGCTGTGGAGTCACGGGACGATGGACAAGCTAGCGAAAGGATAGATCCAGGCCAAGATGTGAAGCGTGAGCTCACGCAATAAGCTGTGGTGGCCCCACGACTCAAGGAGAGGCGGTATGCTGACTATCCATCCGCGGAGGTGTGGCTTCGCGTCTGGTGCAGACGTCGCTAACTATGATTGCCGTTGCCTAGTCAATCAGCGAAATGCAAACGAAATCTGTGGCTTGCCAGTCTGTAGAGGCACAGCTTCAACGTCAACCTGCTCAAGGACATCTCGGTGACGCAGATGGCGCGCGGTCTTAGTCCTCGTGCCTCCATCTGACCGGGCAGGGGAGGAATCCTATCCTAATAGGACATCAGCGGCTTGCTGGGTTTGCTGTTTTTGGGTGGTTGAAGCGACGATTTTAGCTTGGAGCCAAAATCGTCTCGGGATCGCGTGTTTGCTGCTCCACCTGACTCTATGAGGGCGTTCCGGGTCGGCGCGCTTCCCAGCATCCTCTATTGGGCCACCACAGCGACGAGTTCATGTGTGCACGACCAGCTCTCCGCTCGCCTGGTCTCCAGCACGCAGAACTACGGCCATGACCCGCGACGCCCAGCGGACGAGCAGTACGAACCCGCAGCAGCAGCAACCTCCAGCCACGAACAGCAAGTGATCATCATCGAGCAGCCAGTAGAAGTGCAGGAGCCGCGCTGGCCGCGCCAGGATCCTCTAAAAGCCCCAGCGAGCCTTGCTCCAGTTTAAATCTCCACCTTCCACCTTGCTCCACCTGTAGGCAACGACTGACTGCACCACACACGTACTCTCTCTCCTGTAATATACAGACGAAGAATCCCCCACCCACTTGTTAACATTCTCGACGTCTCCGTCTGTCCAATACCCTGCGTATCTGCCCTCTAAGCGCTGGCCTTGGCCACCGCGCGCTGCACCTCGCGCGTGCTCTTGACCGACACCTCCTGGCGCTTCTTGGGCGTGTTGTACCAGAAGCGCACGAAGCCGTCGCGCGTGGCGAAGATGGTGTGGTCCTTGCCGATGCCCACGCCCGTGCCCGGGTGGTACTTGGTGCCGCGCTGGCGGATGATGATGTTGCCGGCCAGCACGCTCTCGCTGCACGGGGTACACGCACAGGTTAGACAATCACTCTCGACCAAAGCTACCGGGTTACGGTGCGGAGCTGAGTGTACCCGCCGAACTTCTTGACGCCCAGACGCTTGGACTCGGAGTCGCGGCCGTTCTTGGTGGAACCGCCGGCCTTCTTGGTAGCCCAGCGGCGCGACAGCGTGAACACGCCCTCGCTCTTGCCGCCCACGCGCGTCGCGCTGCATCCGAAGACGCGCGCCATGCCCATCGCCATCGCCATCGTGTCCCGAGCCTGTGTGGTTGCTTGCGTTTTGGCCACACAAAGCGCGCGGAGACGCAGAGTGATGGTCAATTGTGTGTATCACACCATTGTACCGGATTAGTGGTACGTCTGCTCGAAGCGTCGGCTATTCCACCTTTGAGGCTGCTCAGTATTGATTCTCGCAGACGACCATGACGTACGTGACCGGCGGCGACGTGGTGGCCAAGCGCTCGCCGTGGCGGCTCTCCATCGTGACGGACGCGTTCTGGGGCGTCATCAACTTTGTCGGACTCTTGTACGTGCGGTCGAACCGCTGATCTTCAGCTGGAAGGAGGCTATTAACGCTGTCGTGCTGTGGCATCTGAAAACGTCTCGGGGGGTACGCGCAGTGTAACGTCGCTCTTCTCGGTGAGTTTGTGCCTGTTCATTCCTGCGTGGAGATGAATGTGGCGCTGATTCGTTTTGAACATCAGGACCCGTCGACGGCGACTCGTCCGAACAGCAACATCGGCCAGGGATCGACTTCAAACCGCGGCTTGGGCGGCAACGGACGCGGAGGCCCGCGCCGCATGGGCGGAGTGAACCACAGAGGCACCATCAACATGCCCAGTACGTTTGCTTGTTGTTGCTGATGTGGTGGAATGAGGTGCTGATTTGTATCCATCGTTGATGTGCAGTGGGCGGAGGCTGCTGTGGCTAAGGCGTAGTAAATCGGAGCTAAGCTGACTTGAAGCACAATGCTCGTCGGCTTTTGCGTTAGCCTGCGGCTATTCAAGATCGAGTCACTGCTCCAGGTGCTCAAGATGCTTTTCTTACGGAGTTGTGGACTTCATGAGATGCAACGAAGAAGAGAGCTAGGCGAGAGGTTTGGCTTGACACGCAGCATATATTATGTGATCTCTTTCTATGAAGAGTGAAGCAGCCATCTTCTACTGCACCAAATGTTCTGCCCCACTGCTTTCGACAATCTGGCGCCAGGCGCCAGCTTACTTGGTCCGCCGCTTCTTGGCAGCGCCCTTGGTGATGTTTTTGAGCTTCTTGCCCTTCTTCTTGCGCTTGCCGCCCTCGGCCTCCTCCTCGTCGTTGAAGGTCTTGCCCTTGTTCTTGCCAGCGTTCTCCTCGCGTCCGAGCACGCGCTTGAGCGCGTTCATGCTGCGCTCCTTCTCGGTGGCCTCGGCGCCGGTGGTCGGCAGGAAGTGGTTGCGCTTGCCCTTGATCTTGCGCTCCGACTCGCCCTCGCGCATCTTGTCGAACTTGCCCATGGAGGCCGTGGAGAACTGCACCTTCTCCAGGGTCTTGTTGGTGCCCTCCTTGCCGCGCTGCTTGGCCTTGGCGTCGTCCGTGTTCATGAGCTCGACGGGGATGCCGGTGGGCGTGCGGCCGGCTATGCCCGCAAGCTGCTTGCCGCGTCCCTGCTTGAGGTTGTTGGCCTGCGCGCGCAGGTTCTTGTCCACGCGGGCGCGCTTCTCCTGCTTGCGCTTGGTCCACGGGTCCTCCATGTCGCCCTCCTTGACCTCGACGGCCCAGTCCTTCATGTCGTCGCCCGCGCGCTGGTAGCCCCACGAGTGGCCCCACTCGCCCGTGTTCTCGTCAAAGACCTTGCGGCTCTTCTTGCGCTTCTCGATGCCCTTCTCCTTGGCGAACTTCTCCCACTTGGTCTCGACCTTGGGCTTGGGCAGCGGCTTCTCGCGCGGGATCACCGTGCTGGGCTCGGGCAGCTGCGCCAGCGGACCCATGTCCGACATCTCGCGCGGCAGCTCGAAGATGTGGTTGATCAGCAGCTGCACATTCTCGCGCGCGTGCAGGGCGAGCTCCTTCTCGTTCTGGTACGTGAACGGGTGCGTGTCGAAGGCCGCCAGGTTGCCCAGGTCGTACACCAGGTCGTCCTCCTTCTGCACGCTGCTCGTGCTGCCCACGGCGTACGCGGCGGGCGCGATCTCCGACGCCTTGACCACCATTATAGCGCTGACACTCTGCTACAGTAGCTGCTCGAAGTGATGGAGTGAGTGGAGCACAACCAGCAGATGCACGCAGGCTATCAAGGTTTGGTTGGTGAGGGGGTTTTGGCCAATGGGAGAAAGAGGATGGTTTTGATTCGCTGAAATGGAGGAATGGAATTTGACCAATGGAAGGGAAGTTGAAGCGGAGGAGAACGCAAAGTGTCCTCCTCCTGCTACAGTTTACATTGAGCTCGAAGCAGCGATAGGTAGGCAGCAAAAGACGGTGTTACCCAGCGCTTTCACACTGACCAACGCCCAGAGCTCTTTCAGAGGTGTGCGTGTTGGTTGCCGCTTTGAAAGAGGTGGGTGGGGTGGTATTTCTTTTGATGAAGATGGTACCTACAGGTCCCGGACTAAAGCGTTGGAATTGTTCGCGCTGAGCCAGCCTGCTAATGTCGAGTTAGAGGATGAAGTATTTGCTGAATTTGAACGGTATTGCATCGGTGACGAGTTGGAAGCTTTCGTTCTGTTGCGGAAAACGATACGCGCTCCATTTCGAGCGAGGATCCTGGTTTCAAGTGTTTCAAGTTGCACATTGAGGCTGATCTTCGTAAAGGACGCACAGTATATTCGTGGGGAAGGTTTGCTTTTACTTGATACTCGTGGCTCGATATTGATAATGAATACACTTGAGCCTGCTTTTCAAAATTGGAGCTTGCTGCTGTTGTGCTATTGCATCTCGGAAGTTATTGCCAGCAGACTCGGAACTATCGATCTTCCAGCAGTGTCAGAATTTCGGGATGCAAACAACAGTGTTCATTTCGCAGTGCTTGAGGAAGGAAAGTCTACGAAAGGCAGGAAACAGCGACTTTCAGCGCATTGCAGTTCGGTCGCAGAAGTCTTACGCTTTGGGGCTCCGTCACACACCTTGACACACCTTCCTACTGGCAGCCCACTTCACCGTCCACGAAGCACCAACGGAACGCTCTCGCTGGCGTCGTCGCCGGCTCACCCATCCGCTGTGGCAGCAGCGCAGACAAATGCAGCCGGTGCCGATCAGGGTCAGCGTTGACTGGGCTCCACTATGGCCGGTGTCCATTTCCGACGATTTTGTAGAAGCAGCTGGTTTTTCCCATAGTAAAAGCGTCCACAGGGATGGCGAAGTCGCGCTGTGCAGTGCACAATTGGCCTGCCATCCCCTGCATTGCATTCGCCAAGTTTCCAGCAACGCACAGCAGAATCATGGCTCGGTCGGTCGTCGCAGCGCTGGCCGTAAGCTTCGTGGTCGCGCCTGCGGCCGTGCAGGGCTACGCCAAGTACGTCAAGCTCATCCCGAACGGCGGCAACGTGCCGGACACGCCCAACGTGGGGCACCTGGACGCGGCCGGCGAGACGGGAGTCAACGACTTCGGAGAGGCCTTCGCCAAGGCCGGAGAAGCCTGGACGACCGCCCTGTGCCAGGAGGACACGGACGGAGACGGGTACACCAACGGCCAGGAGCTCGGAGACCCGTGCTGCACCTGGACCACGAGCAACACGGCGGGCCTCATCACGGACGGCGTGAGCCACCCGGCCGACGCCTCCAAGGTCCCCACTAGCAGCACGCTCAAGGCCGGCTGCTCTAGCGGCACCAGCACTTCTACCGGTACCAACTCGACAGGTAGTACGGGCGACTCGGTGGGCGACGTGGTGGGGACGGTCGCCCCTGCGGATTTTACCACGGGTGGAATGCCCCCCGATGACGATGAGGACGACTCGTCCGAGAGCGCCGTGCTGACTGCCGGGGCCTCGATGACCACTATGAGCAGTGTTGCGGTGGTAGTCGCTGCGGCGCTGGCGACGGCTGTTGCATTGTAGAAGTAAATAGCGTGTTCGGTGGAGTCTCAGGGTCGAAGTTCGGTCCATGGTTAACGTTAATGACAAGCAAGTATTTCCTCTAGTTTTGCGAGAGCGCGGGCAGGCAAGCAGTCGCTGTATTTAAAATATACAATCCCTCGACATCCGAGTGACGCTGAAGGTGGGAGCTGGCGGTGTGAATCTGCGGGAAGAGGCAACAAAAATGTCTTGCTTTGGCTTGGCTTGGCTTGGCGCTTATGCAGACAGCACTCCACCTCCCTGTCTCGATGCTTGGGTTTCAATTCAACTAGCAACCGGCAACTGACAACTGCATCCGCTTAGTTGGAGCCCGGGATCACAAACACGATGATGAGGATGACCACCAGCACCGCAATAACGCCGTATAACTTGCACGCCTGGGCGACATCGAAGCAGCAGCAACATACCCCGTCAGCCAACATTCACCTTCAGCACTGCAGTATACAAAACAAGGTTACCTTCTTCTTGCGCGCGTTGACCTCGCGCGCCGCCTGCTCTTCTCTTGAAATGTCCTGGGTGGCGTTGTCCATTCGCTGCGCAACAAACAACCATCGTCAGCTTCCTGCCGTGCGCTCCAATTGTATATGTGGAGTGCCGCGTACGTTGCCGATGTCGTCGATCATGATGTTCTGCTCCACGACTTCGCCGTTGATGGCGTGCGCCTGGTTCTTGAGGCCCACGACGCCGCCGTGGATCTGGTCCAGCAGCGCGTCCTGCCGCGCCTCGTCCTCCGCGCGGCGGCGATCGAACTGCTGCTGGTCCATGTTGCGGTAGTCTTCGCCGTCGCGGGGCATGCTGCGGTCGGTGGTCTGTGGGCTGTGTAGAGGGCTCCCTCGGGCGGAGAGAGAAGGAATCGGCGAGTCTCCTTACAATATGCGCCGAGATGACGGCAGAGATAGGCAGCTGGCTGGCTTCCTGCAGCTTCGTATAAGTAATGCATCCTCGTTTAGGTATTCACTGTTAAAGTATATGAATTTACTTAAGCGAAATCCCGCTTACGTTCATGGCTTCTCGTTTAAGTAACGATGCCTACATGCGGTTGTTGAAGAGCCTTGCCGGATACTTCAAATGCATGTGAAGAAATGCATTCGTCAAGGCAACAGTATGAGTGCTAATACTACATGTGCAGCGTCACTGCCAAATAGAAGGCATTTTCAACACCCACTTTGTTGACTGCAGAATCAAGTGGCGCGATGGACAGCAACGAGTTGCTTTCAATGCACCTCGCACCTCGCCATAGTTTGTTGCAGCCACCGCCGCCTCGAGCATACAATCAAGATGCATGTATGGCGTAGTGTTGGTGTCGGCAAGTCGCTGGCAGGGAGGGCGTCAGTGTCAACGTGACAGCTTGACGTAGCATGAGCAACAATAGCGACGCGACGAATGCCGCTGCATATAGCCCTGCTTCCTATAGAAATAGCGGATACCGGTACCATCAACGGCCGATGAGCTGGGTGAATATCGTTGCTGAGCAGCGTTGGTATCATTCTATACGGTTGAGAGCGGGGAATCTCAGGCATTGACCGGCATTTCATTTCATATTCATATTCACTTGGTACATGAATCAGTGCAACAGGCGGTATCGTAAACTGACCGGCAACTCGATTAAATGGTATCCCTACAGCCCTCGATCTTCAGTTTTGTGCGGTTGTGAGCCATGTGGCATTGTCAGGTCACGAACTAGTGAATTTCCTAGCCTTTGAGCATACCATGGCACAGGCGTGCTGTCGTGTCCGGCGCGCTGATCGATAGAGCGCTTCGTCGACTAATTGAGTTCATGGAGCTCGAGCTCCGCACCTTGTCGACTAGTTGCACGCTCATGGAGCATGGACTCCGCTTCCTCACACCACTGCCATTCTCCAATTTGATATACGTCGCGCACTCAACAGCCAGCGTCCGGGAACCCCTTGATACTCACAGTCATGCACGTTCTCCGCGTCACTATCGCTTGTGCCCTCGCCATCAGCGCTGCTTGCGCGCAGGACCTCGTTCCCAGTTCCGTGTCGTCCACGTCAACGAGTACCTCCAGCTCGGGCTCGAACAACTACTACGAGTCGGACGACAGCATCCTCACCAGGATCGACGCCAGTGCAGCTGACGCGGCGAACGCCGGCAGCGTGTCCACGGGCATTACCATCACCAAGGCGTTTGCCGCTGGTAGCAGCGACTCCAGCGCCAACGGTGCGACGGTCGGCTCCGCGGACTCGAATAGCACCGCGGCAGTCGGCACCTCCAGCGCCAGCACCGACGCGACCGTCACGGCCAGCACGTCGGGATCTTCGGACACCACCACGGAGTCGTCCTCCACCTCCTCTACGACCAGATACACTGAGGACACGACGTCTTCGTCCGCGTCGGCTTCGTCGACGTCGGCCTCCTCCTCGTCCGGATCGAGCGGCGCGTCCTCGGTGGCTGCCTCGTTTGGAGCTGCCGCGGCCAGCGCCCTCGTTGCTGCGGCTTACTTCCTGTAGACAGCTCAATCAGAAGCAAGAGATAATAGAGATGACGTTCAAATCCTGGTGGCGTCCACTTCAACATGACCTTACGTGCTAATTTACATATTAACACAGCACCACAGCATGACGGACAAGCATTTCTCAGTCTTAGTGCAGGTGCCAGTGTTCACGAGCACAGAGCGGGGTATGCTGGCGGCTAAGTAGTAAGTAGTAATGCGAAAGTGCCTTGAAAGAGGTTACTCTCCGTGGCTGCTTTGATCGAACTCATGAAAGTATCCGATACTCGTGTCCACTGTGCATCACTTTTGCCGAAACAAAGCACTGCTGTGAGTGCCTACCGTATTGTCCCGGACACCCAACCTTGGACGGACTTTGAGTAATAATTATTCATGGACCATTCTGGCTGTCCGTCAGTGGACACTTCACCATCTCGGCTCGGTTTCTGCATGAAAAGCATGAGTAATGGCGACACGCGTGGAGACAACGACTGCTGCTGGATGATAAGCTCTGCACCGAAAGCGAAGCGTGGAGACGATCGAGGGCGTGGGCCGCGGTGCCGACCGGCGCGCGAGCGCCATTTGTGTCATACAGTACGATGCATCTCAGGCGTCGACCTGCATGGAGCACTTGGATTACATGTAATTCTGGCGAGGTGGACGAAGATTGCACTCCTCAGCGTGTCTGGGTCGTGTGACATCGTTGGGGCATAGACTTGAGATGCGTACAGTCCGCCCTTGGGAGCCACAACTGGTGCTGTCGTGCGGTGTACGCGCAGGATGTGAAGGAATGCTTTGTCGAGTGGTTGCGAGCGCCAGCAGCTCGAGCACCGCTTTCGTGCCGCCATTCTCCGATTTGACTCGCAGCGCGCACTCGACAACCGAGTCCAGCCAGCTCTTCTACCCTCCAGAAGACTTGATCCCAACCCATGCAGGTCCTCCGCGCCTCCATCGCTTGCGCCCTCGCTGTCAGCGCCGTGTGCGCTCAGGACGTCGTCCCCAGCTTGGTGACGTCGTCGGCGTCCTCTAGTGCTGTGAGCTTCAGCTCGGGCTCGAACAACGTGGCCAACTCGGACGGCAGCACCGTCATCTCTAGCGGCAGCTATAGCGCCGCCAGCGCCTCCAACACCGCCGAGACGGACGACACCTTGATCGACGTGATCTCCAGCAGCTCGGGGAGCGCGACGACCGCTGGCAGCGCGTACTCCGGCAGCGTCGACGACGCGGGCGTCGGCTCCGCCGACTCGAACAGCACGGACGTCGGCATCTCCAGCGCCAGCGTCGACGTTGACGCGACCGTCACGGCCAGCACTTCGGGCTCCTCGGACGCCACCATCACGGAGTCGTCCACGGCTTCCACGAGTGCTAGCACCACCACTGACACGACGTCTTCGTCCGCGTCGGCGTCCGCCTCCTCGTCGACGGCTGCGTCCACCTCCTCTTCGGGATCCAGCGGCGCGGCCTCGGTCACCGCCTCGTGCGGAGCTGCCGTGGCGAGCGTCCTCGTCGCCGCCGCGTACTTCATGTAGGGTACAGCAGCAACAGTGCGTGTAACCAGCAACTAATAAAAGAGCCGTTCTCTCACGAAGCCGATCGTCACGGCACTTCAACGTGAACATCGTGAACTTCCAGCACATGCCCATCAATCATTCCAGCGTGAAGAGCTCCAAGACCTCCCTCACAACACGCTCGAGTCGCATTGGCGCCACAAAGAGGGCCATCATGGCCGCCATAGGCTCCTTGGCAGGAAGGTATCCGATGGCTCGTACGTTTTTTCCATCGAAGAGGGAGCGGAGTCATCCGAGGTCACCTCAGCGAGGTGATACCGCGTATCAGGGCCCGCCGGACATCTGCTCGCTCTTTGTCTTGTGCTTGCCAAGCAAGCACTGCCTGGCCCCGCTGCGATGAGCCTTGCCTCCACGGTGGCGCATTCGGGCGAGAGCCCAGAAGAGTTTGTAGGTGGAGGGTTTGTGTCGCACGGAGAGCGCTAGGATGAAAGTGGCCATCGATCGATGGTGAGACTTCCTTTCAGGTTGAAGCTACTAACTGGTGGTAGTATACGGGGTACCGATGCAGTGGATAGAAGTCAGAGGCTGCGTCGCGAATGGACCGCCATTGACCTCATGCGCGCTCGGGTCTTGCCATATGCGCTGCATAGAGCGCTGCCTCGCTCGCGCCATGTCAAGGATAACGCTGGCGCCAATGCAGCGTGGCCGCGAGCGACAAGGGAGCCGATATACACGACGAGCCGGAAACTGGGTGACATGGAGGGGGGATGGGATGAAAGCCAATTAACAGTATCTAAAATGTCTAAAGTACTACTATTGGAGTATAGCACTACTATACTACTTTCGATTCGCACCTATACTGCACAGGGCACACGCAGGTGATGCATCTGCAGTTGAGTTTGTTAGACACCTTGGAGCTCTTGTCATCGGGATCTGGTTGCAAATATGCTGGCAATGCCAGCCTGGCATTACACTAATTAGTTTCGTATCATTATCTTTGTAAAAGTTATACTACCGCAATACTACCCACCCGTAAGCAAGTTGCAGTTGCCACGCTTCTCGAACAATGAACGCCTCCCACTTCCCGCACGCCAAAGACGCTCGACGTGCGCAATGCGAAATGCAGCAGCCCTCACTCCCTCCCTCACTCACTCACTCAGCCAGGGCCGCTGGCCCTCCTCATTCTGCAATTTGCCTCCTCAGCGGTAGACCACCTTTTCCTCCACTTCCAGCCCCAAGCGCATCAAGATGTCCACGTCCGGCTCCAGCTCCATCGCCTCGTGCAGCTCCACCGTCCTGAGTGCGCTGCTGACGGACCAGTACATCGATCAGTGCCAGACCGACTCGGGCTACTCGTTCACGGAGGCGTCCATCCCGACGCAGGACGTGATCGACCTCATGTGCGCGTCCAGCGCCTGCCGCAGCCTGTTGGCCGACGCCGAGGCCATGGACCTGAGCGAGTGCATCCTGCCCGTGGGCGACCACATCCGGCTGTTGGCCGACCTGATCGACTACGTGCCGGCCCGCTGCCCCTCGGCCACGGGCAGCGCCGCCGCCGGCTCCACGACTACGGAGAGCACGGTCATTGCCGGCTCCACGTCGGGCAACGACACCGCCAGCTCCAGCGACACGGTGACGGCGCCGACGGCGACCAGCTCCTCGACCCCCACGGCCTCGTCGGACGAGACGTCCACCACCACGACCACCTCGGCGTCGCAGGAGACGGCGTCGTCCACGGCCGCGTCCGCGTCGGCTGCGGCCTCTGCGTCGTCGTCGGGCTCGAGCGCGGCGTCGCCTGTGGGCCGCGCGATGGGCGTGCTCTCGATCGCGGCCATGAGCGTCGTGCTCGCCCTCATGTAGACGAACAAGTTATAAGGGGGCGGACGTTGAGTATCACTGCATCTGATCTGATGACATCAATACACGAATACCTCATTCGTTTTTGGACAAGTCCGGTGTTGTCTTGATGCTGTATGTGCGCTTCAACATGGCTTGCATCCTGCAAGCTTTGCTCTTGAGGGTCAGTGATCCTGGGGCAAGGAACATGAGCAAGAGGCATGCCATAGTGCAGGTCTAGAGCGAGGACACCTTGTGTTATTGTTGCGCGTTCACTACCGTTGTGCCAATGTGCGTTTAGTGCTGCTCCTACTCGAAGGTGGTGAGGCAAATGGTGCCTCGCTCCTCGTCGACGAGGACGGACAGCGTTGCCTCCTTAGCAACTGTTGGCGCCGCAGCAGCTCCACGGGAGGAAGTAGTCGTACCAGTGGCAGCCTTTGATCTTGGTGTTGGCCTCGTACAGCGGGTTGGACAGCGTGCTATTCGTCGAGCCCGACGATTCCGCTTCCAGCATGCGACCGCCATCAGCAGGTCTCAGGAACTGCGACGTAGGGGCGTCTTGGTGGGCTCTCACGGGGTCCACGACCACGAAGACGGCGAGCATGAGCGTGACAGCGAGCAGCTTGGACATGGCGGAGGGGTTGACCTGAGGCGCTGGGCTTGGGCTTGAGCTGGTGGGCGCGAAATCGCGAATGAAGCACTGCAACATGGCCGTCCACCCTTGCTGGATCACTTGATTCCGACTAATGCTGGTGCACTGCAAGGGACCTGAAGAGGATATATTCAAATGGTAATGCTAAGATTTATGCTGGTGCTAGACGAGGTGGCAGCTTCGTGGCCACATACAATGGAGAAGGATCGAGTGGCTGGTTATTTCCCATGCCTACTGGACGAAAGCTTTGATGGAGTCTGCCGTGGCGTTGTTTTGCATTAAAATTATCTGTGAATGCTTCTAGGCAGCTCCAGCGAAGCCGTCACCTGTTCCTCCATTGCACGAGTTGGTTGCGCAGCAGGTCGAGAGCAGGTAGTCGTCCCAGGAGCTGTTATGCTTAGGGAGTATTTTGTTCTTTTCCTTCTTCTCGACGAGAGGAGGGTTGGTGCCGCTCGTGGAGCCCGACGATTCCTCTTCCAGCACGCGATCGCCGCCAACACCTCGCAGCTGAGGCAATTTAGCGTCAACGTGAGCGCCCACAGGGCTAACGAAGACAAAGACAGCGAGTGCGAGCGCGGCAGCAAGTCGCTGAGCCATCATGGTGGAGTTGGCTTGAAACGCGTGGGGAGTTGGAGGCGAAATCGAAAATGAGCAAGCTCCTGCTACAACGGGAAGGTTTTTCAACAGCCCACATTTGCTAGATAACTCGAACAACTCCAGATCCTTGTGCATGCCGAGGGGCAGGTTACCTGAAGGTAGTAGGCCAGTCGGTGCAGGACGGGGTTCTTCTCGTGACCACTAATGTCAATCCGGAGTTTGTTCACAGCTAACAACGCGTATGGGTGTTATATATTGAAGTTGCTTCGCCACCGTTGCTCACATTTATTTTTCTACCTCTTACTACACTAGACTAGGTAGGAACAAAGGTTGCTGCCTCCACGAATGCTTAGGGACATGAACCATCGACTCCCACGTCCATCAAAAGCAAAGTGTCCGAGCCTGGACGCAACATCAAATACTTGACAACAGACCTTATATTCATGCACTCGTGTCGGTGCCGGGTTAGCTATGTGCCAATTGTTATTCTACCAGTACCGCCAACGTTGACGACCTAGGAAGCCCCCGCGATTTTCTTACCGACTCCAACACATCTCACGGTGTCGCAGCAGTCATTGGGGACGAAGTCCCCACTTATAATCATCTATCACTCACGAAAAACGGGGTATTCTACGTGGTAGAAGTTCTACCACGCTCTACCGTATAACTACGTACTTAAGTAGAGCGAAGCCATGAAGCCATTCCATCTTGAAGTCGGTTTGCGACCTTTGTGGCCGCTCTCAGGTCGAACTCATCAATCCACCATCCACTTTTGTATTCGCCCGACTAAGGAGAGAGAAGGAGATCCCATGAAGAAGGCGGAGTTGGTCTCCATTGTGCGCAGCTTGTTGCCTCCAGGAGCGACGTGGCCTACGGAACGCGGTGGGCCGCGCTTTGAAGGTGGCAAGACGGTGTTGATGCTGGTCATAACGAGGGAACCGGACCCCCTTTTAGCAGTGAAGCTCATCGACCTCGTGTGCCACCACTACACGGGCGACTTCTGGGCCAGAGACACCTTCAGACGCCACGTGATCATGGACGCGTGCTACCGCGGCGTGGATTCCTTAGTGCTCCAGCGCCTGCTCAAGTGGGCGAGGAAGACAAGCTTCAGGGTGATCATCCCCATGTCAAGGGGGGACGTCAACGGGTTGGACGCAGTGGAGCTCGCAATTGCTGGAGGACACGGACAACTGGCCTCCTGTCTGCTTGAGCAGCACGGCGCCAGCTCACACGACACTCTACTATGCAGGCACTACCCGTTGGCAGTGTTGGAGCTCGCTATTGAGTCGAGGAACGAGCAGTGCGCAAGGGATGTTCTCGCCAATAAGCGTGTTGTACGCCACCTTCACCCTGGTGCAGCAGTGCGACTGAACCTGATCACGCGCTGGGAGCAGCGTCAAGCTCCGGTGAAGAGGCTCTACAATGTGTTCACGTGTGTGGGAGCTGCGATACGTTGCGGGATGCCGGGCGTTGTGCGGATTATCTATGAGCTGAATCCTGTTGAGACTCGACAGGCGGCTTGGTACGCGGTGCACAAGCTGGAGTCACAGGGTCGTATTGAGGTGTCTCCGGAGGTTCGGAGGCTGGTTAGTGCGTATATGTTTGACTTGCTGTGGCCTGAGATCGGAGAGATCATTGCAGTGCGGCATTGGGAGCTTTTGGCGGCGGTGGAGGAGCGCAAACTGTCGTTATGGACGCGAATCCGACGGATGTGGCGCCACAGCCACCACGACTGGGCTGCAGCTGCCTCTCATCCGTGGACAACGCTGCCGAGCGAGGTGATGTCACGGATAATGGGCTACCTTTTTCCATCGGAGACGGCGGAGATGAGGAAGACGGCGGTCCTGGTCGAGTACAGCGTGGAGTGACGGATCCGTAGTCACCTACGATGAATACGGTGAACGGCGCCCCGTAATCTGAGTGAGAACGTGCTGACACAGCCCCAGCGACCACGAAATCCTGCCGCGACTACAAAGTTTCCTCGCTAGGTACCGTAGAGAGAGGCCTTGAAGGCACTGGAGCATTTACTAGGGCCTGCAACGTCAAAGAACCTTCACCCAAGTCAAGCCAAGTGTGAATCGGCTCGTGAGGCATGATCGACTTGAGCATCATCATCAGAAATCGTATCTTGAAGTTGTTTTCGAGCGAGTGGCTCTGCTCAGGCCACCACCAATTGACCACTTTCGTATCTGCAGTCTCCAACACACCAGTATCTGCGCTAAGGAATGAGGAGGAGCAAGCTGGTCTCCGCAGTGCAAAGGCTGTTGCCCGCAGGAGCACGTTGGCCGGATAATCTCGACGACCTTCGACTCAAAGGGGGCAAGACTGTGCTGATGGTTGTGGCGACCAAGGAGACCGACCCTCGACTGGCCGTCAAGCTTGTCGACTTCGTGTGTCCACTCACTGCGGACTTCTGGGCGCGAAACTCGTGTGGACGCCACGTGATCATGGCTGCGTGCAATGAAGGCGCGCATCCGTCAGTGCTGCTACGCTTGATCAAGTGGGCTCGGAGGTGCAGCCTCAACGTGGCTCTCCCCATGTCCATACAAGACCTCCAAGGCCTCGATGCAGTGCAGCTTGCTATTCAACGCGGACACGGAGCGCTGGCTTCCTGCTTGTTGGAGAAACGGGATCCAGCTACACACGACCACTTGCTTTGTCTCCACTACCCGTTGAAGGTGCTGGAGCTGGCTATCGAGTCGATGAACGAGCAGTGCGCGAGGGAAGTTTTGGACAACAAGCGCGTTGTGAGCCATCTTAAGCCAGGGAAAGCAGAGCGTTTGAACTTGATCACGCGGTGGACGCAGCGTCAAACTCCCAACAAGCGGCTCTACAATATCTTCACGTGCGTCAGCGCCGCTGTGCGCTGCAAGATGGCAAGTATCGTCGACGGTATCTTCAATATAAACCCCGACGATACCCGCCAAGCTGTCTGGTATGCCGATCACAGGCTGCGCTTACAGGTCTCCATCGCCCAGGCTCAGGTGGCTCCAGAGATGCAGCGAATGGCGAGTTCGTATTTGCTGCACAAGGCGTGGCCGCAGATTAGTGTGATTGTGTTGCTTCGCCACCACGAATTGCTGGCAAGACACGAGTGCAATTGCTCGCTGTGGAAGCGGATACGTCGCTGGAGGCTGTGTAAGCATCGCGACTGGGACGCGATCGCCTCTCACCCGTGGACGACAATCCCAAGTGAGGTCCTCTACAACATTCTGAGCTTCCTCCTGCCCTCCGAGGTCGCAGAGGCCAGGAGCATGGCAGTCGTGGTCGAGTACTGAAGTGTATCCACATCCCTCGATCAATAAACGTCCTTGTTGGTCCTTCTTGAAGAGAGCGTCGCTCTCTCTTTGCTGTTCGATCGACAGTTCGTGGGTTACCAACGCCGCGCAAGGAGCCAAGCTGGGATCTGTCCGCGCCAAGTTGGTGGAGGAAACTTGAGCACATCCCACTGCAGGGCGATGCGCTCGCGGAGAAGCAAAGCAGAGACTCTGGCTGGCAGCACCACCGCCCCCATGTATCCTGCCTCCACCCTCACCCAAGGATGGCAGTGGTTACCGATATCAACTGCCGGCGACAGGCGAGTGGAGACCGAAGCCTTGTGCTGCGTGGCATGCCTCTCGCCGACGTTGAAGCTCCCAAAAACTGACGTTTCGTCTGACTCCCTTCCGGCTTTCTACTGTCTCTGTCCGTCCGTCCCATCTTTGGGGCCGCTCGATCCTCTACAGGAGCTGCTCGCTCAACGGCCATCTGCGCCGCCCCTCCCGTTCGGCATTCCCGGACTAGCTCAGCACCCGAAAGAATGAAGTTCCAGCTCTTCGCCATCGCCGCCGTGCTGGCGCTCGCCTCGTCCTCCGCCATCGTCGACGCGCAGACGCTCGGAGACAGCGTCATGGCCGGCAACGACAACGGCGCCACCATGGTGACCGAGAGCCTCACGGAGAGCGCCGCCGGTGACATGACCACGACGGACTCGGCTGCCACGGCTGACAGCGTCTTGGGCGACGACTCCACTAGTGACGCCTCGGACAGCGGCAGCGACGACAACTCCGTGTCGTCTACGGACGACTCGGCGTCGGTCGGCGACAGCGACAGCGACAGTGACAGCGCCACCACCGACTCGACCAGCGCCAGCGCCGATGCGGCCACCAGCCAGAGCAGCGCCGAGAGTGCTTCGGCCAGCAGCGACGCGTCTCGCACTGTGCTCGCGGCCGGCGCCAGTCTGCTGGCTGTCGCCGTCACGGCCATGCTGTAGAGAGGCTACCCACAGTATCTATGCGCCTTGAATTGAGTCAATACTTGTGCATCTGAAACCATGCTTTTGTTTGTTTGTTGCTTTGTCATTTGTGTCCTTGTCTACCTACTACTGTAGCTACCTAGCAATTGATGATCTCAAAAACTCCACATCGAGACTGGCGACAGATCGCTCAGGTGTATACGCCCATAAAGCTGCTCTTCCACTGTTAGTTGCTGAAGTCGAACGAGTTGCGTCTGCTGGGTGGGAATAGGTCCTCGTCGTTCAGCGTCTCCACGAACTCCTCCGTCTGCACGGGCGTCGACATGGGCGAAGAGACCATCGAGCTGGCCACCGAAGCTGTGTCGTCGTCCTGTCCGGGGCGCAGTAGATCCAGCTGCGATCTGGGCTTCCGCTTCTTCTTCTGCTTCTCCAGCTTCCGCTGCGCCTCCTTGTCGACCATCTGTGAAATGACGTCCACCATCTCCGTGTCCAGCGGGGCCGTCGACGCCCGCAGCGCGATCTCGATGAGCTTTGAGTGGTTCTTCTCCTCGTACTTGAACTTGCTCTTGAGCTCCTTGCGTTTCCGCGTCGGGAACAGCGTCGCCATCATCGAGAAGTTCGGACCCACCTGGCTGAGGCAGTAGTAGAACTGCTTTGTCTCCTCCTTGCTCCAGCGCTTGCCCGGGCCGTTCGGGTGTGAAGAATTGTACCGAGAACCCGAGTGTCGAGGCGGCAGACCCATGTGCTCCCCACCGACGCTGCCTTCGCCCAGAGCATCCGCCGTGCGCTGCAGCTCGTCACCCAACTTGATTGTGTTCTCCATGACGACCATCTGTCCATCCACAATCTGAACCTGCGGCGTCACAAGGGATCCAGCAAACGCAGCCGACTCCGATGACACTGACAGCGAGCGAACGCGGTTGAGCGCATTCACGTTCAGCAGGCTCGACGACGCTTCCGAATTCGACAGTAGTGGCGTGTCCGCGGCAGCTTCCTCGCGTTCGTGGCGCTTCATACGCCTGCCCTTGGGCACGGTGAGCGCCAACTCTCCCATAGTCATCTGCGATGGCTCCTTCTTGAGCAACTCCTCCATCTTGCTGCGAGGGATCAAACCAGCTCCGATGCCCGTAATAACTGAAGAGGTCGAGGACGCGTTCGAGTTGCTGCGCTTCCTGCGGACCGGGTTCTTCTTTTCACGCACGACCAGCGCCTGAGAAGTCTCTTCCTCTTTGTCACCCTCCTTATTCTCATCCTCATCCTTGCGCAGAAGTGATCTAGCCCACATTGTAGCTCGCTCACGTGCTGGCACATAAACCTAAAAGCAGTCAAAGAAAACATTAGTGAGAGGTACATCCAATCATCCAACCCACCAACCAGAACAAGCCGTCGACTTACGTTCATCTCATCCTCCGGCAGGTCAAGATCATCCGGGTTCACGTCTTCATCATGGTCGTCGTCCGGTTCGCTGCCCGAGGTGCTACTGCCGTCCGTCTCACGGTACGACTGCGAACGCTTGACCGTATTTCTCAACGACCGGCGCCGAGGCTTGGCGGATCCGGGACTGGTCTGCTCTGACGTGGTCTCACCCGTCTTCCGTCGCTTCACCGGCGCTGGCCGTGTCTTCTTCGCTGGAGCAGTCCTAGCACGAGTAGTCTTCGTCGCGGTGGCACGCCGCGACTGCTGCGAATCAAGCTGCACCTCTGGCACGTCCTTGCTGATCTCTGGAGCAGGCTTTCCGCCCAGCATCAACGGTGAGGCCGGGCCATCCTGGCTACGAAAGGTCTGTTGCTGTTGCTGCTGCATCGCCGAGCGTCGCGGCGACTGGTGCGGCTTAATGTCCAGCTTCCGAAGCAGTCTCTGTTTCATCGGGTTCGCTGCCGGCCAGCTTCCAATGCTCGCGCCACGCGGGCGCATCCCTGGCGAGCTGCCAATACTTCCAGCACGCGGACGCGCCGCCGGCGAGCTGCCGATACTGCCCGCGCGCGGACGCATCACCGGACTGGCACGATAAACTGGACCCGCCGACGTGATCTTCGCCAGTCTTTCGGGGCGCCGCTGCACCGGCAGCACAATAGGCGAGCGCACCGTCGGCACCGGCCGAGTCGCGGGGCTCTTGAGCACTGCACTCGGCGACGTCACCGACAGCGATCCACCAATGGCAATGCCGCCCGCGCGGCGCGGCTGAGCGGCAGTAGAAGCTGCAGCGGGAGTACTGGGGCTTGCACCTGCATTAATTGCAGCCGGCTTGGCTGCGGGCTTGGCACCTGCAGGCTTGGCTACACTCGGCGACGTGGCTACCGTCGGCTTGGAGGCTGCAATTCTGACGGTAGGGGCTGCCTTCTGCGCGCCTAAGGGAGGCGCCTTCTGCGCAGTGCTTGCGGGCTTCTCCGGAGTCTTCTTTGGCTGTAAAAATGTTAAAACAATGGTACACATGCGTTAATTCCAGGGTCTTTGCAGTAAAGTTTCTCGGGCTGCAGAGCTGCGTTTGACCTCGAACTTCGCACCTCTGGGGTATTCACCGTCTCGGCTTCATTGCTCTGGGGCTGGTCGCTCTCCGCGGGCGCTGGGCGCTTCGCTCTGGGCGCTGCAAGGCGGACAACATTTTAGAAAGGCGACACAAAAATTAGAATCTAGCGCCCTGCGGCCAATTCTGAGCGCGTTTCGGGCGCGCACGCACCGCTCGACGGCTTGGCGCGCGGCGCGATCGGCAGGCGCGACGGCTTGCGGCCCTTGCTCTTGACCAGCAGCGGCACGCGCGACGCCGAGGCCATGGGATGCGGACGGCGGCTCTTGTGCCACTTGGCGCCACGGAAAATGTATGGCGTTGTCAAACGCCGGCGCTGTGCTACCTGATTGGTGGAAAAAGGTCAGAAATTTCAGCGAATCATTCAGATAGACATCACTGCGAACGTCTGGGTACTTCTTCAACTTAGTGTAACGACGGCAAGACCAATTGCCTTCCTGCTATCAAGGAGCACGACGACCTAGCTACATGCGCATGCGCAGGTGATAAGCTTACTGAAAGTTGAATGGAAATAGTCAAACGGATCAATGCTGACACAGGCAGACCGATCCGCTGGATGATACGTTTTGAGGCTTGGCAAACAATGCGAGCGCAACCATAGATTAATTCGCTTGAGAGAGTAGCTCGACAAGCAAAATAAAATGGCATGTCTCTCAGTACAGCTCAGTGCTTTATTCTCCAAGACCACGCCCGCCTCACGAGCCAAATTCTCCAAGTACCATGAATTCCCCGACCTGCTTTGCTATCTTTCTGGCTACTGTAGCTGCCACAGCCATTCCTACCAACGGTTGCTCCTGTGTCGAATCATGCGGAAGTGGTTTCAGTGGCACCACGACTAATATCGCCGCCTGCTGGAAGATGCAACCCGGCCGTTTTCGACTGTGCTGCCAAGGCAGTTAGTTGCTTGTACTTGGCCCCGTCCAAGCCTTAACTGTTGCTACAGGGCTCGCTTGCGTTCTACCGCAACATTGGTGCTACCCCTCTCACAACATGAACAGCGCTTGAGGAGTGCACGAACCGGCTTATAAAAATAATTTCTACCGAATGCCAAAATATAATTTCTACCGAATGCCAATATATAATTTCTGATGATTAGTGCCAACACGGTGACCTCACGACGCCCGATTCTTGTAAACAGTCAATCATTTGCAACCACCTCCACCACCTCCACTATAAGTATACATGTAGCAGGTGTCGAGGACTGCCGCGGGGATGGAATTCTTGACGAGCCTTGCCAGCAGAGTCTAATATTTCCATCAGCGATTGGTCTAAATTCTTATAATTATTAGCGAATCGTTGACAAGTTAATCCGCGCCGATTGGCGGAAAATTGCCGCCCAGTGAAAACTGGCCACAACGCGTTGAATAGCTAAGCAAGACCGGCAAGACTCGTGCAGAGCGACCCCCTCTCTCTCCCTGTAGACGAACGATGGCAGACATGGACCCGGTGGCCCGTGCACGCGAGATCGCGGCGCGTCTGGCGGCGGCGGCCATTCCGGGCGGCGACGCTCTGGGCAAGCGCAAGAGCCGCTGGGAGGTGGGGCATTTTACGCGCGGTTTTAGAGACACCGGAGGGTGCTTTTAGCTGATTTTTTTTCGTTTTGGTGTGATCTATTTTTGTGTTCTGTTTTGTGCCAGGGTGACGGTGAGTTTTTTTGATCCCGATAGTTGAAGTTTCTGATATTTTTGTGACGAGCTAACGAGGATTTTGTGTCTTTTTGTGCTGCAGTGGACGGCGGCGTGCGTCCGGCACCCGGCATGGGTGAGAAGAAGCGCAAGAAAGTGTACATCCCTGTGGACAAGTATCCGGACATTAACTTCATGGGTACGCGCGCGCGGACTATTTTCTTTTTTATTTATTTGTCCAAGGTACCGGACGCAATTGCTAATTTATTGTGACTTTATGTTGCCAGGCCTGCTGATCGGTCCTCGCGGATCTAACCAGAAGCGCATGGAGGACGAATCGGGCGCGCGCATCTTGATTCGCGGCAAGGGTTCGTCCAAGGACCCCACGGGCGACCCGGACGAGAACGAGGAGCTGCACGTGCTCATCACGGCCGACACGGACGAGGCTGTGGCCAAGGCACAGAGCGCCGTGGAGGACATTTTGTTCAACCCGCAGCAGGCGATGAAGCTCAAGCAGGAGCAGCTGCGCAAGGTCGCGGAGCTCAACGGCACGTTGAACGATAACTACGGCGGCCCGAGGGATGGCGACAGCCACTCCGGTGGCGGCAACGCCCACTACGGCCCCGGAAGCAGCGATGGACAGTCGTCGTATGACATGAAGGTGCCCCGTGAACTGGTGGGATACATTATTGGCCGCGGCGGCGAGACGATCCGCGACCTGCAGATGAAGAGTGGAGCTCACATTCAGATCGTCCGTGAAGAGGAGGGAGCCCCGCAGACTCCGGACCGTTTTGTAAACATCACGGGCAACCAGGATGCGCTGGATCTTGCGCAGAGACTCATCCAGAACCTCATTGACGAGCGACAGCAGAACCAGGGTGCCGGTGGTTTCCGCGAGCGTGACGACCGTGACCGCATGGCGCGCTACGGCGGCATTAACCCGGACGGCACCGACTCGGTGGAGCTGCTCGTGCCGAATGAGCGTGTTGGACTGATTATTGGCCGTGGTGGTTGCACGATCAAGGCTATTCAGCAGCGTACGGGCACGAGCGTAACCATTCCGCAGACGCCGGACCCGAACCACCCCGATATGCGTCTGATCACCATCCGAGGCACGATGGAGGCGAAGGAGGCTGCCAAGTTCGAGATTCATTCTATGATTAACGAGGAGCCGGGCCAGCGTCATGGCTACGGCATGGCTTCGGGCCAAACCATTTACATGCAGGTGCCCAACGACCGAGTGGGTGTTATCATCGGCAAGCGCGGAGAAACGATCAAGGGCATTCAGGACCGCCACGCTGTGCGCATTCAGATCCCGCAGGTGCCGGACCCGGGCTCGAACCCGCCCGTGCGTACCATCTCCATTCAGGGTCCGCCTCAGAACCTCACTGGGGCGAAGGAAGAGGTCGACATGGTGATCTTGCAGGGTGCTGGCACTCATGGCTACGGTGGTGGCGGCGGTCGCTATGGAGGCGACAGCAGCTACGGTGGATCTGGGAGCTATGGAGGTCAGTCTGGCAGCTACGACCAGCAGCAGCAGCAGTATGGCAGCTACGGAGCTCAAGGTCAGCAGGACCAGTACGCTGCGTACTACCAGCAGCAGGGTCAGCAAGGCCAGTACTACCAGCAGGACGCCTCTGCGTCTACAACGGCAGCGGCTGCTGGCGGTGAACAGGCGGCTGCAACCACCGCCGACCCGAATGATCCGAACGCGTACTGGAACGGCTACTACGAGTACGCCGCGTACTACGGCGTCGATGCGGCTAACGCGGCGTGGGGTGTCACCGGTGCTGCTGCTCAAGCTAGTGCCGAGGCGTACCAGCAGTACCAGCACCAGGCTGGCGTGGCTGCTGGCGCCGATGGTGCTGCCGCCGCTCCAGGTGATGCCTCCTCTGCTCCGGGCGCCGATGCCGCCTCTTCTACTACTGCTAGCGATGCCGCCACGCCCTCGACCGCACCTGATAGCGGTGCTGACTCGACCCCCGCAAGCGCACCTTCACAGGTTTGTTGAGTGCATTATTGTGTGATTGTTTGATGTGCGCCCATCGATCTCGATGCCTCTATTTCGCTCGATCATTGGTCGCTCGTTTGGCTTAAACGCCAACGAGTCGATCCACGCGTATTTGTATGAAATGGTGGCTGTACGAGGTGTGGTTGGCGACGAGCACGAGGTGGCGGTGATGCTCTTGTTGGTGATGTGGTTGTTGATGATGTGCTCTGTTCTTGTTCCTGTGATGGTTTGGTCCCTGGTCCTTGTGCTGCTATGTTTCGTGATTCGTTACTGCTCAAAAGACGCAAGGACCCCCAGGTACGGCATAAGGCTTCTTCGTTTTGCATTGATCGACTGGATTGCGCTATTGAAGACGGAGGACGGTGAGCAAGCGCATGAACAAGGCAGAAGATTGATGCTGGGAGGAGGTTGAAGAGCAGGGTGACAAGAGGGCGTTTGCAGCGTAGTGGTTGGGTGGGATGAGGATGCTGTTTGTTGTATCTCTGGTTGTTGCCAAAGCTGAGCTGAGCTGTGCTGGATCGGACTGGTGAGGCTTCATACAAGAAACTGCGTCTCAAGCTTGCCGGATTTCTTCGCGAAGGACAGGTAGGCACTGGAGAGGCCATGACATGACAGGGCACGGATACTATCGCACACCAGCACACTCGTTATGAATGCAACGCTTGTTGCTCTATTGCTTTGGGAGGTACCGTGGGTGTCTGGCTGGGTTAGCAGCACTGTTATTTGTGTGATTTACAGGACATTTCAGGAACAGGAAGGGGAGGAACGTCTTCTGTCGGTGACGCCAAGACTCGCGAGAAAGGTCTTGACTTTCTTCGCTTCGCTTGCGGTGGCCAGGGCGATTCGAATCCAGTGTTGCGCGTTCTTGGGGTTGTAGTCGTCGCCGAACTGCTCGAGAACTCGCGACAGTCGGAAGCGGAAGCTATGGTCTGCCATGGTGACGGAGGCGTGCAGCATGTCGCGGTAGTACATGATCATGAGCACCTCCTTGGCTTCGAACGGATGCTGGAACAAGTACGTGCAGCGGTCGGACGCGAAAGTGGCTGGACACGGAAAGCGACACTCGAGTTTGCCGACGGTGAGTCCGATGGTGGTGGCCTGGAATGCGAGCTTGTCGTGGCTGAGGTCGGTGTGCGCGTGGCTGCTGGAGGACGCGAGGGTAGGTACGTTGGAGCGGCCCGGCAGGTTGTAGGTTGTCGCGAGCTGGGCGGTGATCGCCTGCGCTCCTTGTGAAATGGTCTTGAGCTGTTCGGACAGCGACGGTCGCAGGCTCGGCGAAGGAAGAGGCCGTCTGAAGCCGGTGCTAGCTATTCGAGCTCTGCGCGGCGGCGGTGTCTGATCTTGCTCGAGTCTCGACGCTGCTGCTGTCAATAGAGTTGTCGCTGGAGGCTGTACAGCTAGAGGTGGTGTCGATGCTTGAACGCCGGCCGTGGACTCTGAGCCTAGGCATCGGCGGGTGGATCGGTACAGCACGTACTGAGGAAAGGTCTCGCCCTTGAATGGCGTTGGCGCCGTCGCAGCCATTGCAGCTTTCACGGGCATTTGCGACGTGGGGGGATCCGATCCCAAGTGCACGGCTTGAGTGGCGTGTTGGTGGCCGACGGCGCTGAGGAGCGAACAGACTTTCCACCCGCAGCTTACTAACACGATCTCATGGGTCACACACACGAGGAGCTCCCAATGGAGTGGAGGATGTAGGTGTCCGCTAAGAACGACACTAAAAATACGCCCTCGTCTTCGCAGGAGACTTACGCAGCGCTAGAGTAGATATCTTCTACGAAGGCTGTAACACGGCTATCAGACAGTAGCGAGAGATCAGCGCAAGAAAGAGAGAGAGAGAGAGTTGAGCCCTACAAGTGAGTGACTCGGTTGATATCAGCGCAACAACACGTGGGGCTGTTCGTGCTCAGGGCTGTAATGGTCCCACCTTGCGAAAATCTTATTTGTGCGAAACGCACATTACATTGCGTCCGTCGACACCCGCCAGCATCAACTCGTTGCGTCGGCCCGAAGGCGCAACAGGGCAACAGGTGTCATTGTGGACGAGCAGATACTTGAGCCGCCGTCACCGCGTTCAAGCGCATTCGCACTGTCGAAAGACGAGAGAGCGAGAGACTGTTGCACTTTGACTCGTCGCGCGGCGCGAAAAGATCGTTGCGTACCGACCGGACCTGACCGGGACCCCGGCCAGGACGAGGATGTTCACCCACTCACCCACCTACCCTGGAGGATGCAGGCTCAAGGATGTGAAGTGCGGCCCGAGTGGGTTCACCGATCTGCTGCGGCCGTGGGCCCGGGAAAGGATTTTTCCCTCTGCTGTTTACGTCCGAAGGCGCGGCTGCAGTTTGCACTGCACTGCGTTGCAGTGCCTGCCCATCAAAATACTCACAAAGTAAAATCGTTCGTCACCTCCATTTTATATTTTACCGGTCTTGCACTGAGGGAGGCAATGATATCTGCCGACACTTTAGATACAAACTTGGTGGCAAGACAAAGCTCACTCTTCCTTTGTTGCTGTCTGTGTGTGTGGGGTGGGTCCGGTCTAGTTAGTGTCTGGACATGCTCCGGAATTGGCTTTTCGGTTACCAACGGTGGCCCGTTTCGAGCATTACTCACGCTGCCTCCTTCCTGTCATGTCCATTCCGTATCGCAAGTTCCGCCCTGTGATTGGCTCATCTGGACCTCCGTCCCGAATCAAACGGTGCAGTGCCCATACTGGTCTGTTCCCTGCGCACCGTTCTTTGTGGACCAGACCAGCCCACCTGTCGCTGCCGAGACTCGAGTCGAGTCGAGTCCCCCCCCCCCTCTCTTCACAAGCCATTAGAGAACGAGGCATCTCGGTCCATTTACTCAGCCCTCTACCCTTCGGATTAGCGCCGCCAACGCTAAACCGGAGGCAGTACAGCGCTAACTTTTCCGCCCATGAGCACGGCCGCCGCCATGCCGCGCGAGCTCTCGGCCGCCGAGCAGGCCGAGGCCGAGGCCCAGCGCGCCTGGGAGAGGGAGATGGAGCTCGCCATGGAGAGCCGCGGGCGCACGCGCAGCCGCTCCATCCTCGCGGACGACGAGCCGCAGCGCAAGGACCCCGAGGAGCTCGCGTACGACGCGCGCCGCTCGCGCGCGCGCTGCTTCAGCTCGCGCGAGGTGGGCGCGGAGGACGCGGACGCGCGCGTGCAGGAAGAGGCCGACGCGGACGCGCGCTCGCGCCGCAGGAGCTGCTCGTTCTCGGCGCTGGAGCCGCCGCGCGGCCTCGCGCGCGAGGAGAGCGAAGACGAAGACGGAGAGGAGGACGCGGCCAAGCGCGCGGCGTCGCTGTCCAAGATCTACCTGGCCGGCTCGGCGCCCGTGGACGTGTCGAAGCTGCAGGACGACAGCAAGATCGTGGGCGTCAAGAAGGTGGAGGTGGTGCAGCCCACGGGCGCGCTGTCCGCCGCCGCGCTGGACGCGCTGTCCGAGGGCCTGCAGCTGAGCGTGGACAACAGCCCCATGCCCCCCACGGACACGCAGCTCACGGAGGAGCAGCTGGAGGAGAAGAAGATGGAGGAGGAGGAGGACCACAAGCTCAAGGCCGAGAAGCTGTCCGCGCGCAGGTCGCTGTCCGTGCGCGCCTCGATGTTCCGCAACAAGATGTTCAAGAGCACGTCCAGGCTGCTCAACAGCGAGGAGGGCGTCAAGCAGCAGGCCGCCAGGGCCAGCGTGGCCGCGGACAAGCTCACCGCGGAGGTCGTGGCGGACGCGGTGCCCGTTGCGCCCAAGAAGAAGCACAAGCTCAAGCTGCTGCTGCTCGGAGATAGCGGTACGTGGGTGATGAATGGAAAGGAGTGGACAGTAGAGAGAGGAGAGGCGGATACTCATGTGGATTTTTGCTGTGGACAGGCGTTGGTAAGACGAGTTTGATGCGCGTGTTCTCCGGAGACGAGTTCTCCGAGTCGATGCTGGCAACCGCTGGGTACGTTGTGCCGTATTGGTGGATGCTTGTTGCACTGTGTTTAACGATTGTTTATTCTACTTAACTGCAGTGTGGATTTCAAGCTCCGACATATTAACGTCGCGGACGAGGCGATCACGCTTCAGATTTGGGATACCGCAGGTCAAGAGCGCTTCCACCGCATCACTGCTAGTAAGTTAAGGGGTTTGGGATTAATGCGCTACGCATGACGTGGATATCTAACGCTGGTGTTTGTTTTACAGCATATTACAAGGGCGCGAATGGTATTGTTCTGGTGTACGACGTCAGCGATAGACGAAGCTTCGACAGTACGTGACTGTGGACCTTGCGTTTCCTCGTTGAGAAAAATGAGGAATACTAATCGCGGTGCTTGTGGTTGCAGATGTGGGCTACTGGATGAACAACATCCGCCAGTACTCGACCCCGACACAGATGCCAGCCATGTTGCTCGTGGGGAACAAGATCGATCTGCCGAACCGCGTAGTGTCGCTGGAGGAGGGCCAAGCGGCTGCAAGCCAGTACGGCTGCCGATTTATTGGTACATTTGGCGGTCTACAGCAGGAATTGGCGCGGCCATGTCGTCTAACGAATTTCCTCTTTGTTGTGCTATTGCAGAAACGAGTGCTAAGACGTCAGAGAACACTAATGGAGCGCTGGAGACTATTGCGCGCGACGCCTTCCTCATCAGCGTCAATCGTAAGTATCTCCATCGATCCTGCCACGGAAATGCTGCGCGAATAACTGCTCTAACCTGTATACTTTTGTCTTTGCCTGTGTAGCTGCACTTACCCAGAAAATGGTAATGGACCGGGAGAAGACGCTGGCTGGGCGCCGCAACAAGGAAAACTGCGTCATCCAGTAAAGAGACCGACGCCGTTCTCGCTTTCACACCCGTCCCCCCCTGGGAGGACGGACCCCACATTTTCCACGACAAAAGTCAACTCTTTCCGAGCACCCCCACAACAGAGGTTGTACCAGCATGCCGACTCGCCGTCTCACTCGGCGCAGCGACGAAGTAGACGAGGCAGCGGCGACTTGGCAGCGAACACAAGACACGAGCGACACACGAAGGCGCGCGGTGTGCATGCATTCCGCCCAAACCGGCCTGAATCCCATCAACAACACCCCCCGCCACTCAGCACGAAACAATACCTGAGAGCAAAAGGACGACCGACAGACAAAAGAGAGAGCGAGTGCTGCCAAACTTCAGGGGTAGACAAAGGCCGAACGGAGCACACACTGGCAGGCCGATATTTAACCGATTGCGGCTGACACGAAATATTAACAACTCGCAGCGTACACCGACCGAGTCTCTAATTGCTGTAAGTTAGGCGCCATTCTACTGCTTGTCGGCCGCGTCGTCTCGCGTCTGCACGCGCGAGCGCAGGAACTGCTCGGCCTCGGCCTTGCGCTCCGGGTTGTTCATGACCTCCATGAAGTCGCGCGTCTGGCGCACGCGCGCGCGGTACGCAGCGGAGCAGAAGACCCTACAATGACAATGCGTTAGCGTTAGAGGATGAGACATCGATAGGGTGCCACGACTTGGGTGGGTGACGCGACGCACCAGGAGCCGCAGCTGACCAGGCCGAAGGTGAGGACGGCGGCGTCGCAGGACGTGCGGACGCCTCGAGTGGTGCGGAAGCGGTGGCCGCCGATGAGGACGGCCGTGGCGATGCCCCACATGAGGCCAGTGCGGAAGCACGGAGGGTTCTTGAGCACCACGTCGGTCGACGAGGACGAAGACGAAGACGAGGAGCTCATTTTGGTGGAGACCGAAGTGGAGACCGTGAACTTGACCGACAACGACGTCCGCACGTTTTATTTGGTTGGTGACGGACCAATCAGAAGGCTGTATTATTATTGCGTTTTTATCTTCTCCTTCCTGTTGGAAAATTCTCCAGCGGCAGATAATATTTACTGTTTCAGCAGAATTTTAGCAATTTTAGTTTTTTTTAAAACAAAATAACACCGCCTTAAACAATAGGGCAATAAAGACGCAAAACTAACGTATAATGCAGCGGTAAAAGTCAATTCGCGCACGTTATTTTATGCGCACTTTTCTAACTGCCAAATAGATTTCCCCTTGAGTACATTAGTTTCCTGAACAAACACTGGAGGGCCAGTACCGTACTAACTGGTTGCTAAAGGACTACTTCAATCAAAACAAATAGCCCTTTAGTGACCTACCATTATATACTAGAGGTTTGGACTGGTAGTGCATATTTCAAGCACTTCAGTCCTGCCTGCCCTTCAATAGAGGTCGGCGCGCTCACAACGACGACTCGAAGTGCTGAAAGTATTTGAAAGTATAATTTGGAGTATACTTGCACGCATCCGCGTTGAACGCGGTTGAGTGCTTGCCGTAGTGGCTGGCACTTTGCAATGCAGCGCACTAAGTCACTTGTGTATTAAATAAACTGAGAATACAATACGCCGACTACGCATTATAGAAACACTATCGATACTATACGCAGCATCTGCGACTGGCAGCAGCAACCACCAGCCATGCTGATCGTCATGTTCATGAGGCGCACCACAGGGACGCTTTCGAGAAGCGCGGCTGGCGCAGTGGTATTTCACGATGCTGGCACTCTTGACTGACCGGCTTCGAAAGTCGACACCACTGAGGCCGCCCGCTCGGGCGTGAACCACAAGGAGTACGATGGATCGGCGCCCGTGGTGTGGAACGCGTCGTGTACGAGGTGATCAACGACCAGTTAGGCTCGAAGCGGGTGCTTCTCGTGGTGCTGTTGGTGCTGGGGTCTTCGGAGGTGGCGCTGGCGGTCTTGGCGGCGCGCCGCGAACACGTGGCTCACCTCGCTGTTCACCACCAGACCGCTGTCGTTGGTCTCCACCGAGCTGTCAAACTTGCCGTGTACTTGAACAGGCGAACGGGTTGTTGATTCTGTTGACTTGGACGAAGCGGCATAACCTTTCAGATAAAAAAATCGATGTATTTCCTCATACAGTCCGAAAACTTACTTTGTGTCAGTTCATATCGAGTGATTTTGACTACAATAGATGGTTCCAAAACAAGTTCGGAAAATGGTGAGCGATTAAGACTACGGACCTTTCCTTTGGGATTTCGCACTGAGTGATTTGGACTAGGTTCGATGATCCGCAGAAAATTTCTGTGATTGGTCTAGACTACGGATCCTTCCTTGACGACAAAGAAGCAAAACGACCACAATCTAAAAGAGCTGGGCTCGTCCTCAGTTCAGCTTTTTCGGTCGCCGCAGCAGCCCCCCCCCCGTGCTCACGGTAAAAAACTCCGCTGCTGTGGCGCCGAACTAGCTGGACTCGCACCGCATCGGGACTATCACCACCTGTACATCGCCGCGCTACCTACCGAGCCTCGCTTCATCATCTTGCCATCGCTCATGCTATCGTAGGTGCACAGGGCTGAGTTTGTATTAGACTTCAGCATTATTCTATCTTGGTAGCAGCGCGCCGAACACCCTCCGCGCTTTAGTAGATAGATCAAATATCGCTGCATAAACCACTAGCATACCAACTAGAACACCGAGCATTCTGCTATCGGCAAAGACCCTCTCGGAGGAGTCCTCCTTCATCCAAACATTTCGTACTTTACCCTTAATATATGGAAACGAATATCCTACTCAACTAGTTTGCAACTCCACCGAAAAAACCGCTACTTTTCCGTGAATCTCAAGAAACCATGCGATTTCTGAAATTATTAACCGATTTTACTTGATTTCAGTATACTTTTACTTCATGTCGCCACATATCAGGTGCATCGAATTAATCCTGGTTGGGCTGTCCATACTTCGTAACCGAAGCACTACCAGGAAAATGTAGATATGCAGCCGTGAAAGTTGACAAAATTGTTCGAAAAAAAATAATCGAAGTGCGTGCAGTCAAGTTGTAGAGGCACTCTGTCCGGGGTCACATTTTCCGTAACAACACGAGTCCCAGGCACTGGAATCCCAGTATGCTTATCTTTTTCTGCTTTTAATGCTCTCCAAACTTCATATCTTTATCAACACTTTCAGCAGACTACTTTTTTTTAACGTCACGTGCGCTAATGGGCATTTGTCAGTAAATTTGCCCCATCTTCCAGATTTCCCAAGATCTTCAATAGAGGCGTCACAATATCCGTTGTGCTGAGCACAGCGCTGGCTTGAGCATTTGCTTCGTCCCATTCGAAGCGCGTTGTGGTAGTGGACACCACGAGTTGCTGCCCCAACAGTTTAGCTGCCAAAGGAGACCACAACTCTCTGTTGATGAGATGCGGGAATGTGTTGCGCACCGTTTGCTCTGAAATCGTGACAAACCTATCACCACCACCGCGTCTCCGTCTGCATAATTCAAGCTCACAAGCTGGACTTTCAAGTCTTGGTAGCGTACTCGAAACCATTCCCATTCGGCAAGCAGCATCGACACCCCGAATCCGGAATTAGTAGCGACGTTCGGCGTCATGCTTACTTCTAAGAAGCACTTCTGCGCATGGAATTCCTCGGTAGCTTCGTTGCTGGCGCCTGTTGCGACGACCAGAGGCTTCAAGCCGTTGCGGAAGAGAGAAAAATATTCTGCCACGACTTACCACGACGTTGGCTGTGTCGGAATCCCGGAGATAACAAGCTGGCGATGTTGCTGTAGCTTCCGGATTTCACCGTCAAACCGCGCGACTTGTTCCTCACACGTCGTCTCCAGTCCGGAGAGTTTCTTTCGGTAGCGCTGCTGGTAAATGCGGCGCCTGGTTCGATGCGCTGCACGCTCCTGCTCTTCGACACTCAGTGGCTTTGAACCGCTACACTGGACTCTGGATGGACGGTCATTAGTCGACAGGTGATGTGCGTCAGTACGACGGTCGAGTAATCCTGGGACACTTGGAAGATGCTGGCTTGTGACTGTCGTCCGACGAAAGGACCATTTGGGTACTATTGGATGCTGAATTGACGTGCTGCAGCACGTCTCCAATAGTGGTGTCTTCCAGTCGATCACCGTGCTGGTATTCATGGCGAATTGGCGGGGGGGCTTGACTTGGGTTGGACGAGTCGAATGGCAGAATGAAGCCTTAAGGTTTACTCTCTTGGTACCGCAGAAAGGAAATGTGATCACGAACGAACAATTTACCTTGCGGTAAGGACAACCACTTATGACTTGTTTACATAGCTTTGAGCCTGCTTGATGGGCTAAGAGAAAACACACGGCTTTTTTCATGCACCTTGCTTATAACACATGTAATATTATACTTCATACTTGAACAGTGTACCGTCGACACCGCATGAATTTGCATGAATACTGTAAGTGCATCCGCTGACAACAACAATGATGCATTCCGGGAACGCCGATAAAATGCATCAATTTCGAAGTATAGCATAGAAACGGACCAAGTGAATGCTGCTCGTTAAAAAGAAAGGAGGTCGGATTTTCATGTGTGTAGTGGATGCCGAGGTTCAGTCACCTTGGTTTCACCGCAGCCGACTCCATGGCTACAACAGGTGACCCTAATGTCCGTCTATCAGTTGACGAGAATGGGTACACCACTCATAGGCCGGACAGACGGTAAGTGTCTGCTCCGGTATGCTTCCTGCATATCTTTGAACTTGCATGCCCAACTGCACATTTATTTGGACAGAGTCCAACGGAGCTGGTTACCATCAGTCTCTGGTCTCACTCCTGAATCTTCTATCTATCGATTAATACACTAGGCATCCGTTCTCTGCGGGTTAGCCCCCCGCATCGACCTGTGTTGATTGACTCTGAAGCCCTTCAGATCCGGGACCCACTACAATGTGTACATACCATTTTGAACGCCACTAGGTTGAGACTAGCATAATGTGAGGCGCGCTGCGAGCCTCGCAGTAACCTCTTGACTGGTGCTTCCAGCATTCCTACCAACATGTAATTATTCATCATTGTTGCCAGTAGATGTGTTTATTTACGTTGCAATATGCAAATTCATGCGAAGTCGACGGGTATTAAGTAAATAGTGTAGAACATCTATACGCTAAAACATTTCGAACTTTTTTACTTAATATTATTTTTAAACATCAATTTTAATTAATTAATACTATTTAAAAAAAGTTCTTCTTGCTGCTGAACTTCGTACTGGGTAGCTTCAAAATGTTTCGCCGTAGATATTGCCCGCAGGCGCTACGATCATTGAAAAACTCCAACTACCAATTCACTATGGGAAGAGGTATTTTAATTTTGAAAATGTCACTGTGTTGATAAAATCGGAATTTAGTGGAAAACAAACGACCACATTGCGCTAGGTTGTTGTCATTTTTGCTTAAATCCCAGAGGACGCCCCAGTCTTCATTTGCGCTCGGGATCGAGTGCTAACTTCGGCCATATTTCAATACCTTTGGAGCAAATTGTTATTTTCGCTGGGAAACATACCGTCACCACACCGGCAGAAACAGAAAGAAAGCACAGTGCGAATGTAGTTGGCGATAAAACTCACCGGCATAACAGACACGTACGCGAGCAAGCTACTTAAGTCTATTTTAGAAGCACCGTTTTTCTCGGAAAAACGGTAGCAGAAAACACGTCGGTGGACCCCAATATTTGTCGGTGTTGTCACGTATGTCGTTTTGGCATTCGTCGACAGGTAAAGGTGAGCCCTCACACCGCTCTTCCGGAAGCAAAGTCAATGTCACGTAAAGCTCAACTCGAGAAGATGAAGCATGAGGAGCACTGCGCGCTCACAAAGGCCCTTGTTGACGGAGGAAAGTATATTTATGGCCATTTGACTATCGCTTGAATCAGTCTACAAAACTTGCTTAGAAGTTGCATTGTGAAGTAACTCCTTCAGTGCTTTGCACGTTGCCAGTGGAGTTTCGTGTTTCTCCCTACCAAGCCGTTGCTAACAGAGAGGTTTCTTCATCACGCGCGCTACGTCCTCTAAGTTTCCCAAAATCTTCAGTAGCGGTGTGACGATGTCGTTTGTGCTGTAAACGCTATTGATTCGACCATTTGCTTCGTCCCATTCGAAGCGCGTGGTAGTCACCACCACGAGTCGCTGCCCCAACAGTAGCTGCCAACGGAGACCATTCCTCTCCATTGATGAGATGCGGAAACGCGTTGCGCAGCGTTTGCTCTGAAATCGTGACAATCCGCTGACTGATCGCCCTCACTGCGTCTCCGTCTGCATAACTCAAGCTCACAAGCTGGAGCTTCAAATCCGGGTAGCACACTCGAAGCTGTTCCCACTCTGCGAGCAGCGTTGACACTCCGAACCGGAGTTGGTAGTGCAAATTAATCCGAGGTGCAACGAAGTGAACAAGGATAATTAGTTTTCCGAATGTAGGAAGGCTCAAGAATCCAACTCACTACCAGCGGGCTGAAACCAGATAAGACCTGCAAGCATCGACAAACGATCAAGCGAGACAGCGCACTCTGGATCTGGCCCCGCAAAACTCAAGCAACATGCTGACACGAGTCGCGCTCACTTCGTGAAGGCCAGACCGGAGCGGCCGTGGCCGGAACAACCCCAAGCTTCAGGCCATCGGCTCGCTAGCCAAAGTTCAATAGCAACACGTGCTCTATTTAAAGCCCAGGGCTCATACTAAGTTCTAACATTTGACGTGTTTCTACAGTAATACTACGCAACTATGGCGTGCACCACGATGCCTATCGCCATGTCACCCCATGGACGCACTTTCACGCGGGTACCGTCTTCGTCGCTATGCACAGCTCCGCTTCGCAAGGTTCTCGGCACGAAACGGCCTATACACGGATGCACATAAGCTACCCGATTTAACGAGGTCGGCAAGATGCATCAGCACCTTGCAGGAGCTGGTGACGAGCAGACGTCCATCCCTCCAGCGGCGATGTCAGCCTCAACGTTCAGATGCAACGAGGGCCACCGGAGCGACCACCACAGCTTCAGCGACTATGATGACAAAGACGACGGTGTCGACGAAGGGTACCAGCAATTACCAGAGCTGCGTGCCGCTCAAGCAATTACCGCGATCTCTACCCCCACACTGCTGCTGCACTTGATACGTCGGTCACTCCAAGGCAAGCTCGACGTTATGACTGCAACGAGAAGCTACTACTTCGACATCGACACGACGTGCTTCTACTTCGACATCGACACGACGTGCTTCTACTTCGACATCGACACGACCTGCTACTGCTTCGACTTCGACACGACCAGCGCGACCAGCTACTACTTCGACTTCACTGTCAGCACATGCTGGACGAGAAGTTACTATTTCGACATTGACGAGACCCGCACGACCAGCTACTGATTCGGCAACGCAAGCTACTCGAGCAGTCACTACTTCGACTTCGACGCGACCTCAATGGCAGCAACTACTTCGACTTCAACATGCGCTCTGCGGCCAGCTACTGCAACAACGTCAACTCGAGATGTTACTGCTACGACTATACCGCGAGCTGCACAGGCAGCGACAACTACGCTTTCAACCCTCGCCGCTCGAGGAGCGACTACTACGTCAATTCGAGCTCCACAAGCAGAGACAACAACATTAACCAGCGCGCGACGAGCAGCGTCGCCGATTTTAGCACAAGCTGCACGAGCAGCATTCACGACTTCGACACGATCCGTATCAGCAGCTACGACAAGACTAACGCGACATTACCAGTAGCGAACATGACGCCAACACGCACAGCATGAACAGCTACCACTTCGGCATGACCAGTAACCGTACGAACGGCTACTATGATTCCAACACGCGCTGTTCGAGCTTCGACTACGACATCAGCTTCGACATTAACTCGGGCTTCACGAGCAGCCTTTATTATGCATCCCCCGCGAGCGGCACAAACGGCATCTACGGACCAGGCGCTATACAAGCATCGACTACGACATCATTGTGTGCTTTTCAAGCGGTGACTAATCCACATCCGGGAGCTGCACGAGCAGCCCCTACCATTGCACGAACGACGACCGCGCGAGCCGCTCCTATTACGACATCAGCCGCGATGCACGAGCAGCGACTACTACGATTCAATTCGGGCCTCAAGCAGCATCCACTACGACATCACACGAGCTGCACGAGCAGTAACTAGGGCATCATCACGAGCTACACGGCAGCAACTACGACATGATCAGGAACTGCGCAAGCTGCTTTTCCTACGCCATCACCGCGATCTGCACGAGCGGATTCTCCGACCTCAGCACGCGTTGCATGGGCAGCTTCTACGATCGCAACACGCAGCACCTGTGCCGACGACATCAGAGCGAGCAGCAGGGGTCGGAAAAAATAATAACAAACCAATTATTATGGTATTGTCCCACTACAATTTTTTATTATTGGAAGTTCATGAAACCAATACAATATGATATTGTCCCAATAATAGCAATACAATATCAAATACTATGCATTCTGGGGTTGGGCGTTCATAAATGATGAAAACGCTATAATAAACTATTATAATCTCTATTTTTCGAGTCGAGGACACAGCCTTGGGTTGCGAGGCTTTTGTGGGGCAAGCAGTGTATACTCAATAGCGCTTTGCCGGACAGCAACGTTTCCCAAAACCGTCCTGGAAACAGTACACGGCTATTGTAATCGTCATCAGCCTCCACCTGTATTTTCTCACGGTATAGGTTGGCCTGACACCTCAGTAATAGTTCGAGTCCAGCCATGGGACGTTTGCGTAAAGTTCGGGTGAAGTTTGCAGCCTTCCTGTCACATTTTGGCAATGAATAGCTCATGTCACGAATGGTACAATATACTTAAATTGTACCAATTATTATTATTGGTTGCCCTCATATTGCCGTTATAATTACTGCAGCTTTGGCCTCGCAATACAATTTCATACTGTATTGTCCGACCCCTGCCGAGCAGCGACTTCAATTTCGACATCATCCCGATCTGCACTGGCAGCGACTACGACTTCGACACCAAGTGCGAGCGGCACGAATAGCTTCTACGAGTTTGGTACACGCTGCACGAGCAGCTTCGACTACGATCTCAACACATCGCCGCGAGCTACATGAGCGGCCCCGCCACGATTCCAATACGCGATGCATGAACAGCCACTGGTGTGACATCAACACGGCAACAGGAGCCGCCCGAGCGGCCCTTACTACGATATCGATTCGGGCAGCACTAGCACGACTTCAACACGGACGTCTTCAACGGGAACCGTACAAGCTGATTCTACTACAACCTTGAACATGCTTTGCACGAACTGCAACTGCTACGGTTCCAAGGCGGCAGCTACTAACTACTACGACCCAACGGGAGCCGCACGAGCCGCTCCAACTACGACTTCAAGACGCGCTACGCGAGCAGCTACTACTACTACGACCAAATGGTAGCCGCACGAGCCGCTCGTACTATGACTTCAACATGTGCTGCACGAGCAGCATCTACGATTCCGACAACGGGGGCCGCACGAGCCGCTCCACTATGATCTCAACACTTGCTGCACAAGCAGCTACTACTACTGAACCCAAGAGGAGCCGCACGAGCCGCTCCTACTAAGACTCCAACATGAGCTGCACGAGAAGCGTCTATGATTCGGACAACATCGCGATCTGCACATGTAGCCTCTACACGACTTCGACATCCACGCGAGATGCAACGAGCATCAACAACATCATCGCGTACTGGACGAGCGGTTTCAACGACGACACCGCTGCGAGCTGCTACCACACAACACGAGCTGCACGCGCAGCTTCGTCGACTGTAACCGGTGCTGCACAAGAAGCTATTGCTACGAATTCAATGTAAACAGCACGATCAGCTTTGACTACGATACCACACCGAGCTGCCAGATCAGCGTCTACTATGACATCGACTCGGTTCCGCCATACACGTGCACTCGTAGTCGCCCAGCTATTCTGGCTTAGCTTGCCTTCCTAACTATGGGACTTGAGCACCTTTGAAAATGAGCACTCAACTCGATGAATTCTTGTTTGTTTTGCATGCTGTAAAAGGGAGAGGCGTCTCCTTCCCTTCCTCTTCCCCCACAACGCAACAGTACGCGGTTCAAACAAATTTTGAGGCCAGGACCCCCCAAACAGTACACCTATTATTAGCAAATGCATCATTACGAAATGTGGTCCATTCCACCCTGTGTCACCTGGTGATAGGCTACTGTACAGTGCAAAGCGCGTGTAGCCACGGGTAGAGTCATCAAGTATGACATTCTCCAGATTTTGCAGGACATCGATCTGGCTCACGAGCATAAGCGCAGGACGGAATGTCCTGTATTTTCCAAATCGAAACATCCCGGCGTCAAATCCTACACAAAATCTAGTATTATTGGCACAAGCTTGGCAAAGTCAATCTTTAGTGCTTTTGCAGGACAACATGTCCTGCAAGATTCGCTGCATTGCGGATGCCACACCCGCAATGCAGCAAACTTCCGAGCTAATGCGCCAAGCAGAATATAACACACACGTGGTGTCCGTTAGCGTAGCGTGCCCACAGTATTCATGGCTCGCTCAGTAGACCAAGGAGCATTTTAGTCGTACCAGTTAAAGAAATCTAAGCACAGCCATACATTTCATGCATTCTCAACACTTTTTTTAAACTATCTTCGATGTGGCCGCAACCACAGCCGCAGATCAGTTCACTTCGCTTTCAGCCAGAGACGAGAAGAGAAGAGAAGCGTGGAGTGAGCTTCTTACCGAGAAACCCTCCAAGTCCAACGAAAACGCCGACAGATCACCCAAAGACAAACTCAAAAAGTCGCGGAATATATATCCTGCTGATACACACAGATTCCACTGTTTTCCGGTTTTGATACTGAATGAAAATAAAAAAGTAAAAAAAAGCGTACAAGCGGGTGCCACACGAAAACAAAAATTCTTGCTCTTTGTGGGGAACGAAGATGAACGAGCGTGGCCGATATATTCACAGTGTTATCCTTTCTTCATCTTGATCTGAATGGGCGGGGGGATAACAATGAATGCATCGTATTATGCCTTCGATAACACGCGTGCATTAGCTTACGGGCGTGCCAACTCGAGGTTGGTCTCGAAGTTGGCGTCAATGAACGGGACCTTGGCAGCTTCACCGAAGTCCGTTTCGCTCAGAGCCGTACGCGCTTCTGGACTCAGCTGCTCCCACATAATGAGGTCCTGGAGTTCCCCCGTACCCCGTGTCGAAGTCATTTCCAGCGTGTGGAACGAAGTCTCCATGTAAAACGGTCTGTACGAAATCATGGGAGTCGTGTTGTTCATAAACTCGGCGAACGCCTTGCCGCACGACCCATGCTCGCAACGTTGTGGTACGTTCTTCGAGATTACGTATCCCCCCCCCAGCTCCAGGTCGAGACGGCGAGGACCTTTGGAGTCTCGAACGCAGGGTTGTCCAGCCACACAACGGCGTCAACCCACTTGTGGCGCTGGCCCTTGTATCCAAGATGTTTGTCCTTGGGGAAATACCACGAGTACATGATGGCCCAGAGGTCCTTGTACCAGCCAGAGCGGCCGTACACTTGCGAGCCGAGTCCTGAACCCTTGCATTTCCCGTCTACCGGACCGGTGTGCTTCAATCCCCCACTCGTCTCGCCCGCGGCGTTCACTGCGGGGTACGGGTGGCATCCGTCGATGATTTGGAGACTTGGCTTGAATTTGACGGCGGCCTTCTCGGACACAGTGGCGGGTGCGGGCTGCGCGAACGGCTGCACCTTGTCGTGGTCGATAGTGACACCGCCCACGATGGTAAGCGTGGCAATGGCGACGAAGAGGGGAAGACGCAGATACATCGAGTCGATTCGTGCTCGTGTTGCTGGTGGGTGGAGAATTTAAAAGTGACTGCTGGAGGTTCGGCTAACCGTATATGCGCTTGCTTCTTGTAGCGGCGAGAGAGTCGGTAGCATCCAAATCCTTGCTTGAATCTTTGCGCCGGGAAGCTGCTTGTCACCGGGACACGTGCCTGAAAGCACAGCAAGTTGAATCTTAATCTCTTCTCCCCAGGTCGAAAGCATAGGGTACAATCCTACTAGCAGGCGCGTAAAGATTAGTTTTAATATAAAAGTTTGTATAGTGCGACATATGTCCATAATAGACAGTACAAAGTGCAGGCGCAGACGTGGGGGTGTACTGTATCGATCTAAGGCACTTGCGCTGTGTAGACTTGGATGATAGCTTCTAACTGCGAGTAGCGGCGAACTCAGCAAAACTAAAGCGCTAGAGGTTTAGAAGTGTAGTCAGGCAGTTATAATGCATGAGACGTACGCTCGATTCGTATTCCGAGCTCCTGCGGAGGCTGACAGGAGCATGAATAGACGGTTCAAAAAGTAAATCTGGGTAGCCCAGACAAATACTTTGAGGTATTGCCACCGGCATCATTGTTCTGCTTGAAATATTTCATATCCTTCGTGTACGTCATTTCCTCTCTCTAACTAGCTAAACATGATGACTAGATTCTTCTGTGCACATTAGTTACTGGCGAGCAAAGTAAGCCTACCAAAAGCAGTAATTTCAAGCCAAATGAAGGGTTTTCTCGACAATTGGGGACAATGAACACTATTCACGGCCACTAGAGTGTACCCCTTCCTTATTACTCGCTATTCGTTGCCATCCCGGGCATTAAGGACGCGTTTTCAGGACCTAAAAGGCAAAATTTCTCAAATCGTGGTGTGCCTAGATTTGTCGAAAGCCCAATTTTCTACTTGGGGTTTTACCATCTTACCTTGGTCAAATTCGATGCGGAAATAAATGCCGAACTCGCTGTTATCTCCTCTTTCGTATGAATGTCGGTAGGACGTTTGAACAGCGTTCACTCGAGCAACATTTGGTTTTAAAGTTGAGGCTACCGGTAGGCGCGCCATTATACTTATCCTACCGATGGGGAGTAATGATTAAAGGAAGTGAAGTGGGTACCAGGCACCTCGCAATTGGTTTAAAGTGGGCACCATGGTGGCGATGAACCGATTCGTGAAGAAATGTACATGTTCATAAGTGCCCCAATGACATATTCCACCATTCATACGTGGTTCGTGCGAAGGGGAGACGGAGAGCACCTCCGCCGAGAGAGTGGCGGACGGAGTGCTATCGGCGTTGCTGGAGGGCGCGTCATGGGGGAGGGACAAGTCACCGGCGGAAACTGATCCTGAACCGGAGGACGAGCCGCGAGCGTTGGCGCTGGTGACTGCCACGGCGAGAAGCAGGAGCTGGAAGACCTTCATTGGGTTTGGAGTGGCGGTGGGGGAGAAAGACGAGCTTGGGGTGGTCTCGTTGGTTTTGTCGGTTCGCCTGGAAAAGCGACAGTGTCAGTTGTGCGAGTGCTCCATGCTCGTTTGGCCGCAGCGGTAGATGACCATCAGGGGCGAGGGTTTTGCCGGGAATCACGTGGAGCTAGAAGCGAACACTGAGACCGTCAACTTCCAGCAGCAGGAGATTGCCATGCGACTACCTAATGCCATGTGACGGATCCTATCCCTCACCTCCGACAAAATCAAGTCGAGTGAATATTGAAGCGCTGAGCCGACGTCAAGAGCTACCAGACCAGACCGTTGTTGAATGTACATGAGGTATTGCTGAGGTTCCCACCGTTGGTCCGGTGGAATTCGAGAAAGTCTCTGCAGTTCATGACGTTGCCCAAGTGCAAGCCGTTAGAGAAGATCGAGACACCGTCCCAACTTTTGCTGCCCCCCATGCCACGAACATTTCAGCTCGTAATTGCACAGATTCAAGCTCATTCGCAAAACTTGGCCTTAATACTAACCACCATGTTTTTCTCGTACGATCCAGCCCCATATCTAGACTCGGATCTGTGTCGTGCCTTCCACGAGAGCATTCGCAGCGGGGACATTAACGGCATTCAAGAGCTGCTCAAGGTGGAGCCTCTGTTGATCCACGCCCGCAACCAAGATCGAGCAACTTCACTGATGATCGCGATAGTCCACTCCGACACTCACCAAGCTCTGCGAATGGTGGAGCTGCTCATGGAACAAGGGGCTTGCCTTGGTTCCCACGACTGCCGTCGGCGAAACACTCTGCTGTATGCGTGCAGACACGGTGCCGACTTGGCGGTGGTCGAGACTCTGCTCCAGTGGAATGACCGGAAAGGAGGCCAAAAGTTCCATTGGCACGACCGTGACATCTATGGCGATAGCGCGTTAATGTTGGCCAGTCGCACGGCAAACACGCCTGTGACTATGCAGCTTTTGAACGAGATTAACATCGTCAGGTACGCGAAGCAGAACCACCCGTTCAAAGTTCTCAAGAGGGCGATAAAGTCGGACAACGAGCGGCACGCGATGGAGGTCGCGATGCACGAAAATATCCAAAGTTCGATCAACAACCCGGAGGTTACCCGGTTCAAGGGTAGCGGCAAGCCGGAGCTCTCGTGGACGCTTTCCAAGTGCACAGAAGCTGCCTTTGATCGGGGTATGACCGATCTCGTGTAACTCCTGAACCAATTGAATCGGCGAAAAGTTTCACGTGCTGTGTGGTACAAGATCCACAAACTGTCTGGCGAGGGAGTTGATATTTTAACTACGGTGCCACGAGTTCTTTTGAGAATTGGGAGGTTTTTCACGGATGCTTGGAGATGGACACAGGTTCGAGATATTTGTCTTGCCCGCTATGGGAGAAATGGAGGTGGCTCGGAAGGAGAAATTTACCTGTTAGGTTGTCTGCCAGACGATGTTTTCCTTCGTGTAGTTGCGTTCGTGGTGCCGTCAGCGTTTCAGCACCCGTCAAGTTTCGAATCCCGGTGGTGTGACTGTGGTAATATTTCGCTGGCTGGAGAGTGTCGCTGGCATGATTGTTATCGAGCGGATCGAACCGACTACGATCGGCTTTACAACTATAGCGGAAGTGACTCACTCGCTAGTGCTTACTTCGAAGTATCAATGGATGAGGGAGCTGAACAGCGAGGCTTCTATCGGTTGGTTGCCCGAGTTGTTTTTTAGCTTGCAGAGTTTCAGACGTTTTTATTAATTCGTGCGGGTGCTTTACTTTCATTTGTTTTTCTTCTGAACAGCGCGCTTGACGCTAGTAATCTCTCTTTGCGCCTCCTTTCATACCCTTGCCCAGGAGTGTTATCATACAGTTGTCATTTATAAATGAATAAATATCAATACATACACGTTGAGAGCTTTTGAGTGTTCTCTACGTTTCTGAGCAACTTCGTGGTAAACGCTCGTGAATCGGAGCTTCGTGTTATCCCATAAAGCGTACAAACTCTAAAACGGCAAGTCTGAAGTTTGAGGCGACGATCGGCCACTGGTCTTCGATTCCTGCGACGACAAAATTATCAATGAATTGCTGAGTAAATGCGACCATGTGCGCGAGGAGGTTCGTCACAAGTTGGATTTCCAGTCTCGCCTTCACACCAAAGTCTAGGTTGGACACGGCGGTACCTAGTGTAGGAGCCACCGCTAAGAGCGTGTTCGCTAGGTAGCTGGAGATGGAGATGGCCTCTCATCAACTCTATTTCTTGTCTTTTGATTGGTCAAAATAGTTTAGTTCACAACGTGACAACTGGAGAATTTCCCCGTCTCCTTCTCCAGCTCCCAGAGGTGGAGAAGGAGAAAGTAGCTAGAGATTGAGGCAGTTCAGCCGCACAGACAATGGACGAAGAGGAAGCTGTACTGGTTGAGAATCCGACGATGCGCCGCGAGGCCCTTAGGAACAGATTCGTACCGTGACCTCACTGCACTTTGAGCCCATGCTACAGTCAGCCGCGTATGCAAGTTGGTTTGAAGACAATCTTCGCTGCACCAAGCCAACTTTCCTACGTATTGCTGGTTTACTACGAGATCAAGGTGTTCTGTTTGCTGCTGCCAAAGTACGGCAGCATAGCTTTGAGAAGAAAGTTGCAGCCGCGCTTTACTTTTTAGGCTCAACTGGTGGGTACCGAGAGGTCGGTGGTGCTATGGGTATGTCACGGAGCTACGTAATGGAGATTACGACTGAGGTGGTGCGCGTCTTACGAGCAATGGCGGCGGCTGTCATTTCGTTTCCACGCCGGAGAGAGGACTGGGATGCGATCGAGTCAGGTTTCGCTGCGCGTCATGGCTATCCTGGTGTGGTGGTCGCCACTGGCTGACGGGAACGGAGGCGCAGCTCTCGGAGCGTCATCGGCAGCTTGGTCCATCTTGCCACGCGTCCGGTGTCTCGGGCACAGTGTTCCCGGCCGACGAAGAACAGCAAAGTAAGGAGAAGGAGAGCGAGTCGCACTGTGATTGGCTAATTTTACCTAGATGCGCTCTGTTGTAGCGAACAAGCTGGAGATAGAGATGCACCATCGCTGCAGATATTCATCTCCAGCTGCGTAGCGAACACGCTCTAAGAGCGATGCGGGGGATGCGGTTTAAACCACTATGGGAAAGGAGATAGTTCTCCACCACAGCTTCCCAGGCTGATATGGGGCTCAGCGTACATGCCCTCAACTGCTCGGTAAGTCGTTTGACTGCCTTCGCGAGGAAAATAAGCAATTACTTCGACGTATAAATTACTGTACATTGAAGAACAGTGTTTACGGGGTATCACCTGTAAGCATATTTACTGCGCGACAAAATCAAGCAATCATTTGCGCTGTTGCTTTGCTCGGGCAGCACGAACCACGTATGAATGGTGGAATATGTCATTGGGGCACTTATGAACATGTACATTTCTTCACGAATCGGTTCATCGCCACCATGGTGCCCACTTTAAACCAATTGCGAGGTGCCTGGTACCCACTTCACTTCCTTTAATCATTACTCCCCATCGGTAGGATAAGTATAATGGCGCGCCTACCGGTAGCCTCAACTTTAAAACCAAATGTTGCTCGAGTGAACGCTGTTCAAACGTCCTACCGACATTCATACGAAAGAGGAGATAACAGCGAGTTCGGCATTTATTTCCGCATCGAATTTGACCAAGGTAAGATGGTAAAACCCCAAGTAGAAAATTGGGCTTTCGACAAATCTAGGCACACCACGATTTGAGAAATTTTGCCTTTTAGGTCCTGAAAACGCGTCCTTAATGCCCGGGATGGCAACGAATAGCGAGTAATAAGGAAGGGGTACACTCTAGTGGCCGTGAATAGTGTTCATTGTCCCCAATTGTCGAGAAAACCCTTCATTTGGCTTGAAATTACTGCTTTTGGTAGGCTTACTTTGCTCGCCAGTAACTAATGTGCACAGAAGAATCTAGTCATCATGTTTAGCTAGTTAGAGAGAGGAAATGACGTACACGAAGGATATGAAATATTTCAAGCAGAACAATGATGCCGGTGGCAATACCTCAAAGTATTTGTCTGGGCTACCCAGATTTACTTTTTGAACCGTCTATTCATGCTCCTGTCAGCCTCCGCAGGAGCTCGGAATACGAATCGAGCGTACGTCTCATGCATTATAACTGCCTGACTACACTTCTAAACCTCTAGCGCTTTAGTTTTGCTGAGTTCGCCGCTACTCGCAGTTAGAAGCTATCATCCAAGTCTACACAGCGCAAGTGCCTTAGATCGATACAGTACACCCCCACGTCTGCGCCTGCACTTTGTACTGTCTATTATGGACATATGTCGCACTATACAAACTTTTATATTAAAACTAATCTTTACGCGCCTGCTAGTAGGATTGTACCCTATGCTTTCGACCTGGGGAGAAGAGATTAAGATTCAACTTGCTGTGCTTTCAGGCACGTGTCCCGGTGACAAGCAGCTTCCCGGCGCAAAGATTCAAGCAAGGATTTGGATGCTACCGACTCTCTCGCCGCTACAAGAAGCAAGCGCATATACGGTTAGCCGAACCTCCAGCAGTCACTTTTAAATTCTCCACCCACCAGCAACACGAGCACGAATCGACTCGATGTATCTGCGTCTTCCCCTCTTCGTCGCCATTGCCACGCTTACCATCGTGGGCGGTGTCACTATCGACCACGACAAGGTGCAGCCGTTCGCGCAGCCCGCACCCGCCACTGTGTCCGAGAAGGCCGCCGTCAAATTCAAGCCAAGTCTCCAAATCATCGACGGATGCCACCCGTACCCCGCAGTGAACGCCGCGGGCGAGACGAGTGGGGGATTGAAGCACACCGGTCCGGTAGACGGGAAATGCAAGGGTTCAGGACTCGGCTCGCAAGTGTACGGCCGCTCTGGCTGGTACAAGGACCTCTGGGCCATCATGTACTCGTGGTATTTCCCCAAGGACAAACATCTTGGATACAAGGGCCAGCGCCACAAGTGGGTTGACGCCGTTGTGTGGCTGGACAACCCTGCGTTCGAGACTCCAAAGGTCCTCGCCGTCTCGACCTGGAGCTGGGGGGGGGGATACGTAATCAAGAAGAACGTACCACAACGTTGCGAGCATGGGTCGTGCGGCAAGGCGTTCGCCGAGTTTATGAACAACACGACTCCCATGATTTCGTACAGACCGTTTTACATGGAGACTTCGTTCCACACGCTGGAAATGACTTCGACACGGGGTACGGGGGAACTCCAGGACCTCATTATGTGGGAGCAGCTGAGTCCAGAAGCGCGTACGGCTCTGAGCGAAACGGACTTCGGTGAAGCTGCCAAGGTCCCGTTCATTGACGCCAACTTCGAGACCAACCTCGAGTTGGCACGCCCGTAAGCTAATGCACGCGTGTTATCGAAGGCATAATACGATGCATTCATTGTTATCCCCCCGCCCATTCAGATCAAGATGAAGAAAGGATAACACTGTGAATATATCGGCCACGCTCGTTCATCTTCGTTCCCCACAAAGAGCAAGAATTTTTGTTTTCGTGTGGCACCCGCTTGTACGCTTTTTTTTACTTTTTTATTTTCATTCAGTATCAAAACCGGAAAACAGTGGAATCTGTGTGTATCAGCAGGATATATATTCCGCGACTTTTTGAGTTTGTCTTTGGGTGATCTGTCGGCGTTTTCGTTGGACTTGGAGGGTTTCTCGGTAAGAAGCTCACTCCACGCTTCTCTTCTCTTCTCGTCTCTGGCTGAAAGCGAAGTGAACTGATCTGCGGCTGTGGTTGCGGCCACATCGAAGATAGCTGCTAGTTGTGGACTTAGTCGCAATGGGTAGACTCTTATAGCAAATGGCTGGCAGGTTCTTGTTAACTCGCCGACTTTAAACGCCGGGTCGACCACGCTGTCAGGCCGGTACAGCAAGACTTTGGCATCATTACGCGTTTATTGAGCTTGAGGGGCTGGTTGTGAAAAGAGCTGGAGAAAACTGGACTAAACTGACAGTGGTTAAGGTCGTGCAAACATCGTAGAAGATGATCAAGCAGCCGCAATCTTGTGATGCGGGTCATCACACGTTGCGAGATAAGCGTCATGTTTTCAGAGGCTCAACTGCCCCGACAAAGCAGCCAGCGTCCACGCTAATATCCATCCGGCACGATCATCAAGTACATGTATTGCGTTTCTGCGCCTTTGCTACCCCGAGCACTTATTGTGTGCTTGTGGCATGCTTGTGACACATATGTTGTTCAAATATATTACATTAACATACGGTGCGTGTGTCACAAGCACGACACAAGCCACACCTTCTACGAGCCCGAACCCGTCTACTTCAAAAGTGGGCTCCCCCTAAAACGAGAGCCAAAAGTCGCACAAAATGGGCTCCCTCATGGAAAGTACGAGATCAAGGAGCCCTGGTTCGGGCTCCCCATTGGCTCTTCTCCAGGGCTCCCCAAATTTAGCTTCAAATCTATGACGGGCTCTTCATAGTAATATCTGATTGGTCAATTTTACCTAGACTTAAGGCGAGCAACTTCGCGTGATCGACGCGCCACGCTAGAAGATCGAGCTCAAAGATCGCCACACTAGAAGATCTCGCGCCGCTCATATGTGTACAGCCGCTCCGAGGCCACCCCAGCGTCGCCGATAGTCCTTCCTTCGTCTCAAGGAGAAGCCCTCTTTCCTATGTCTTTTCAGGTTAGAACCTGGAGATACTTCAATGACGGCCAATCATCAGCGAGATATTTAATACAGGTGAGGGGAGCCCTTAACGAGGGCTCACAGTTCTGGAGGGCTCCTTTCACTATTGAACTCAAGAGCCCAGGAGCCCGAGCTCGCAAGAGCCCAGGAGCCCGGCTCTCCCCAGGGCTCGTAGAAGATGTGACACAAGCATGCCACAAGCAAGCGTAAGCTTTTTAATTGCGTGAATGCAGGGTAAGTTTTGCGATCTAATCGGACCGGGTACTTGTTTAAAGTTTCTACCGGTATGCACCTATTGACGTTGTCTATCCGTTGTAATCGATGGTTCAGACGCTGTCAGAAGTCATATTTGCGCGCAGTATGATCATACTTGTGCATGAGCACCCCGCTCGACGAACATGCCTATGCCTCCTATCGATACTGCACCACTACTAAAATATGCTGGTAGACTGCATTACTCAGCTAGGCGACCGTGCAGCCATAACTGGCCAACACAGCCATGTTATCGTTACTCGGTAAGATGACCGTGTTACCATAACTCGGTAAGATGGCCGTGCTATCGAGTTATGGTAGCACTGTCGTGTTTAACGTTAGTTAAGCAACTTATACACAAAAAAATAAGGTTTGCACTTGCGAGTTGCACCGATGGGTATCAAAAAAAGTCTAAACTGCATATATGAATAGTGACTTTCTCAGAGTTGTTTTAGCATTGTCTTATTTTTAAAGTGGCATGCCTTACCGACGCAAGGACTTCCAGCCTCCTCCGAGCGTGCATGGTATGGGAGGTCTCTCAGCCTATCTGTGTGAACCTCTTCGGCGGACTACATACTCAACATGGGCCGAATTCTACGAGGAATTCGACTCGTACTGCCAATCCACCTTTCAAGCGTACAGGTTCGATTATGTAGCTGGTGCCGCTCACAAGATTCGCTGACATCCGTGTGCGTTTTAGAGTTCGTGGCTCGGAGACTTTGCAAAAGCGTCAAGAAAGAAAAAAGACTTCCAGACAACCTTTGCTTGACTGTATCGCTTCACACAACGCAATCTACATCAACTGAGTATTCAGAGAAGGCGCTTGTTCTGTTTCTCAAAAATAGACTTATTTTGCACAAACTCAGTTGTGTAGTCTGTCATGAGGTGTACATGCCACTCGTATTCCGACTTGACAACGCAATAATTGATGACTGTGGTAGAGATATTCGCATACATACCCCTACAGCTCATATCGCAACGAGTGATGACCCATATCGCAACAAGTGATGGCCCATATCGCAACGTGTGATGACCCTCAGCAGACGGCAGGTAATCTTTAATGATGCACTCACAGTCGCCGAATTTCGTTCCCACACTTCGCCGAAGTGGCTACCGAAGTGACTTCGGTAGCTACTCCAGCTCAGTTCACAACCAGCGCCGCCCAAGTGAATATCAATAAAGCAATCCGCTCCAGCGTAATGACCGAAGGCTTGCTGCACCCGCCCAACTTCGATCGGTTCAGCGACAGCGTGATCGCCCCAGTCGTAACCCGTTTCAATGAACCAGTCAGTCCTCCACCCCATGGCGTGGAACAGCTAAGAAGCGCAACTCGTTCCAGACACATCAACTCGTCGGAGGTCGGGCTAGATCAGTGTGCTCCACTATCAGTCAGCGTCGAGGAGGAGGCGAAAGAGTCCTTGAGCCAACTCACCACTGCGGAGAAGATCCTCCAGATCCGCCGAAAGCGCCGCCGTATGACCCAACAACGATACCGGAAGAAAATTGAGGACAAGGCCACGACACTCGCCAAAGACGTCGGGGAGCTGCGAGACGACATTAAAAGAGCGAAGATGCAGCTGCGGGTTCTTACCATTTACACTGGAATGGACGCATGCAGGGCTGCGGTGGAGTACGTTCGCCTCTTCCGGTATGGCAGGAACAAAGTACAAAACTCGAGGAAGATGATGCTGCGAGGTGATGAAGACGCTCAGTGGAGGTTCCTACAAGCGGTTGTGATCTCCAACGTCGCGTCTAATCGAGGATTCGGCGTGGACGTGATACTGGAAGGTTGGGAGCTCCTGTCATCGCGTCTCGGGTGTCTAGAAATCCAGCTAGTCGACTTGGACTATGAAGCGAAGACTCTCATCATCGCTGACGTCAAATGCTTCGCTACCATCACGGAAAGAATGCTACGCGATGCACTAGGAGGCCAATCGCCAATCGTCGCTTGGAACCCCCTCGGGCAGCGACTGGCTGTCCCCGGACGCGTACGCTTCGAGTGGGATGACGCCAAGCTCCAATTTGTCAGCATCTTCTTCGAGATCGATATGCTGACACCGCTGATGGAGTTGCTGGGTAACTTGGAGGATGTGTGTATGGCGCTCAACAGCTCTCTTGCCTAGACAAACAGAAGTATTTTTTTTCAGTAGAGTATAGAAATAAACCCCAAGAGAACTACAAGGCTACGCTAGTGCACTGCCTACGGTAATTAGTGTGTGTGCAGAAATAGTCTATGTTCGAAAATAGTCTTGGTCAGACTATTTATTGTACTGGTCAAATTGAAGAATTCATAATTAGTCTGACCATTTCAGCTTCAAAATTAGTCTATCCTGTGTCATGCCGGAAAGGGTGCAAGGCTATCTCCATCTCCAGCTTGTTCGCTACAACAGAGCGCATCTAGGTAAAATTAGCCAATCACAGTGCGACTCGCTCTCCTTCTCCTTACTTTGCTGTTCTTCGTCGGCCGGGAACACTGTGCCCGAGACACCGGACGCGTGGCAAGATGGACCAAGCTGCCGATGACGCTCCGAGAGCTGCGCCTCCGTTCCCGTCAGCCAGTGGCGACCACCACACCAGGATAGCCATGACGCGCAGCGAAACCTGACTCGATCGCATCCCAGTCCTCTCTCCGGCGTGGAAACGAAATGACAGCCGCCGCCATTGCTCGTAAGACGCGCACCACCTCAGTCGTAATCTCCATTACGTAGCTCCGTGACATACCCATAGCACCACCGACCTCTCGGTACCCACCAGTTGAGCCTAAAAAGTAAAGCGCGGCTGCAACTTTCTTCTCAAAGCTATGCTGCCGTACTTTGGCAGCAGCAAACAGAACACCTTGATCTCGTAGTAAACCAGCAATACGTAGGAAAGTTGGCTTGGTGCAGCGAAGATTGTCTTCAAACCAACTTGCATACGCGGCTGACTGTAGCATGGGCTCAAAGTGCAGTGAGGTCACGGTACGAATCTGTTCCTAAGGGCCTCGCGGCGCATCGTCGGATTCTCAACCAGTACAGCTTCCTCTTCGTCCATTGTCTGTGCGGCTGAACTGCCTCAATCTCTAGCTACTTTCTCCTTCTCCACCTCTGGGAGCTGGAGAAGGAGACGGGGAAATTCTCCAGTTGTCACGTTGTGAACTAAACTATTTTGACCAATCAAAAGACAAGAAATAGAGTTGATGAGAGGCCATCTCCATCTCCAGCTACCTAGCGAACACGCTCTTAGCGGTGGCTCCTACACTAGGTACCGCCGTGTCCAACCTAGACTTTGGTGTGAAGGCGAGACTGGAAATCCAACTTGTGACGAACCTCCTCGCGCACATGGTCGCATTTACTCAGCAATTCATTGATAATTTTGTCGTCGCAGGAATCGAAGACCAGTGGCCGATCGTCGCCTCAAACTTCAGACTTGCCGTTTTAGAGTTTGTACGCTTTATGGGATAACACGAAGCTCCGATTCACGAGCGTTTACCACGAAGTTGCTCAGAAACGTAGAGAACACTCAAAAGCTCTCAACGTGTATGTATTGATATTTATTCATTTATAAATGACAACTGTATGATAACACTCCTGGGCAAGGGTATGAAAGGAGGCGCAAAGAGAGCTTACTAGCGTCAAGCGCGCTGTTCAGAAGAAAAACAAATGAAAGTAAAGCACCCGCACGAATTAATAAAAACGTCTGAAACTCTGCAAGCTAAAAAACAACTCGGGCAACCAACCGATAGAAGCCTCGCTGTTCAGCTCCCTCATCCATTGATACTTCGAAGTAAGCACTAGCGAGTGAGTCACTTCCGCTATAGTTGTAAAGCCGATCGTAGTCGGTTCGATCCGCTCGATAACAATCATGCCAGCGACACTCTCCAGCCAGCGAAATATTACCACAGTCACACCACCGGGATTCGAAACTTGACGGGTGCTGAAACGCTGACGGCACCACGAACGCAACTACACGAAGGAAAACATCGTCTGGCAGACAACCTAACAGGTAAATTTCTCCTTCCGAGCCACCTCCATTTCTCCCATAGCGGGCAAGACAAATATCTCGAACCTGTGTCCATCTCCAAGCATCCGTGAAAAACCTCCCAATTCTCAAAAGAACTCGTGGCACCGTAGTTAAAATATCAACTCCCTCGCCAGACAGTTTGTGGATCTTGTACCACACAGCACGTGAAACTTTTCGCCGATTCAATTGGTTCAGGAGTTACACGAGATCGGTCATACCCCGATCAAAGGCAGCTTCTGTGCACTTGGAAAGCGTCCACGAGAGCTCCGGCTTGCCGCTACCCTTGAACCGGGTAACCTCCGGGTTGTTGATCGAACTTTGGATATTTTCGTGCATCGCGACCTCCATCGCGTGCCGCTCGTTGTCCGACTTTATCGCCCTCTTGAGAACTTTGAACGGGTGGTTCTGCTTCGCGTACCTGACGATGTTAATCTCGTTCAAAAGCTGCATAGTCACAGGCGTGTTTGCCGTGCGACTGGCCAACATTAACGCGCTATCGCCATAGATGTCACGGTCGTGCCAATGGAACTTTTGGCCTCCTTTCCGGTCATTCCACTGGAGCAGAGTCTCGACCACCGCCAAGTCGGCACCGTGTCTGCACGCATACAGCAGAGTGTTTCGCCGACGGCAGTCGTGGGAACCAAGGCAAGCCCCTTGTTCCATGAGCAGCTCCACCATTCGCAGAGCTTGGTGAGTGTCGGAGTGGACTATCGCGATCATCAGTGAAGTTGCTCGATCTTGGTTGCGGGCGTGGATCAACAGAGGCTCCACCTTGAGCAGCTCTTGAATGCCGTTAATGTCCCCGCTGCGAATGCTCTCGTGGAAGGCACGACACAGATCCGAGTCTAGATATGGGGCTGGATCGTACGAGAAAAACATGGTGGTTAGTATTAAGGCCAAGTTTTGCGAATGAGCTTGAATCTGTGCAATTACGAGCTGAAATGTTCGTGGCATGGGGGGCAGCAAAAGTTGGGACGGTGTCTCGATCTTCTCTAACGGCTTGCACTTGGGCAACGTCATGAACTGCAGAGACTTTCTCGAATTCCACCGGACCAACGGTGGGAACCTCAGCAATACCTCATGTACATTCAACAACGGTCTGGTCTGGTAGCTCTTGACGTCGGCTCAGCGCTTCAATATTCACTCGACTTGATTTTGTCGGAGGTGAGGGATAGGATCCGTCACATGGCATTAGGTAGTCGCATGGCAATCTCCTGCTGCTGGAAGTTGACGGTCTCAGTGTTCGCTTCTAGCTCCACGTGATTCCCGGCAAAACCCTCGCCCTGATGGTCATCTACCGCTGCGGTCAAACGAGCATGGAGCACTCGCACAACTGACACTGTCGCTTTTCCAGGCGAACCGACAAAACCAACGAGACCACCCCAAGCTCGTCTTTCTCCCCCACCGCCACTCCAAACCCAATGAAGGTCTTCCAGCTCCTGCTTCTCGCCGTGGCAGTCACCAGCGCCAACGCTCGCGGCTCGTCCTCCGGTTCAGGATCAGTTTCCGCCGGTGACTCGTTCCTCCCCCATGACGCGCCCTCCAGCAACGCCGATAGCACTCCGTCCGCCACTCTCTCGGCGGAGGTGCTCTCCGTCTCCCCTTCGTCCAACTCCAGCGCTCCAGAGCCTCTCTCCAGCTCCGGCAGCTCAGCCCCAGCCACGACCGAAGTGTCCTCCTCGTCCACCGACGCGTCCATCAGCGTGTCATTGGACACTTCGATCAGCTCGAGTGGGTCCTCCAAGTCGCTCATCAGCTCTGCCAGCACCTCCGCATCAGCTTCTAACACCAGCTCCTCCTCTGTTGACCATTACGAGTCCACCTCGAGTCCACCGACGTCCTCCGAAGTGTCCAGCTCGTCAAACAGCAACAATGGGTCCACTTCCAGCTCGGGTTCCAACTCGGCGACTGCACTCGTCACCAACGTGGCCCTAGTTGTCGCCGCTCTCGTGACTGTCGGCGTCTCCCTCCTGTAGACACAATGCATGTCGATGCATGAAATAAATGTCCACTTTTGTCCACCAACTCAACAATTGTTTTTGTCAATTATTGACGGAATCGGCATTTTTGAGACCTTCTAATTTGGGTGCGAGACCTGCGTAAAGTGCGCCGACTTCATGCGCTCCAGCATCTTGAGGTCGCGCTCGCCCTTGCGCAGCATGTACTCGATCACCACGAAGTCCTTGCGGTCGACGGACGCCGCCTGCGACACAATTCACAAAATAATATTTTGTAAAAATATAGAATGCAGACCGACGTGCGGCTGAGGATTGGCGTTCATACATCTGAGCGGAAGCGCTCGCGCACGTAGCGCAGCGTGTCGCCGTCCTTGCGCGCGGCCGCCAGCAGCGCCTTCTTGTACAGCGCGAGCACCTGCAGCTGCAGCCCCGAGTGCACCTTGACCTTCATGCCTGCTGCTGCTGGTCAAATGGGTCGAAAGCGGGTCGCAATTAAAAAATGTTTCAAATCAGCTTTTCATTTCGTAAATGGTTTGAAATCAATTATTGATTGTTGATTGCATAATATTAGAGCGTGCTTCAAGTCATCTTTCTTTGAAAAGTCCCAGACAATTACTTAAGTATCCCGCTTAAGCTTGTACTTCTACTATAAAGCATTCTGCCAGAGAGGAAGAGGGCAATGATGCCGTGCCACCAAGTTATTGCAATTTTCCCGTCGTTTACTGGGTCTCCGTTCTTCTGCTGCGTCGTGGATCGAGATGATGGGCTCGAGATCGAGCTGTTCGACCAAGCAACTGAAAGGGCTTGGTGGGCTTAAGCTTATTTGCTGAGGAGACTTTGCAAAACAAAAAATGGTTTAACATCTCAGTGTGGCTTTGTTGTCCTACCAGGATCTGTGCTGTGACACCGAATACCCTGGATCAATATGCGGATTGCAAGAATCCCAATCGGCAAAGTGGCCTCTTTTTTCAAGGTTGGAAACACTTAAACTACTTGTAGCGAGCACTTTTCATGTGCTGACAACAACGTTGTATTCCTGTAGATTGGTCTTGCTGGGCTCGGATCCGGGCGCGCATCAGAAGATGTGGTGCTGGACATGGTCGAGCAAACCGAAAAGCTGGCCATCTTGCAGCTCCGCCTCCGCTTTGGCATGAAAGGCTGCTACTGGAGCCCCAATATGAATTTTGTGCTTGAGCTGGCGAATGCGGAGCAGCGCGAGAAGCTCGAGCTACGTGCCAGCGTGGCAGCAATGGCTCAGCGGTAAGGCTACAAACGCGGATCCAACCACGACCAAGCATCATCCAGTCCCCTCCGCACAGGAAATTCTTGGGTTTTCAGCCTAGTGGTGATCTCGATGGCCATTTTTGGGGCTATTGTGCGTGATATCACCATCGTTGACAATGTGACGCCTCCGCCTGTCAGAGGAATCGCTTTCGCCAGCGTGCTCTCTGCGGTGGATTAATCTATTGGAAACCCAGCAATTGATGAAAGTTCATTCTCGATCAAGCAAATGAAGCTGCAAGTGGCTGAAGCAGGCTTAGCGCAGATAGCAGTCATGCTTCGCCACTCGAACTCCCGCTTGGGTGTCGCTTTTAAGGTGTATCAGGGCGCTGCAGAGATCGCTAGAGTCTACAACTCCACGACGACCTACGCCCACACGATTCCACTGAAGGCGAACGACACGCTGAGCGTCAAGTACGTTGGCGTCGGGAAGCTGTACTTGGGAAACAGCTTCATGTATGTGCTGTTACTGTCGCCGACTACGCAGCCATTCTCGCAGAAGATCTAATTCCTTCAGGAGGTCCTGCAGCCCTGGATTTTGTCTGCTCTACGAAGCCATTACTTCCCATCAGGAACCACCTCTTTGAGTAGTGACGTCTCTTGCGATTTCAAACAACCCCTGAAGCCGCCTGAGCCCTTCGTGTTTATCATGTATTAGCACTGCATGACTTGCACGATCAATTCTGAATTTGCGTTCCAAGCAACAAGCATGGTGTCCTCGTGCGGTGGCTTCAATAACTTTTCCTTGTGCCCAGAAGTTCCTTTCTTCTGCCGTGTCACCGAAGTGCCGAATGGACTGGAACTGGAGCTGCTCAACAGATCTTCGCAGAAAGCATGGTAAGGAACGATGACTTTCCAATTTATTGTTGCTCATACTCATCAAAAAGCATACGACCAGGTGGGTATATACATATATAATATGTCCATCCCTGTCGGGCGCCACTGTCTGCGGCAGTGCTGGCGAAGGTGAGGGCGTTGATTCTGACGGCCTGAACGAGGACCCTGCCATTTTCTCCCGCGCCTATATGGGTGAGCAAGGGCAAAACGACGACGAAGTAAAGCGACATCCGATTCAGCCGAGGTAAAACCAATGATTGTTGGATGAACAACTAGCCTTATTCTACTACATTTCTTACTTCGAAGTATGAAAGTTTACCACTTGGATGACATAAGCCTTCGTGGCTATGCTAGATTTCTTCAGCAAGTAGCAGCATGCAAGTGACAAACGTGGTTGGGTACTGTACGTTGAATCGGGCTGTGGCAAAATAGAAGTTTTTTCTCTTGTTAGGAAACTATAAAGAAACCAATAGTTTGCCCAAGAATTCGTCGCTAGTGAATGCAACTCAGCAATCCTACCCCGTATGCGTGATACTTTGGTGAAACAATGCCATTTTGCCGTCCAAGGACACTTCCGTCCAGAAATCTTTTAAGTCATACGAGGGCTTGATCCACTTATTCTTCAAGGCAATCACTCAGCCACCCTCGCTTGGAAGTTCAGCCATTGATAGAAAGGTCGCTTCAGGTTCGTGAACGCCAGCGCTCTCCCATCCACACTGCCAAAGGTAGTCTCGACATCAAAGTCTTGTGTGCGTTTCCTGAGGGTTCTCAAACGCCTTTTACCCAACAGTCTTTTACCGTCGCGGTCCTTGAGATCAACGAGGCGAGTGTCTTGGATCGACGAATCAAAAATCTTCAAGCGGAGATCACCTTTGTCATCACCAATAAAACTGATTTGGTGGCGGTCGAACGCGTATTTCAGCGGACTGAAGAGCAGCAGCCCGTTCCTTTCGTCGTCGATGTCCGGAATCTCCATCACCGCGGCCAGATCTTGGTTGCTGCGGCGAAACTCGTGCGACGCGATCACCAGGGACTGTGGGAGCGCCACGTCGAGCAGCATGCAACGTACGCGATGGTTGGGGCGGTAGCAATCATAAAATTCGCACAGCGAGTCGTTGAAATCGTGGTTATCTTGAGTCAGTGTCGGTGGGGCTTGTGTGAGTTTGAGAGTCAAAAGCCGCTCAAACAGTTCCAGTGCTTCTGGAATGAGGGTAACGCGATCCGATGGGGAGAGTGGAATGGTTGCCAAAACGTGGATGACTCCACGCTTTACACCCTCTCCAAAGTGCTTGGCGTCATTTAGCGGCGTGGTTGGGTCTATCTCCTCGAAATCTGGCGGAAGTCCTTCGTCGTCGAGCTCAAGGGCTCTACAAGCGGGCGAATCCAGCCACATCGATTTTGGCCATGAAAACGCGAATCTTCCGTGCAGGACACGTCAGGTCTGTGTTCTCTTCCTTGATCGCTTCCACCAAGTCGAGCCCGATAGCGTTGGAGTCGAGTTCGACGCGGCATACACCACCGTCTTCACCAAGGATGGCACAAAAGATCTTCATCACCTTTATCCTTGAGAATGGAGAGTATCGAATGAAGAAAAAACAACTGGAATATGATGGATGGACATAGGATGGTCTACGACCACACTTAACACAATCACATCTCGACAATATCTTCTCCGGGTAACTATGGTGCTGATCTGTTTTGCGATTCTGGGGAAGCAGTCGGCAAATGCTATGGCAACATTGACCTTAACGCCACTGGAGCCGACTTGAAGCAAGCGATCAAGGCCGTGAACCCGGACATTACCGGTCCTATTAGCGGTATTCGGGTGTTCTTGGCTAAGCGCAGCGACAAGTGGCTGGATTCGCGGGGAGCAAGATCCGTGCTGCTCGATGACCAAGACCTTCCGCGAGGCTTTCAGGAGATCGACACGTCGATGCAGCTCAGCGATGCTCGAAACTTTGGAGAGGTCGTCGAAATCGTCCTGGTCGGCGTTGGCGCCATTGTCACTTCGCCTGCTGCCGCCCTAGTCGCTCTCGTTGGAATCGGGCGACGACTCGTCTCCGTTCTCGAGCTGCTTCTGGAGAGCTGCCGTGTCGCCAGCCTTTGCGGACGGATGGACTGAGCCGGTGGTCGCCACGCGAAACCAAGCTGCTGCTCGCGGATGTCCAGCAGCTTCTCGATCTTATGGATCGCGTCGCTACGAGCTGTGCCGTAACGGCGTGTTGTAGTACGCCGTTGTCTTGTTTAAGGCCTTCCTTCCGCACGTGTTCGGGAGTCCAACGCGGAGCTCTGGCAAGAATCCAAGCAGCTCTCCAGCTCTTTGCATTGCACACTTCAGATTCCAGTTCGCTGATATCGTCTGATCCTTTCGCCTTTCACTGCTCCGGAAAGCGCTCACCACGGACTCAAGCTGATCAATGCAAAGTGTCAGCCGGATTGTGCTCCTTCGGGTTTCGCTTCAATCTACAGATAGCTCTCGTACCTGCTTTCTAGCAGCAACTACTCCAGCTTGCAGCTCTCGATTTCACTTGCCATATTCACGCAACGCTCGCCCTGGTGAATCTTCGCTGCAGAGCAACATAACCAAGGTGTTAGTCCACGACTTCATCACCCCTCGGTGTCCCCGCTGCACCTACCGACTGCGACTTGCCACCCGTAGCAGAACCTTGTTAGCGTGTCTTAGATAAGTGCTGGTCGAAATGAGCACTGCAACCAGCTCGCGCTCGGATAGTTCTATCGCTTGGGCGTGCCGGCTCAGTACGCGGTAAGCATGAGCAAGCTCCGCATACTTTTTACCACGTTTCAGTAGCATTTGATCTCGTCCTGCGAGCTTGAGCTTCATCTGAAGCGTGTCTTCGGCGAGCAGCTGCAACGTCTCGGACAATTCTCGTACCGGTTCTTCGGGTTTGTGGCCCCTTGCTTGCTCGCACTCCAGCTGCTACTGCAGCGATATGTTGCTCTTCAGTAAATGCTGAGCGTGTATTTGATCTTGTGCACGCTCAACCGCCAGAAGCTCATTGGGCGGTAACCTGCTTTTCTTGAAGGCGCTGGACGTGCTGGCGCTGCTGCTGGACGGTGGCCTCCAGTTTGCTGCAGTATTTGCCTCCGTATGCCGAAACCGTATTGCCGCTTCCCAGTCAACTCTTGCTTCGAGTTTGCTCTGCAGAGCGGTCTTTCCGCTCTGATTCATAGCCTCTGAAGTGCTCAGGTCGCACGCGGATCTCCTCCCGCAGCTCAGCTTCGATCGCTTTTGCACCGACTCAGCTCCGCCCTCGCCACATCGCTCTTGCCAAAGCCTTTCCAGCCGCATTGTCCTGCGTCTCCATCTCATCTCGGCTCGCGGATGCGCCACGGCGTCTCGGAGACGCGCCGCCGCCTTTTGCCCCTCGCCTTCTGGAGCTTGGCATCTTTCCGGGCCAGCGCCGCTCGCACGCGGATCGCCCCTCTTATGGACAGGGCGGAGAAGGTGATGCCACGCTGCTCGCGACGCTGCCGCGTCCCGAGCATCATGGCTGCTTGGTGCTCGTTTGCAGTGGCGCTTCAACATGGCGGTTATTGGCTGAAAAGGCGGTCGGGGGACAATCTATTTGGGCCAATGGGATCATCGTCAGACGCCCAAGGCACTGGTTCCCCCCGTCGATACTCGGGCCAAGACATTCGCGAAAAGAGCTGGACCGCATCTCTTTCTCATGGAGGGGCTTGGCGTCGTGTACGAGCAGGAGGAGCCGGCGGTGGACGCGCAGCAGGCGGCGCCCGCGGGCGACAACCAGGCGGCGGCGGCGGCGGCGGCGTCCACGGCGGAGGACGACGACGAGATCCGCGCGCTGGCCGGCAACCCGGACGACCTGGACGCGCAGCAGCAGGCGCCGCCGCAGCACCACCACCACGAGTACAACAACCAGCAGCAACAGTACAGCCAGCAGCAGCAGCAGCAGCAGCAGCAGTATGGCCAGCAGCAGCAGCAGCACTCGTACGGCTACGGGGACTACGCGCAGAGCAGCGGGCAGATGGAGCACCACAGCGGCGCCATCGACAAGACCGGCACGAGCATCCAGCCGGGCAAGCTCTTCATCGGCGGCGTGTCGTGGGAGACCACGGAGGACACGCTGCGCCAGCACTTTGGCAAGTACGGCGCGCTCACGGACGCCGCGCTCATGAAGGACAAGTACACGGGCCAGCCGCGCGGCTTCGGCTTCGTCACGTTCGCGGACGCGACAGGTACGGCCCGCCCGCGTGCAGTTGAAACTGGCTTGTGATTGGGCGCTGACTGACGTTGTGCGTGTCTTGTGACACTGCAGCGATCGACCGCGTGCTGGACGAGACGCACACGCTGGACGGACGCTCGGTGGAGGTGAAGCGCGCGATTCCGAGGGAGAAGACGGCGCCCGGCGGCGGCTCGAGGTTAGTACTTGGGACGCCCCCAGTGGAGATGACGACGGCTGCTGCTGCTGTACATTGTATTTATTGGGAAGAGAGACAAAAGAGAGCTAAAGAAGAAGAAGAAGAAGAAGGGCAGGGAGAGAGAGCAAGAAGCAACAGAGCAAGGACAGGACGAGAAGAAGCAGAGAAATCCTACTCAACACGATCGAATGGCGTTTTGCTGCTCGCCACCTTCTGGCCCCATCACGCTCGACCCTCGCTCTCTCCGTCCAGCCCTTCTTCACCCACTCCCGTGGAAGGGCTTTGGCGTAGCGTTAGACAGTGTACAAGCAGCCAGCGAGCAGGCTGCGATGGGAGATGGCGCTCGATGTGTAGACTAACCTGCAGTGTCTCTGCCTCCTTGCTGATGTGATGTAGCGACTTTCGTGGAGGACGCGGCGGAGCTTACGGCGGCGGCGGCTTCACGGAGCAGAAGAAAATCTTCGTGGGCGGCCTCGCCCCCACGGTGACGGAGCAGGACTTCCGCCACTACTTTGAAGAGTTCGGCAAGATCACGGACGCTGTCGTGATGATCGACCGCGACACCCAGCGCTCGCGCGGATTCGGCTTCATCACGTTCGAGGAAGAGGTTTGTTGCGCCGCGCTACTAGAGTTTTCAGGCTGGCTCTGCTCGCCAGTCGTCAGGGTACTTACTTGTTTGTTGACGGTGTTGCTTAGTCGTCGGTGGCTGAGGTGCTCAGCAAGAGCCATGAGATCCACGGCAAGACTGTCGAGATCAAGCGTGCTGAGCCCAAGGAAGCTCGCAGCGGAGGTGGCGGTGGCGGCGGCGGCTACGGCGGACCTCGTGGTCGCGGAGGCTGGCGAGGTGGAAGCCGTGGCGGCGGCGGTAACGGCGGCGGCTATGGCGGCGGCTATGGTGGCGGCTACGCTGGTGGCGGCTACGGGGGTGGCTACGGCGGAGGCTATGGAGGCTACGGCGGCTACAACGCTGCAGCGTACGCTGGCTATGGATACCCTCAGTCGTACGCTGGCTATGGCTATGGTGGATACGGTGGCGGCCGCGGCGGCTACGGCTATGGTGGCTACGGTGGCTACGGCTACGGTGGCGCCGGCGCCGGTACTGGCAACGAGGAGGGCGGTGCTGGAGGAGAAGGCGGTGCAGGCGCTGCAGAAGGAGGTTACAGCGAAGAAGGAGCTGGCCAGAGCGGCCAGAGCGACCAGGCCAGCGGGGGCTACGGCTCTGGGAGCTACGGCTATGGCGGTGGCTACCGTCAGGGCGGCTCGGGTTCTCAAGGAGGCTCAGGCGGACGATCGGACCGGTACCGTCCGTACTAAGCACCCGCGACACGAGAAGGCGAAGGCAGAGAACCGATTCGAGCTGCGCTACCGCAAAATGGACGTGCGCGCGATCCAGCTCAAATTGTTTCCACTCCGGCTGCGACGTGCTGGTTTTCCCTCCCCGACTTCCTCGGCCTCGCCTTCTTCAGCTCGTACCTGTTGCTATGAAATCAATACTTTTCCACCCTGCCGCCGTGCTGTTCGTGCTTCTACTCGCTGTCGCTACTCAGCTCCGTGTTTCGGGATCACCTGTACTCGTCTTTTGCTTAATCAACTAATCAGCTGCAACTCGTGCAACTAGCGACAACGTTGACACGGCGAGGTCTGCCATCGCTCGAGTCAGCTCGGCTCTTCGATCGGTGCTCGGCGCTGAAGTGGTAAGATGGTGAACGTCACCGGCAAGGCGTCGACCGAGGCGGCGCTGGAATTGCGATGAGCGCGCTGTCTTGAAACTCGCCGGCACATTCTTGATTAATGGGGTTCAAGAGCGCCAAACGTTCGCGGCCACGCTTGAGCGTGCTAGTGAGGGGCGACGCAAAGCGCTCGCGCGTGATGCTGGCATGGTTGGAACAGGATGCAGCACGATGTGTGCCTTTGTCCTCTGCCTAATGGTACTCGGGCCATTTCGTTTTTTTCCCTTTACATGCGAGTATATGCTACCGCGAATGTGTTTTGCTTCGACTTTGCCTTGTCAGGAGAAGAAAAGAGTTTGATCTACTGGAAAACAAGAAAAACAGTCGTGATCCTTGTTCCTAGGCAGTTCATCGAACGAACTCTGCACTAGGTTGACGGTTGATCGCCTCATAGCCCTTCATATTATATGCTCTACATTCTAGCAAACGTCAAGTTGACGGCGAACCACTTCGCAATCTTGCGCTTGATATTTAATAGCAAGACCATTCGTAAACTAAACAATAATCAGCGTATGCATTCCTATTTACAACGCGCGATACCCGTAAATGAACGAGGACAGAAGATCCACGCACCGTTAGTCCATTCCGCTTTTCGCCCCCAAGTAAATAACACTAGACCAAGAACGTCAGGAACCATGAAGACTGTCTCCGCTCTTTGGTGGAGAGACCGTCCTTGAGAGATCCAAGAAGCGGTATTCGAAAAGAGCCCTTCGATCCGAATTTCTGCGCGGGGGCTCTCATCTCGCCTACCTACGTGCTGACCTCCCCCTTGTGCTTCAACGGCACTTCCCCCAGTCTTTGGGTTTCGGTGGGATCCAACTACATCATCGGCGTGGATGGAGAGATGAACAAGGTCGTGTCAGCCACGATCCACGCAAAGTTCCAAGAGGGCTACCTGGGCTACGCTTTTGCCGTGCTCGAGCTGGGGGTCCCTGTCACAAAAAGTAAAGCCTGTGAAGCTCGCCGATGCTGACAACGCGGACGTTGAGGTGGGCAAGGAGGTCACGCCTGTGGGCTGGGGCTTCACGTCGCTTTTTTCGGCGGACGGATCGGTGCAATCCGAACTGCAGCGTATGGACATCAAGCTCTGAGAGGACGGAGACTGCTGATCTCTGTCGGCTGGTGAAGGTGAGGGCGTTTGCATGGATGGCTTTGGCAACCCGCTCCCGAGACGCGGGAGAAAATGATGGGGTCCTCGTTGCAGCCCTTAGCCCCGACCAACACGCCTAGCAGGACGTCGTCCGAGTCCTTGCCAGTCTCGGCTTCAATGATGAGCGGCGCACGCTCGTGGATTGGCAACGAGCTCAAGCGAGAGAAGACGAAGAAGAATGCCACCTAAGCAAAATCCGTATCGGCCAAGTTAAAAAAGAGTATTGGAATCGGCCGACCTTACCGTGCGTGCATGATCGCGTCGCACGTGCTTCGCCGCAGCAACTAAGATCCGGCCGCGGTGATGGAGATTCCGGACATTGACGACAAAAGGAACGGGCTGCTACTCTTCAGTCCGCTGAAATACGCGTTCGACCGCCACCAAATCAGTTTTATTGGTGACGACAAGGGCGATCTCCGCTTGAAGATTTTTGATTCGTCGATCCGAGACACTCGCCTCGTTGATCTCAAGGACCGTGACGGCAAAAGACTGTTGGGTAAAAGGCGTTTGAGAACCCTCAGGAAACGCACACAAGACTTTGATGTCGAGACTACCTTTGGCAGTGTGGATGGGAGAGCGCTGGCGTTCACGAACCTGAAGCGACCTTTCTATCAATGGCTGAACTTCCAAGCGAGGGTGGCTGAGTGATTGCCTTGAAGAATAAGTGGATCAAGCCCTCGTATGACTTAAAAGATTTCTGGACGGAAGTGTCCTTGGACGGCAAAATGGCATTGTTTCACCAAAGTATCACGCATACGGGGTAGGATTGCTGAGTTGCATTCACTAGCGACGAATTCTTGGGCAAACTATTGGTTTCTTTATAGTTTCCTAACAAGAGAAAAAACTTCTATTTTGCCACAGCCCGATTCAGCGTTCAGTTCTCAACCACGTGAACAGTGATTTGTACTATCTGTTCGAGGTACCAAACTTTATGCAGGCGAGGGTAAGCAGGGGAGTTCTGTATCCCGTTGGCGGAGAGCGCTGTGTTTACACTGTAAACACTGTAAACTTTAAAGCGAAGACTCCTGTCAAAAATGATTCACGTTTAAGAGACAGCCGAGGACCCTCTCTACCGAAGCATAAAAAATTCGTCACAGTTGGTCAGAGGCTCTGATCAGGAACGAAGCAGAGACTATCAATACTTATGCCGAAGCCGAGGGAGCCCAAGCGTGGTGGAGTGCCGTTTTCCGCGCTGCTAGTGCGCCGCAAGCGAGAAGAGCTGCAGACCCTTCGCTTGGAGGCGGACACTCTGACAGACCAGCTCTCTCACTTGCAAGCCGCGCGGCTGCACCATTCCGCAGCATTGGCGTCCCCCTCTACCTCGAGCGGGGATCGATGGCGCAGCGCAGCGGCCGCTGAAGGGGAGAAACGACAGCACGCAGAGAAGACCAACCGCAAGCTGAAGGTCAAGTTAGCGGAGCTCATGAAGATTCGTGCGCCTGTTCTCAGTGCGTTGGACAGGTATCAGGCGCTCAAGGTCGGTACCTGCCTAATAGGATTACATACTATTCCATGGTCTCCAATGTAAACGACTATTCTGCTGCAGGACTTGGACTTCGTGCTTCAATTGCAGCCGAAAGTCTACAGACCACCACGCGAAGCTCGCCTCAGCGACGCGGTACTAGAAGAACTGACCAATAACCTGGACTGCCTTCGACTCGATACCGACACGGTGTTCCCCGTGATGGAGAGCAGCATGAAAGTGTCTTTCCGCTCTCAATCCTTGCCCGAATCCAACTGCATTCAGGCAAGCTCCATCACGCCTGTGGCCGGATCGTCTCGAGAAATTGGAGAAATGCTGTGGCTGCACGCTTCGAAGAAGAAGAGAGAGACCGACAAGTTGTTTCATTACGTACGTGTGGACAACCTTTTTATTTATTTTTTGTTAGATCTGCACTAACTTAACGCTTGAATTGAACCCTTACAGGTACACCGGAAGTCTCCCAGTCCACTGGATGTGAACGTTGAGGCGTCGTTTGTGGAGGGCTCGCTGTGTGTCAACTCTGTCTCAACCTTCCGTCGATACGACGAGGGCGACCGAATCCTCCTCGTGGGAATGATAAAGTGGTTCGTGGGAAAACTCGTGCTCCGCGACTACAACTGGACCGTCATCTCGGCGTCTCCTGAGGACTCTGCATTCGTGTGTGGTGAAAAACGTTTACAAGCTGGAGATGGCTTCCGACATGCCGGCGCACGCAGCGCTAGTACAGAGAGCTATCTTCAAGTCAATCGGCGACAAAATGCGCAGCTTCCGTCAGTCCATGCACGACCACCTACTCAGCAAGTTTGAGCCCCTTGCGATCTAATTGTCAAGGATCTTTATCGTTGGACACGTCACTCCGAACACGCAAGAAGGCGATAATGTAATGCAAAAATACAGTGTTGTTGATACGATAATTAACTTGTGATGTTTTGCAATCACCGAAGTCGTCACCTTCTACTTACACGAAGTAGGCGCAGACTGCAACGGCGACCGCTGCGACGGTGCCCATGGCTGCAGACACTTGAGGGATCGCATCGGAACTTGAGAGTGCGGGTCCGGATCGAGGGGCGATTGCACCGCCCGTTGATGAGAGCGAGAAGGAACTGGACGATGAGCCGGAGCTGCTCTGGGCCGAGGTCGAGTCGGAGCCGCTCTGTCCTGAGGTCGAGTCGGTGCTTGAGTCACTGGCCGCGGACTCCGAATCGGACGAGGTGCTGGACGTGGCGGTGGATGCAGAAGTGCTGGTACTGTTCGACGAAGTGGCTGAGGTGGCAGCGCTCGTACTTGATGAAGTCAAAGTCGAGGAGGAGGACGAGGAGGAGGAGATTGTTGCTGTGGTCGTGGACGTCATTTTCTCCCGCGTCTCGGCTGGCCGTTCGTGGATTGACAAGGTGATCAAGGGCAAGAAGATGAAGAAACACGCTGCGTAGGTGGCATCGGTTTCGTTCGAGATTGAAGCCTACAACAGGACATTGATATCAGTTCACATCCCATCAGTTGATACAGCTTTCTCAAGAAAAATACAAATCAAAACTACTTGGTGAGCTCTGAACAAACTGTACCAGCGAACTTGTCGAATTCAAACTGTCGAACCTTTCGCAGCCAGCGTGCTCGGTAGAAGTAAGAAGGTTTATCATGCGCAGACGAAAATTGTTGTTGAAGGCATTCGCTGCAATTTCGCTACTAGAGAGATAATCTCCTACCAGCTAACGACATCGAAGACTGGAGTTACTAGAGTTCAATCCACTCGGGCGTTTGATTTAGTCACTAATGCAGCCATTACTTCCCATCACCAACCATACGGCTTCATACCTGAAGCCACCTGACTCTTTCTCTATTTTGTCTACTTACTACATGCACAGAACAGCATTGCATGGCTCTTACTTCATTCTTCAATTGGCTTTCCTCCCAAAAGTACCATGGTGTCCTCGCGCGGCGTTTTCAACACTTTTCCGTCATGCCCGGGGCTTACATTCTTCTGCAGAGTTATCGACGCGTCCAATGTACTTGAGGTGCAGCTTCTAGACGGATACACCCATAATGCATGGTAAGTCGGTAGCTAGATTCATGGCTTTAAAGTGTTTTAAGACACACTCATCTAACTATGTGTGAACACTCGACTTTTATATTTTACTAGGTCGACCCGCATCACGGACCGCGACTTCAACATAACTCTGCCTTCGCGGGGAAAACTCTCAACTCTGTTTATGGTATGTGCTAGTGTATCAATGGGGGGATGTACCAGAATCTTCATTTTTGGTGCATATCTGACAATCGTTTGAGCATTCCACTCAGGTTGCCATTGATGCTCACGTCGCCCGCAACTCTTGCGATGAAGCAGCTCTGGACTTGGTGAGACGGTCTGAAGAATGTGCCGTCTTGCAGCTCCGCGTGGTCGATGGGCAGTCTCAATGCTGCAACTACACATTCACGCTTCACCGCGTTAGTGAGAAACAACGTGAAATAATCTCACGCGATGCACTGAGTTCCAAGGCTGGTGGGGGGGCGTATCGGCGTTGTGCCGATTCTCCTCGTAATCTCCAGCATTTCGTTCATTATGGGGCTGTATAGCAGGCCGGGAATCGCTGCCTCTCATAGCATCACCGATGCTACCCTGCTCCGTGGGAGTGCCTTTGTGAGCGCGAAGCCATTCGCCATCGCAACAAACAAGGCGATCTACTGGGAACCAACAAGCAGCTTCGACAGGCGGTTCTTCTCGTTCGACTACTTGCAGCCTCAAGTGACGAAAGCCGGAATGGCACAGGTTTCGATCTCGCTGGAGCACGCAGACTGTCAATCGGATGTTGCGTTCCGACTGCGTCTGGAGGAGACCGAGGTTGCCGTCGTGGCTGACGATGCGTGCCTCGAGTCCAATCGATCGTCTGTGGCCTCCTACGTCCACACAATCCCGGTGAAGGCGAATGAAACGTTGAGCTTCGAGTACATTGGGGGCGGCACGCTCAACACGGAGAAAAGCTTCGTGGATGTTCTTCTGTTGCCACCGAACCCAGAGTATTGACTCAATATACTCAATACTATTGAGTACTCTGCAGTACCGTCCGAGGCCGCATGAATTTGCCCATTGCACCGAAGTAAATGAGACAGCCTCAAACAAAAATATACTAATCAACCAAAGTACGAATCGCGATTTAAGCATACCGCTTGAAAGAGCCGTGTTCTGGGCGTCTTTTGAGCTATTGAGAGACGAAAAATGTTAAGGAGTGACGTCGGTCTGAAAAAAATATCTCCATTTTCGGACCCCCCAAATCCCGGATTTTATTTGGGGCTTGTGAGCTCAATATTTCTTCAAAATTCACGTAATTGTATATTGCCGGAAAATTCGTGCTAAAAGCAATCGAATTAGAGTTTTTTTCGCTTAATACGAGTGATTTAAATTTCGAGTTTTCGATGCCCTGTTAGGTACGACATTTGATTGGTCAACTTCAAACGCGATTATCTCGATATCTCGTGACTTAGTATCATTTTGTTTGAGGCTGTCTCAAATGTACCAGATGTCCCCAACCTGGAGCAGCAAGAAATAATAATTTGTTGCTTTCCGAACAGCGAAGTTTGATTTTCTCATTTACTACGTACTATGGTCCTCCATCGCCAAAACCGTTGGATGTTGTATTCATCACTAACTATCATCACTATCAGCAACAAGTAGACCACTCCAAAACACGATGAAGGATTCTCAAACCCAGGGGGCTTGCGCAGGAGCCGCAGTGGGGGCCGCAGCAACGATGGCAGCAGTTCCGGCCATTCAAGGGATCGGCTTCACTACTTCTGGTATTGCTGCCAACTCAGTCGCTGCCGGACTGATGTCCAGCGCAGCTATTGGCGCCGGAGGTGGCGTAGCAAGTGGAAGCACCGTCGCCGTCTTGCAAGGAATTGGCGCTGCTGGTACCGTGCCATTAGGAATCGCCGCAGCTACGGTAGCTGTCCCCACAGTCATCGGTCTCGGTGTTGGCGGAGTTTTTTTAACGGCCTTCACAAGGACAAGCTGGACTCCACAAGCGCATACGAGCAGCATGATGCCGATGAAACCTGCTGGATTGTTGCCATCGAGAAGGGCCCTGACAACGTTCGCGTGCTTCGGTACAACAATGAGAGCGACGCTCGTAAGCGGTTCCAGAAGAGCTGGTCGATTCGGATTCTCTACAGTCCCGACGGCAAGATCGCTACTGGTGGTTGGAACCGCTGGGCGCATGCAACGATTCGTCGCGTCATGAAGGAGAAATACTTCTCCACTTAGCCTTACGTTAGCCAGACGCAGCTAACCGGTCAATCGATGATGCAGTTGACGCGTTTATGTTGGACAACACCATTGGGTGCCTGCCAAAAGGGTCATAAGGACCCGGAGTAAATGCAGCAGATATGCTCGGCATCAGCTAACATAAATCTCGTGAGACCGGAAAATCGTCTCGATAAACCGGCGGTTATGCCGTGTACCCATCTTAACGACTTACTACGACTTTGTATTGAATATGCCGACCATCATTCTTGTGAAGATCGCCTGTCATATATCTTTTCTGCACGCGTCGCCCACTCTGCTTGTTCGCGCGTCGCTACTCGGATTCTTCGCTCGTCGCTCGCTCTGCTTCTTGAGGATCAGCGGAGGTATGTTCGTTAGCTTGATGGCAGAGCACAAACCGATTCTAACTTTCGTGTGTGAAGATGGTTCATGTGAGGCACTCGGCGCTCTAGTGGCGGCACCGCTGTATCAAGGATACATCAAGCGAAGACGAGAGCACTCAAGATGAGAACACCTCGCCAAATGTCGCTCGTGAGAGCGCTCCATCACCTCACCCTGTCGGCAGTGATGCCGAAGTTGGAGAGTCCTCGAGCCCAGTGGGAACGCAAACGCCGCCCTGGCTGTCTCCACAACATGGCGTGCGCGTTGCCAAGTCACAGACAAATCCTGCTCCATCCCCTGAGCTCGATGCTGCGACGGTGTCACCAGACCCAGCCCGGCGGCTTGCACAGCAGCCACAAACCCCGCCGGTGCCCGGTCCGCTCAGCCCAACCACATCTTCGCCAATATTACTCGAGACACCGCCGGGCTCGCCGCCTCGAGCTGCCGCTCTCGTGCAGCGGCGACGAGAGCAACATCGCCGGGAACGACGCAGTTCGATCGACCCGTACTTGAGGCCGCGACGGCAGGTGGTGCAGCCAGCACACCGTGACATCAATCCAAGAGAGCTTCGTTGGACACACCAGGAGACCACCGGCAGCCGACCATACTCGCCGGCTTCTCGTCCAGGCGACCGATTTATGGCTGCACGATGGCCATTTCAAGTTGCTCAGCTTCGCAACCAGTTCAACTCGCTTGGATCCGTGTTTCCACGTGTACAGCATTTCGGCTGGTGCACGTTCTCGTCGCCGTGCCGTGTGGGTACCTGCCGAAACTCACTGATGCAGATTTTCTGCAGCGTCAAGTGCTGGCTTACGGTGGTCACTGCGGGAACGGAATTGAAGAGTCCAACAAGGTTTTTTTGGCACGAAATATGCTCACGCGGTCGCTGGCAGTCGTTGCAAGCGAGAACATTGAGGACGGTGAAGTAATTGGCCAGTACCTGGGTGAACTGGAACACGTCAGCGCGGTTCGAGTAAACCGACCTCGCAACAACGGGTATCGTCTCGTGATGACTCAGCGACCTGAAGTTCCAGCCCACCCAGTTCGGATCGCCATTAATGCCGAGCACATGGGCGGGGTGATGAGGTTTGTCAACCACTCTTGCCGACCCGCGGCCAGGTTTGCGGTGGTTGCAAATGGACGGCGAACGACAGTAGTGGTTGTAACCACACGTGGCATCCGCCACGGAGAGGAAATCAGCGTCGACTATGGTGATGATCTCTGGTTTGTGTGTCGATGCGGCTTGGACACGTGCCGCCACGGTGGAATTCAGGACCAGGAGGACCCGTGACGTGTGGACACAAATGAACACAACCAGCATCATACTATGTCGATGCAGTCGATGTGTAGTTATGATTCTGCATGTGATGCACAGATAATTCAACTCTCGATGTCAGATCGCTCGCGCAAGTTGCTGTTGGTTGATCAAACAAACGAGCGTACTGAATACTACGCTTGCGCGCCAGATTAGACGACAACCCAAGTTTTACCGAAAGGGCATTTTCGCGCCTTGAACTTCCTCACGTTGACAACCTTCCAAGATCTGCCGAGCCGAATTGGTGGTGGCGATTGCAAGTCCACGAGCGATGGAGGGCGGGCCCACCGAGGGAGGCATTTTGCGGCCGCCTCGGGCTTGCTCATTCTTCGATTTTCCATGTCGTCAACAAGCCCACCGCCTCGTCAGCAGTTCCTCGGCTCGCTCTTCCCCTCTGCCTTCTGCAAGTACGTCGAGGTGACGCTCTTCGTAAAGAGTATTGTAAGTGGCTCGCTAATATGCGTTGTGGCGTTGGCTTTTGCTTTGCAGATGCCCAAACAAGCTGGAAGCATGAACTACAAAATGAACGCAGTGAATCGCATGCTGCAACTTGTTTCTGAGTATCTACCACTTGGTCGAGACGAATGGGAACGCCTCGCTACGGCCTACAACGGGAGTCGAGGTCGAGGCTGGGCTGAGCGCGATTTCGAGAGCTTGCGCCGAAATTTCAAGCAGCTTTACTGTACCCGCAAGCCCACCGGCGTTTCGACGATGCCGCCCCACATCGAGAGGGCGAAGAAGCTCAAACAAGCGATCGACGAGAAGGCGAACGTTGTTGAGATGGACGACGAGGCTGACGCTGATCCAGACCAAGATGGAACCAGCAATCAGCCCGACTTCTGCTTCGAGTACGATCCGGACGAAAGCCTCTCAGACCAGGACGGAGATGGGGGCGTGGTGCGCGTCGGTGGCCACGCATCTGGCGCTACTGCTGCTGGAGGATTGAGCGGCCGGTTGGACCCCCGTAACGACGAAGACCCCACAATGGTCGCAGCGGGTGACCAGTCTCCCCCTCCCGTGGAGCAAGGTGAAGACTTTCAAGAGCTCTTGAACTTCGACCCTCTCATGGAGGGCTTGGAGGCATTTGGCAATACGCCTCGTCCGGCGCCGACTCGAGTGGCACGCTCCGGCAACCCTGTGACCGCCACGAACGCGCGCTCATCTACAAAGAAGACCACCCGCAACACCAACACCAACCGGGTGTCGGCTGGTGCGGCCTCAGCTAAGGCTGCTACTATACCAGATGCGGCATCTACCACTTCGCCATTGCGCTCGCGTGATGAACGTGAGGCCGCCCGCTACCCCAAACTGAAGAGCTACTCAAACCGACTTGGCGGCGTGAATTTGGCTACACCGTGACCCCGAAGCGCGCCGCCGAAGGGGAAGGGGATCTTCTCGAAGCCAGCTACGCTAAGGCAAAACGCATCCGCGCCATGAAGGCAACTACTGCGTTGAAGCAAAAGCTCGAAACGATGGAGCAAGCTTCTAGCAGCAGAAGAAGTGAGCAGCGCACGGAGGCCCGCCTCCGTGCAGACAAGCTGGTGGCTATCAAGCGTCGCCGCCAAGAGAAGGAAGATGCGCGCGAACGCACGCAGGAGATGATGCTTTTCATCGGAACGTTGCTGAAGAAGCAATAAGGGTACCGTGGACACGCTGCTACCGCGGCACGAACAGCCGGGAATCATGATGTTGGCCAGAGCTCTAACGAAGACCAGATAAGAACAAGACAACAAGGGGCCCTGCATTTCTGTAGCGTTGCATTTCCCAGACATCCCTAGTTAACTCTCAAGACAGCATCGATTCATGTATTTGTTCCTGATGACACCAACCGACATTTACATATAGGGCTAGCTGATGTTCATGACTTGCTAACTAGAAAGCTGGATACCCAACCCACGAAATTCTAACCACCTTATTGCAGCTCTTGCGGCACCTCCATCGCACCAGAAAAAGTGGTGCGGATCTGCGAAATGCCCACGGTTCGCACTCGATAGTTCACAAGTCGGAAGAGGTTCGTGAGTCTTAGACCACGCAGCTTGGGGTCGTATGGTAGCGGGAGGTTGAGTCGATGGTACATCTTCTGAATGCTCCATTCAGCGGCTTGACGCGCCGAGGTGATGGCATTGTGCAGCAGCCGCACCGGACTCCTGAGTGAGGGGAGAATGCGATCGAGATCCCCATCCTTTAGCGGTGTCAGGATGCGGCCGGCGACGGATGCAGAGCATGGAAACGCGGAGTCGGAAACGACATTCATCCGTGTGTCAGGGCAAAATGCAGGATCCAGTAACTTCATGGGGAAACCAAGCGATGTATCTGCATCATTCCAAGATCCAGGGCAATTGTGCTTGCTCCAGATAATACAACCGTCTGCCGCAAAGCATATTGTCCCTGTGACGTACACGGAGTGTAGCCAGCCATCCATTGTACATTGCATTTTGCATGTCTGCATTCGATGGCTCCTGAACCTGGTTAGCATTAACACAAAAGAAGAACACCATTGTCAGATTTACACTAGCAAGTTCATCAAATGCACATACCTTTAAATTCTTGCCGTCTATAAAACCAAACGTGTGCGTAAGCAGCGGCTCGCGTGCTTCCACGAGTCTTGCCAGTTCAGCTTGCTGTTTTGCAGACGGCCACGAAATGCGTGCTGGCGCAAAGTTGGTCAAGGCCTTTGCCAGTGCTTCTTCCGCCCTGCGCAGATACCGTGAGAGCGTCGTGGGCGGCACGCCGAAAATCATGCAGAGCGCTCCTTGCTCCATCGATCCGACGTAAAAGCAAAGGATGAGGCCCAGCGCCTGGTGATGGAACCGCAGCTTGGTCGGACGGCCCCCTTTTGCCGTCACAGACGGCAGGTAGAAGAACCGCGCGAACCTGCGTAGTAGCTGCTGAAAAGAAGCCCTGTAACCAGACACGTTAGATAGGTGTACCTCTGCACAGTCTCGAAGTGTAACTCACCTCGTCAGACTTGTTGCATTGAGGAAGTTGCTGTCATCGCCGTAGGTGTACAGCACCATCCAAGCCGAGTTGCTTGGCACGTCCAGGCACTGCGCAGTGAGATAGTGGCGAGAGCGCATTGCGATCTTCCACGCTTCTTCCACCAGCCGCTTGTGAATCGCGCGTCGAACAGCGCCCAGATCCTTGTTGTAGCTCACGTAGGCCTCGCACAGCACACACAGAGCGTCGCACGTGTCATTCTGGAGCTCCATCACCGCGGCAGCGTGGGCAGAAGAGCGCTGAATCGTAAATGAGCATGCTGAGATAAACTGCAGAAAGATCTAGCCGTAGAAATGTCCGGAGCAAAGTGACGCTGTAGGGCGAATAGAGGTGGTACTTGGACATTTGTAATCGGACGGAGTTGTTGTCGATAAGCATGTTGTGGCGGGTGCAACTAGGCTATATGTCGACATATCCACCCGCATATCTGCGGTAACTATGTTAGGTCCTTATGACCCTTTTGGCAGGCACCCATTGTATCACCGCATACGCTAGCGAACGAGTCGATTCTTCCACGACCGCACCGTGTTATGAATCGGCTCCGGTTGCAGCCGTTAGCGCACACGGTGGTGCGTTGGCGCACTGGAGGGGGCGTCGCAGGAGCGACGGTGCGGACACTGCCCTGGAAGAAGCCGAAGGAAGGAGAGACAAGGTCCTGGGAGGAGGACAGCAGGGGACAGGAGTTGAAGTGCAACGAGTGATTGGGAGCTCTGGAGACGCTACCCAACGTGCATGTGTAGCAGTAGGAGTAGGAGCTCAGTCTAATATCTACCAAGTGCGTGTCAAGTCGTGCGGGTGTTCGCCTCCTCAGTCTTCTCGAGGTCGTGGCCTCACTGCGTGGAGCGAACCGACCCAGAGCGGAACACACCGTTCTCCTCGCGCTCGCCCTATTACAAACGGGCAATTTGTTCCGTTCAGATCCAACCGCCTTGCCTCTACAGTTGAAGTTGAAGTGGTTGATCCCGGGCTTGGTCGTCGGGTTAGCCAACACCAAGATCCTTTCATGTGGCCAAAAGACAAAAAAAGTTATTTGCAGCCATTACCTCGATCGTGATCTTTGTGATATGCATGACGGTGTCGTCGCTGCTTGGTCTTGATGGTGTGCTCCCCCTCGACGCGGAATGATCTGCGCACTACACCAACCGATGTTGACAAAGATGCGCTTGCAACATGCGCGGATCACACGTGGGCATGGCCTCGTCACTCTTGATTCCGCAGCGAACGACGCAGTTCAGTATCCTCATTATGTGGTCCTTCCTCTCTGTTACCAGCCCCACGAGAATCCACCACACGCCCGAGTTCCCGTTGCAAGTCCTCCAAGAAGCCATCGCGACTCAAGACTAAAGGAAAGTGTGGGAAGTGCTGCGTAAGCAGCGCATCCGAGACGAGCTCGTCCACAGTACCACGACTCACAAGGTCCCTACCGACCCGCAGCAGCAGAAGTTCAACGTCTTCACGTGCGTCGAAGCAGCTGTACACTGCGGCATGCCCCGAGTCGTTCTCGCAATGTACAGATTCAACCCCGCGGACGTCCGACTCGCAACGTGGTACGCACTCTACCGCCTCAAGACCAAGCAGGCTCAGGCGAAGGTCTCACCTGAACTCGTCGCTCTCGCTAGGGCACAGCGTCGCGCTTGGCTCTGGGATCGGATCGGGGTCTTGGTACTGCAAAAACGCTCGTGCTCGAGCAAGTAGACACCAAGAACGAGAAGTTTATGCGGTGCATCCTCTGGTTTCCATTCCAGACGAGGCTTTCAAGATCATTCTGAGCTTCGTCGACCTCCACGAACGCAAAGAAGCCCGGCTCCTGCAGTTCCTCAATGAAGCGAGACCGTGTCCAATCTGCTCCAGACTGTGTATTCCATGCCATTGCAAGGCTAAGTGACTGCGCAAGATGGAGCGCCGAGCTTCACGACGAAGCGCGAGTTCATCCTCTAATTAACTATAATACCCCCGCCAGTCATAGTAACCATGTCATAACGATTTACAACGAGTGTACCCCCTCTTAGCATAATCTGATTTTGGCGGCGGCCGATGCGATGCCGTCGACCTGCTGCCCCCGATGCCTCGAGCGTCTCCCGCTTCCATGAGGCTCTCCACCACGGGCGTGTGGACGCCGCGCGTCGTATGATCCACCAGAACCCGTCGCTGGCCAACGCGCGCGCGTCCTCGAGCCCCCACTTGACGTCGCTCATGGTCTCCTCTAGCACCAAGTTACCCCCGTTAAAGCATATTCTAACTCTGATCAAATTATTACTCGCCAAGGGGGCATTGCTCCGGACCAAGGACGACCATCGACGGACCATTCTAATGGCAGTTTGTGCTGCTGGAGCCCACCCACATGTGGTCAAGTGTCTATTGGACCACGACAGCATCAACGCAAACCATAGAGTTTTACTATGGAGTGACCAAGACGATCAGGGGCGGACTGCACTCGGACTCGCGTGTTCAAACGGCCACGGACGACTGGCGTCCTATATTTTGGACCTTTTGAGCCCAGACGAAGAAGTTGGACTCAATACGCCACTGCACGCCCTCCATTTCGCCATCCAGAGCCGAGACGAACGGTGTGTGCTGGATTTACTACGCAACAGGAAGCTGCGCTGGGTGATCCGAGAGAACCGACGGGAGGAGAAGCTGCTCGTTCATGGAGAGTGGAACCAGACCCACAGTCAGAGAGATGATGTTGAAGAGGTGACAGTCTCCAGTTGCGTGGCTGCCGCGGTAAAGCAGGAGATGGTTCACGTGGTGATGGAGATGCATCGTTTGAATCGACGGTGTGTGGGCCACGCCACGTGGTTCGCGTTGTGTAGTGAGGAGAGTGCTTGCAGACAAGGGAAGACGCCTGAGCTGGTGCAGAGATTCACGCGAGTCAGACCGGAATTTGAAGGCATTGCAGATCTCCATCGACGAGACTGCGTCTGGGAGCGCATACAGCTCGTGTTTCTGGTGCGATATGCTCCGGAACGGAGTGGGAGGTTGAGGGCGAGTCGGCAGCTGAATATCGTGGCCGAGCTGCCTGACAGTTTGTTTCGGATTGTGGCCGAGTTTGTAAAGCCGCAGTTTGACGACGCCGAGGAGGCACAGAAGGAGAGGTTCAAGTCCGTGCTGGACCTGTCGTCGTGGTAACCTGAGGGGGAGCGCTGTCCGATTTGACCTGCACTTCGAAGAGTGGGAAGTTTCTCATCCAAAGTTGATCGTTATCCAGCAAAAAAATTGTGACGTCCTTCCGCGGATCGAGTTTTTTTGCTTCAACAACGGTTGGCCAGAATTGCTGTTTTATCATGACCGAGTCAGCGAAATGATTGTGCTGTACGCAATCGTGATGACGAACTTACCATCCAATTTGGTGCTTGCAGGATATGTAAAAAGATTAAGGGGAATGCAAAACGATCGGATACAGCCCATCCAACCTCTCTTCGTACCTGTCCGCTCGGGTACCACTTACCAATTTTGCGTGGAGGGCAACATGCGCCGCGGCTTCTTTGCGGTGCGGGTGGCCGTCACCGTCCTTACAGTTGCCAGTGCTGCTACTAAGGATTCCAACCCCTCCACATCTGTACGCTCGCTCACGGATACCCCAGACGGTGTTTCTACCAAGAGACTGTTGAGCAGTAACAAGGCGGTGGACGAGAGTGAAGAAGAGCGGGCGATCGCCATCCCACAACAACATCTTACTTCAAAATAGAAAACAGAAAGCATAGAATTCATGTAATACATGTGCAAAAGTACTGCTAAACTTCCTCTACTGTAGGCACAGTAGTTTTCGCATAGAATTCATGTATTACATGAATTCTATGCGAAAACTATCCGCCTACTTGGATGAGTAAGACCCACCTGGTCCTACCGGCAGACGGCTGTCACCAGATAGCATATGCTTGGGACTTCTCCGCCGACGAAGCTTCGTACTGATGCGCGTCGTTCGTCGAATAAGGACCAACCAACGAGTGAACAGCAAGCGCCGAGTGTCGAAGAGACCAAGCTCCGAATCCACCGGAATCGGCGGCGCATTTACCAGCAGCGCTACCGGAAGAAACTCTGCGGACGGGAGACGACGTACGAGGAAGAAGTCGCACAGCTTGGAGGTCAGATCCAGAAGCTACAGCAACATCGTCAGCTTGTTCTCAGGGATACCGACGCAGCCAACGTCGTGGCAAGTCGTGGCCGAATACTACTCGCTCTTCCGCAACGGCTTGAAGCCTCTGGTGGTCACTTCAGACGTCAGCAGCGAGTGCGTCCAGGAAACTCACGTGCAGAAGCGCTTCCTTCAAGCGAACATGACTCCGGATGTCGCTACCAACTCCGGACTTGGGGTGGCCGCGCTGCTCGCTGAATGGGAACGACTTCGCGTGTGCTACCCAGACCTGAGGGTGAAGCTTGTGAGCTTGAATCATGGGGAGGGAGACGCGATGAGGGCGATGAGTCAGCGGTTTGTCACGATCACCGAGCAGACGCTGCGCAACGCGTTCCAGCACCTCATCAACGGATAGAGATGGTCTCCGATGGCGTCAAAACTGTTGGGGCGGCGACTCGGGGTGTCGATTACTACGCACTTTGAATGGGACCAAGCACGCGCCCAAATCTGCAGTGTGCACAGCACAACAGATATTGTGACGCCGCTGCTGAAGATGTTGGGGAACTTGGAGGACGTTGCCAGTGTACTGCAGAACCCCTTCCTCCAGCAGTAGTCAACATCTTACTTCAAAATAGAAAACAGAAAGCATAGAATTCATGTAATACATGTGCAAAAGTACTGCTAAACTTCCTCTACTATAGGCCTTGCGCCATCTAATTGCATCATCTTTGTAGTACGCCCCGAACGCACTGTAGACGTCCACGTTGGGGTCATAAGGCCGTTTCGCCGTATCCAGCTTCAGCATTTTGTAGATTGTTGGATACGGCGAAACGGCCTTATGACCCCAACTACAAAGCCAATAAAGGACTCGAATGCCTGCAGCGTCGATGCCGTCGTAGTATCCGCGATTTGCCGAGTTGACGCGCTGCAGGACGTCTCCAACCATGGCGTCGCCCCGTCGCTCGATGTTGGGCGGGTAGAGGGTGCTGAAATTCATCGCCAGTGGGAGGGGGGGGGCTTGACTTGACTTCGACGAGGCGGCTGATAGAATGAAGTGTCCTCCTACTTGCTGGTTTACCGTTCGTTAGTGACAGGTCACAAATCTGCGGTTTTGGTCCTTCAGTGGTGACGATGGCTGAGTTGGCTTGGCTTTGACCCCTGATGTCGTGTGGAGCTGGTGTAAGGTGAAGGGGAAGCCAAGAGAGAGATCGGCGCACCGGGCAAGAAAGTCGTGCGGATTTGAGCTCGCGCCAACGAGCAGATTCGGAATTAACGCGCCACCGTTAATCCGGGGCCACCAGCAGCCTCCGGATGATAGAATGAAGTCTCCACTCAACTTGCAGAGCAGCGGAGGGGGGGGGGGGGTGATCACGAACGAGTAGATTGCGTGTGATGACACCCGAATAATGTATTACAAATACATAAGCGTGACCAATCGTTAGTAAACATGTGGGATTTGTCATTCTAAGCCAGATGTCACCAACAGTTCATCCAATTCTTGCAACGCGCGTCGGTCCTGCGTGGTAGTACTCCCCACACGCTAAGGGACTCAGCTTTACAGCCTATTAGGGGGTTTCAAAGTAGCGAAAAATCAGAATTTGTTTTTGCCAAAGATTTTCAAAAGATCAGACCAAAAACCAGACAAACGATGAGCCTCCGGACGCTCATCGTTCGTCAGATTTTTTGTTGAGATTATTTTTTGGTGACGGTCAAATGCCATTCATCGAGCGGCAGTAAGACACCGCTTGAAGCCGACCCAGAGCAGCACCTAGAAGGCGGTCAGGTGCCGCGCGCACACGAACATGACGCCCAAGACGCCGGGTTGGCGGGCGGTGCCTTGGTCAGCTGCTAGCTGATGCTCGGGGCACGGGCGGAGGCTTCAAACTGCTGCCCCGATTGCCAGCGCTGGCCTCGAGCTTGGAGCGCCAAGAGCAAATCTTTAGGTCAATGCAAAACCGAGCAACAACGTCGCGATCGGCTGAAAAATGACGCTGCGACGGCCTAAAGATCAGACCATTCATTAGCAAAAGATTCCTTTAAAAAATCGCTACTTTGAAACCACCTATTGGCAGCTTGAGCAGGCGACAAATTGGTCAAAGATGATAAGGCTTCACCTTAAATCTGATCCTCCACTTCGAAATTCTCCCAAGTTCTCGTTCACTTCTAGCGTGTGAAAAGTTTCATTGGCAAATTACGGAGCCATAGCAGTCATTGGTGAATGGGTGAGTCCGGCGACTCGCACCGATCATCACAATTCGCTAAATTGGTGCTACTGTCGCTTAGATCCCGTACGAGGTTGAGGAAGTCATCCGGAGGCCATCGCAACTGCGGTAGTGTCTACTTGGTCATGTGGAAGTCCCCAACGTCTAACCAGCGCGTACTTTTACGAAGCGCTCTCAGGCACTCGTTTGTCGCCGCCGTCCTTGAGATCAACGAGGCGAGTGTCGCGGATCGACGGGTCAAAGACGGAGGCCGTGTAGGGATGCCGGCCGCTGCCATCTTTGACTCGCAAACTTGTGAACCTCCCAACGACGGCCCAATTGCTGCAAGAAACTGTGGAAGCCCAGCCAGACCGGGTGTGGCATCTTCATTGAAGACCAGTGTTAGTGATCTCAGTGTTCGTGAGTTTCGGTCGAGTGCCATAGCTTGAGTGTTCCTTAAACCACTCCGCCGAGTCTGGCCAAATCCAGGAGCAAAAACGTCTACTCACTCGCTCTCCATATCGCCGCTAAGTGCGCGAAGCACTAACCAGATCTAAGAAGTTGACGATATATTGATCCTCCTCGACCTGTAGTCGAATTTGCTACAGGCTAATAGCGCATTCTGCTGTTCCACTGCGATAGCAGGGGAAAGTTTTTGTTTTGGATAATCCGAATGCATCCAGCTGCAGAATTTGCGCATCGGCTTGTCCAAGCTTCCGTTTTTCAAGGTGGTCCACGGCCACGGGAATGTCGGGATCTCCAGCATCACCTGCCTGGTCGCTCGGGTGAGAAATGACGCCGAAGCCATGTCCTTGAACACAACAACGCTAGGAGCATCTCTGGAGGCCACTCTCTTCAAAAAGCAGCTAAAAAGGAGGCGCGTGAGCTGGGCGATTGTCTTCCTATCAAGCTCGAGCGATAACCCCAAATTTTCGCTTACACTTAGGTTCTCCCTCACAAAAGTGTTGTTGCTCCCGTAATATCCGACTAAATTCCTTCGTCCCAGTTCATATTCAACTGGTCGAGACGTAAGGGGATCTGTTGGTGGTCAGTTCCTTCATGGTCTTCACAACTGCTCCAATGTCCTTGAGAGTCCTGATTTGAAGAGTACTTCAATAGCGACTGGGTCGATTTGGGGCCGAACCTTTCGAGGGCGTCAACGTACGCCTGACTGTCATGAGTGTACTCCTGCTTGCTGCACAACTGAACCAGATGTGCCCCGAATATTTGTTCGCCACTGCCACTTCATCATCATCTTCCAATCCGGCCTTCCACACAGTCACACTACAAAAATAGTCACTATGAAATTCCAGACTGCGTGGTTGATGAATGCCCTCAGCATGGCGAGTGACTCACGAACCTCCTCCTTCGTCCAAAGCCACTTGGCGGCATCCTCTTGCCAGTGTGTGTTATGATGGGATGAATTTGGATGGGTACATTGTGTACAGCACACAATAATAATGAGGTGGAACAGCAGGATTTGATTTTGGTGCCATTGATGCCTAGTGTATCCATCTTGTGAGTCGATTGATGAGGTCTCGATCCTGATAGCTCTATGCGAAAAGTGGACAGTGTCCATCATTTCCAAGCGGCCACGGCAGCGATGGAGGCCATTCCCCAATTTTCCAGTCGCAAATGAAGTCGATTCAGGTGCTCATCGTCGCCGCTTTGGCCATCTCCAGCGTCTCTGCTGCAAACTCGGATCCGACCAGCACGCCTAGCAGAACGTCGTCCGAATCCTTTCCAGTTTCCGACTCAACGATGAGAGGGTTCCCAGAGTCACCAAGGCAAACGCCCTTACCTTCACCAGCACTACCGCACAGCGTGGCCTCCGACCGAGATGAACACTCCTCTTCACCCCAAAGCCTGACGTCCATGCGCTGCAGTTCGGATTGCACCGATCCATCCGAGGAGACCGACGTGAAGCCCAAACCCACAGACGTGACCACCGTGCCCACCTCAACATGGGGGTCGTCGGCATCGGCGAGCTGCACAGGCTTAACTTTGTTGACAGGGAGCTCCAGTTCGAGTACGGCGAACGCGTACGAGACGTAGTCGTTGTCGAACTTGGGGTGGGTCTTGGCTGACACGACCTTGTTCATCTCGCCATCCACGCCGATGATGTAGTTGGATCCCACCGAGACCCAAAGACTGGGGGAGGTGCCATTGACACAGTTGGGGGAGGTCAGCACGTGGGTTAGCGAGATGAGAGCTCCCGCGCAGAAATTCGGGTCGAAGGGGTCCTCTCGAATGCCGACGGTGTACAACTTGGAGTTGGTGGGGACGGCCTCTCCACCGACAATCAACTTGCGCTCGCCGTAAGCGGTGGCAGCAGCAGCTCCACTGGCCAGGAAAGCGGAGGCGGCGAGAATGGAGACAGTCTTCATGGCGGTTGGCGTTTTGTAGTAGTACTTGTGTGCTTGGTGGCTCAAGCGGAATGAAACGAATGCTGCGCGGGATCAACAAGTTCATTTCCGGGCTTGTGTGACATCGTGGTTTGCGGTACAGTGCGCAAAGTTACACTGCATACGTTGATTACTTTGGTTTATGGGCGATCAATAGTGGGGCACAAGATTGCGAAGTGGTTCACCGTCAACTTGACGTTTGCTTGAATCTATATAAAATAATATAAAGAGCACGATTATGATGCGATCGACCGTCAACTCGGTAGGATTCGCTACAAGATCTGCCTCGGAAATCGCGCTTTCTTTCTTCTTTCAGTTCATTTCATTCAAAGTTGGACCCTCATGTCACCAGCCGGGTCTCCGACACGTTCTACTCCAATTTACTGCGGCACAGACCCGCCTTAGGACACGCATTCAAACTTTGAATTTGAAAGGACAGCAACAAGTTATGTCCTATCCTACGATGCTTTTTGCGAAGATAGTTCAAGTTGCGGTCCAACCGCTGTATCGTCAACACGACAGAAGAAACGCATTCAACGCGCGAGGCCGCCATAGTAAAGTGTTGCTTCGCATCACCGACTTCAGAAATCGTTAACGTCAGATTAAACGATGAAGTGACAATGGAGTGAATTCAACGAGCAAAAACTTAAAAATATAAAACAAATCGATGGCTCCCGAGTAGTGTGGCGCGAATTACTGCATAGTAGGCGGTAGCAGCAGAACATCCATGAAGCTATCGTCCAGGTTCAGTTTCCCACTGCCAACGTACATGACACTCAACGTGTCGTTCGCCTCCACTGGAACCGTGTGGACATACGTCGACGAGATCCCGATAGAAAAGAAACCGCACGAGTAATCATAGACGCTAGCGATCTCGTCAGCTCCTTGGTACACCTTGAAAGCGATATCCGAGTGGCAATTCGAGTGGCGTAGCATGATCGATATCTGCGCAAAGCCCGCCTCAGCCACTTGCAACTTCGAGTACTTGCTCAAGAAAAAACTTTCGTCGAAGTTGTTGCTGGGCTCCCAATAAATTAATCCGTCGCGGACGACGTACGGTTTGACGCTGGCGAACGCGATCCCTCTGGCAGGCGGAGGCGTCACATCGCCAACGATAGCGATATCACACACAGCAGCCACGAAAATTGCCATTGAGATCGCCAAAAGGCTGAAAAGCCAAGAGATTCCCGTGCATAGAGGACTTGACTGGGGCTGTATCGTGGTTGGATCCGCGTTTGTAGCCTTATCGGTCAGCCCCAGCGCCATCGCTGCCACGCTGGCATGTAGCTCGATCTTCTCACGCCGCTCCGCATTTGCTGGCTCGAGCATAAAATTCAGACTGGGGCTCCAGTAGCAGCCTTCCATACCAAATCGGAGGCGGAGCTGCAAGATGACCAGCTTTTCGGTTTGCTCGACCATGTCCAGCACCACATTTTCTGATGCGCGCCCGGATCCGAGCGCAGCGAGCCCAATCTACAGGAATACAACGTTGTTGTCAGCACATGAAAAGTGCTTGCTACAAGTAGTTTAAGTGCTTCCAACCTTGAAAAAAGAGGCCACTTTGTCGATTGGGATTCTCGTCGTGCAATCCGCATATTGATCCAGGGTATTCGGTAGATCCTGATAGGACAACAAAGCCACACTGACGTGTTAAACAATTTTTTGTTTTGCAAAGTCTCCCCAAATAAGCTTAAGCCCACCAAGCCCTTTCAGTTGCTTTGTCGAACAGCTCGATCTCGAACCCGCGACTCGACCCACGACGCGGCAGAAGAAGTTCTTCTTCAAGAAGGGGGATCCAGCAGAGGACGGGAAGGTACTAAAAACTTGGACCATTGTTCTTTCGCTCTCCTTTTCAGCAACTGGTAGAATCTTTCACAGCAGCGGCTGATGGTCAAGCACCTCAGTCTGGGACTTTGCGAAGAAAAATATCCTACGACAGCGTGATTTTCGTCAGATTGATGGAGTTGTGAATGTAAGGGCACTAAAATAAGTGGTAATGGATCAATTGCTCCGACCGAGTTAAGACTAAAAGGCAAATATCAAGGGGCAAATGACAAGGAGAGGCGTGATCGAGACATTAAAACGCTGCTCACTTGTCCGTCGTGGCGGCGTATTGGTCCAGTACGAGCTGACGCACCATACCACCAGCTTGCGCTGCTGTATCACGGACAACCCACCAGTACTTCATCACGACGTCGGTGGTCTTGTGGGCTGCAGCTGTACTCCACTCCACAACAGCTTCAACATGCGTCCCAGAGTGGTCCAGCACACGCTTAGTGAGGGTGCACAGGTACAGCCACGACTGAGTCCCTCTTAGCGCAACAATTTGCATCGCTGCCTCGTTCCGAGGAGTCGGACGAGCGCTACCACCCACCACCCAAGCGGGGACTATAGCGTGGAGACGCTCCAGATTGTCGTTGGCGTCTCGCAGCTTGGCCGTCAGCATCTGCGTCTCGGTCACTTCGATCGGCTGCAGCACGAACTGGTACTCGGGCTTCCACACGACGTCAGCGATCGAGAACTTGAGCAAGAAGTCGAGCCGCATGCGACCTTCGCTCATAGCGATGAGGTCCACCTCATAGTCCGTGTCTCGACTCGGCTCCGAGCGCGCAAGACTCATCTGCAGCAATAATAAACAGCAACAAAAGGTAGATTGAGTAACTTGTTCCATCTCTTCCTTCTCAACCAGAAAACTTACCGCAAGGTAGTCCATCACGATGGCGTGTGGGATCCCGGCACCCTTCAGAGCGAAGTCATTTACAGACGACACGGAGCATTGCCTAGAATTATGCAGCGTAGAGGTTAAATTAAAAGTTCAATCGACCTGACAGCGTAAACTACACACGCACCATTGCTGCTTCGTGGCCTGTTGCTCCAGCCAGATCCTCGTTGGCGTCACGGAGAAGCGGAACACGGCACCGCGCTGCGAGCTGAACGTCGCCTTGCCCGCCGCCGTCTCCGTCGCCTTGGTCGCGCCAGCCATTGCTTCGTCCTGCTGCTTGGGCTTCAACTGGAAAAGTGAAAGCGATCTAAGTTCTTGAGCCTGAATCGTGCCACCCGTCCCAAGTAAGTCCATACCGATCGACATTTCTGACGCAGCGAGCGTGTAAATTCTGCAATTAAACCCTCAATCAATCGCTATTAGGAGCAAAGATCTCTGGAACTGCACCAAGTTGAAGTTAGGGTCCACTATTCGAAATATCGTATATAACTGAGTATGCATAGTAGTAATACTCATCCGGACCATACAAACATCGAGACATTCCCCTCGTGCGCTGCGAAATGTTCGCTCCAGATGCACCTGGTTTGCTTGGAGCCGTGTGGAGTGACACACACCAGCGGCATACGCCGCCAAGAACCGGCAACTTGTGGCTTTGCGGTGACCAGTTGCCGGTGCTGCCTGCTCCCTCAGTTCCATCTGAATCATCGCTACACTTGGTTTTTGTATGCACGCGGCCAGCTCAGAATGGCGCACCGGTATAAAAAGGCAACTTGTGGACACCGGCCATGAGACCGTGTGACTTGGGACGGCTCAGCATGGAGCAGCTCAGTCCTCAATTTGCCTTCAGCACGGCAAACAAACATCAGCAACAACTTCTCCACCGAGATTCAACAAAAATGAAGTTCTTCCGTTGCCTCGCTGTCGTTGCCATGGCCCTCGCTGCTGCTGCTACAGTCTCGGGCTCCGTCACCGAAGAGACCGGCGTCCAGGCCCGCCACATGCTCGCGATGGGCGACGAGTCCGTCATGTTGGCGCGCGGGTCGCTGCGCAGAGCCCAGGAGACCAACTGAAGCCTGGAGAGAGACCAAGTTCTAAATTATTAATGCCACTGTACCATTCCAAATTTGGCGTTGAATTTGCCGTTACATCTTTTAGTTTGAGAAGGTGGCCTATACTTCTCTTCTTTTGTGAAGAAGAAGAAGAAGGCGATGCAATCGTTGTCGCAGTTGAAAGACGCGTTGGCGGCGCTTGGGGTGTCGACGGCGACGGGCGATTTGAGGGGGGAAGCGAGACGAGACGAATTGGCGAGACGACTGCACCATGCGCGGGTGGCCAGTGGCGAGGCGAAGTTGAACGAAGGAGAAGGTACTGAAGGAGAAGAAGAAGATGCACGTGGGCTTAATAATTTGTCGCTCGCAGAGCTGCGGAGTGCGTTGGACCTGCGGCAGATTTCGACGCAGACGCCGGGGTTGAAAGGGGACGCGAGACGACACGCTCTGATCCAGAGGCTGATGAACGTGTACCGTCACAAGCAGGGCCGAAGGGAGGTGGAGTGCGATGCAACCAGCAGTCGAGTTGGCTCGAGTGACGAGGAGGAACAAGAGGACGCCAAGTCTGAGACGAGCTCCAGTGTGTACTCGACGGCGACGGAGTTTATCTTTTACGATACGCTGAAAGGGAACTTGAAGGCTGATCAGGAGCTGCAACTCCAAGCGACTTCATTGATGCCGCAACTTTCGTTCACGGGGCTAAAGAAGGTGGAAAATGAGCCTCAGACGGCTGAGGAGAGTGCAAAGGGTATCGATGAGCTGCATCGAGAGCTTTTCGACCTGCGGGCACAACTGCACACAGCTCGACAGGAGCGACAGCTACAAGTAGAACGAGCACTAAGTGAAGCTGGGATATCCACTACTCTGAGTAAAATCTCGACAAAGTTGCAGGCTCTGGAGCGCGAGCGTCGGCGGCTTCAGGAGAACTACTTCGGCCATGAACTCGTAACCTGCGGCATGCTCTCTATGAGCGGTTCTAACCAGACTCCACTGGAGCTTGTTCAGGAAGACGCACTGGTTCTCATTGAGAAACGCCAAGCTGTACTCAAGCAGCAGGCCGAGCGGACGAAGGAGGCCATGGCATTGGCTAAAGCCCACGCTCTCGGATCTGAGACTAATTCTTCCAAACCAGAAGAAGCAGGCCTGATTGAGCAGATTCACAGACTCGAGTCAAGTTTGAGCTGTGAATCAGCCTCAGCGGCTCCGGCTTCGGTGCACAATAGTTGGATTAACCCGATACCTTCGCAGGATGCCGGATCAGCTTCAGAGATGCCAGTTCTGGTTCGATGCAGATCGATGCCGAATGGGTTGCACCCCGAACTTTGGGAGAAAATGGGGACTCAGGAGCGCCGTCAACTGCAGAGCGAGCTACGAACGGCAGCTTCGTTTCATGTGCGGCGGGATCGAGTGATGCTAAGTGGTACAGCAGCTGCAGCTCCAACACAAGCGGATAAACTGGGGATGAAGGCTCGATTCATGGAGAAAACGCAGCGCAACCGAGATGAAATCGAGCGGATCTACCTTGATGCACTGAAACTGGATGCCAACCATGCTGATAACCTCGGGAATTACGCGCTGTTCCTTTGTGCAACTTGCGGGGAACCGGATAAAGCCAACCGCTTCTTTCAGCGAGCGTTGGCGGCCGATTCAATGAATGCCAAAAATTTCGCGAACTACGCGAACTTCTTGATGCGAGAGCATCGTGATTTTAACAAGAGCGAGGTTTGCTACAGGAAGGCCCTGGACATCGCCCCAAAAAATGTCGACATTTTAGGGGGATACGCTGATCTGCTCACTACAAAGGCTCAGGAGAATGGCAAGATTCTTCACCGAGCTCGCCGCATTCTAACGAAAGCATTGAGTTTATCCCCCTCACACCAAATGAATCAATTGCGATTGGCGCTGGTTCTCGCAGATCTGAACGAGTACGAACTGGCGGAGCGTTGCTTCCAGAAGTTGTTGCTTACGTGGAGACAGCAGCACAACGTTGAGGAAGATGGCAGCCGCATCGATGGGGAGATGCCAATTCACAGAGATGATCTTTCGTTGGCATCCATCTACGAAAAGTATGCAGGTTTCCTGCACCGACGCGGAGCATGGTCTCGAGCAAAGGCCTTGTATGACCAAGCGCTTGCATTAGATCCTCAGCGACCATCGCTTATACGGCAGTTGTAAGTTTTCTCATTCGTGGGGAATATGTATGGCTGCGATACCTGTCTGTAACTTTTTGTTGTTGTGTTTTGTGTAAACCCAGCTCCTGCTTTTTGCGTGAGAGCAAGCCATTCCTGTCGCCACGAAGTCAATCTGTTGCTACAGAACCTCCAAGCACATGATACGTGCATGCAGTGCGTCTCCACGAATGCAGATAGCAGGGTACGTAGCCATCCAACATGTAGATACGGAAGTTATTTACTCCAAGCTGATCCACAAGCTTGTAGCCAAGCCCTCAATGTTTCAAATCCTTCCCGTTCGACAAAGAAAATATCCTAGGAACGCCATGACGTAGCCCTCTCTCGACTACCAAGTAGCCAGACCATGACGATGTGAAGCAACAGACATCGGCTGCAAAGTACAGTACTGCAATAAATATTTTTTTAATAAGCAATCCACGTCCGGGACTCATATCTCCATAGGTGGTTTTGTGCAACATTTTAACGGTAACTTCGACTCCAGGGTTTTCACTCACATCTAGCCCGAGGAATCGATGTGGTTTCTTGGAAACCCAACAAAGTCTGTGAGTCAGAGGTTGCTGCCAAGCTACACGACACCTACGACGTTGAAGAGCGCGATGGGGGTGCCTAACACATCGCTCTACGGATGGTGAAATCCGCGCATAATCGAGTCTTGTTGACCCACTCGGGTGATTATGTGGGCCGGGTGATTTGTTTAGCGGGATGCACGTCGTCGCTCGATCCTGAGATCTATCTCGCGCTTCCTGGGCTATCTCGGCTGTTCGAAGCCAACGCCGTTAACTCGAAGTCGCGTGAGCCCCCGGGGCAACGATCAAAGCATCGCCGATCTCTCCCATGCTCTTTCAAGTGCGATCCCAAGCTGAAGACCCTGAACAACTGAGCCCAGGCCCTCCATCCCTTTGACGAACCGTCTCGTGAAGTCTTGACCTACTCCCAGCTGCTTTAACAGCACGCGTCGGACACCAAGCGACTTGGTTTTCCGTTCGCAAGGCGCTCTGCTGTATCTCGTTGAGGGACTGACTGGATGGCACTCCGCGATCCTTGGCACCTCCGAGCCAAGCTCATTTCCAAATCCACCTCCTCCTGTTCACAACTACAGTACGAACACCAACACCAACACCAACCAAGTGACCATGAAGTTCTTCTCGACGCTCGCGCTCCTCGCCGCCCTCGCCCAGTGCACTGAAGGCCACCAAATGCTGCGAGCTGGTGCCACCAAGTCGGTCGACTTCTCGACGCTGAGTGGATCCGGCTCCGACGTCGGCTCCATGAAGCACAAGCCTCGCGACGGATCGTGGGACGGCAAGAAGCCCCCGCGCCACCCCAAGGGCTCGTTCGACGGCAAGATGCCCGACGGAAGCTGGGGCGGCCACGTCGGCGGGCGCCACGGACCCCCTCACCACCCGAAGGGCTCGTTCGACGGTAGCTTTGCCGGCCACCCCCCTAAGTGGGCGGGCTCGTTCGACGGCAGCTTCCCTGGACACGGCAAGCACGTGCCGTTCCCCCACAAGGGCGGCAAGGCAAGGGAAAGAAGACGGACGGCTCGGATGACTCGACCGAGCAGCAAACGACGCAGCAGCAGACCACCTCGGGATCGGACTAAGCGCCCCATGTCGTTCCGAGACCTTCGTCCCCAGTAGATTTATGTTTGTGTTTAGCGTTGCGTGGACGAACGAGTACATCAGTTGCTTTGCATCAAGCCTTTATTCTCTTCGTCATAGGCGATCTTGGCCAGGCATTCTCTAATCAAACAGACTAATTGAATTCGTATTTTGATTGCTGTTATGGCGACTACCAAGGAGCGCTATACTGCATCCTTGCCTGCGCATGCTACACCGCTCGCGGTAGCTACTCACAGCTAAACGCACATCTTGACGTATTACGCTGCACTGACTCAACATGTATGTCGTCGGAAGGGGCCAGCTCACCAAAGGGCAACTCCATCAAAAACCAGTTCGCTTACGTCGACGAGGTCTGCGTGGTAGACGCATCGCCGGTTGTAGCGGTAGTCGTAGTGTCGGACCCCGTCGTCGCCGTGGCGGACGTCTGCGCGCTGTCGCCGGTCGAGGGTCCTGTGGCGATCGATGACCCAGTGGTGAGGCCCGTGAGGCTGCTGAGGCCACTGGTGCCGGTCCCAGTTCCCGAGATCAATGAAGAGAGACCGCTGGTACCGGTGCCGGTGCCTGAGATCAACGAGGAGAGGCCGCTAGTGCCGGTCCCAGTGCCTGAGGTCAAAGAGGAGAGCCCGCTCATGATGGAGGACATGTCGCCGAGAGACGAGAGACCGCCGCCACTCAGGAGCGAGCTCAACCCCGAGCCGGAGGTCAGCGACGACAGCGAAGTCGAACTGGGCAGCAAACTGGAGAGCGACGAGAGCGCCGAAGTCGAAGTGGAGGCACTCGCCGTCGACCCCGTCAGAGTGGAGAAGTCGAGGCCCGACGTGGTGCCCGTGCGAAGCAGCTTGCGCTCAGGAGCAGCTTGCGCGCAGTGAAGAGCCGTGACCAGCAGAACGATCGTTGAGAGGAGCTGCATCTTGGTGATTGGAAGGTTGGATTAGTGTGGTGAGTTGTTGGCGACTAGGCAAATGAGATAATGAGCTGCTAGTCAATAGTGCATCGCTAGACAAGGGGACACGAGAGCGCCCTCATTAACTACAACCTAAATCCTCATTCCAGCAGTATGACGGTCAAAGTGGGGGTTCCTCGAACATGCCTGTAGCGGTGGTTTGTGGCGTTGGTGTTGGCTGAGTCAGGGGCCTGTGAGATCGTACACTGCTCATGGCGGTGAGGGAGTCAATGTAAAATCCTGTGACCATGGATTTCTTAAGCTTAAAGTGGTCTTCTATCCGGAGGAAGCGGGCTCGAGAAGCTTTTCTCACTAGTATTCCCCCACAGAGTGGCTCTAGGTTCAGTATCGAAGGGTCTGGACCCACAAACATCACAGAGCAATACAAAACTTGGAGGTCAGCCTAAGAAAAAGTCATACCACGCTCTCGTTGGTCGATTCCACAGTTTGGTGATTTACGGATTGGTAGCCACAGCAGCAATGGAGATGCCACAGACATTGGTGCTTGCAGCATGACTGCAAGCTACTTTGCTGCCAGGTAGTATACATCGCAGTACTATGATCGAGGGTGGAGTGTGAAGTAGTCTGTCGTGAAAGCCTGCCCAACGCGGAATATATGCGTGCTCGTAATTTGTAGCACGTCGCTTGTCGAGCAAGTTGCTCTACAATTGAATGATCGTGTCTCTTTTTCATGCAAACTTACTCGAGCGCCTTAAACCACGGCTATCACTCTGAACAGTGTGGATAAACCGATCATCGAAAGAGCAGAGCTGAGGTGCATACATATTATAAGCAGGGAAATAAATGACTGCGCGAATGCATGCAGCGTAGTGGACGAGCCTGCATACTGTAAAACCTAGAGACCGCACTGCATTCCGCTGTGAAAGTCATATTTCGCGTTGCGGCTAGACAAATTAGCACATGGGTCACTCGCATCGAAACTCGTGGACTCTCCAGGACACCTGCCTCGTTGCGCCTCCGTCACAACCGCAAGCTCCAAGGACGCGCTACTTCCCTCTATCCATTTGGTCAATATCATAGCCACACACCCACTTATGCGGCTCCCCCGGCAGAGGGGAGTTTGTGTACCAGCAGGTAAAAGAACAGGCACAATAAGCAACCGACCAGCGAATCTTGTCTACCAGCCTTGGCAGCTGGGCAAATATCATGAACGCGAACAGTGAAAGACACCCGCCATTATAGCGCAAGGTTTCGAACGTAGCCCAGTGTGTTTATTGTGGGTAGAGATGCTAGCGTCTGCTATTAAAACCACATCAGCCGCAACTAAACAAACCCTTCCGCCTGACCGTTGGATCTCCACTTCATTCCCCATTATGTGTCGTCTCGAGCACAGCAACACAGAGGAAGTCCTCCGCAATGCAGCTCCTTTCGACCCTCACATTCCTAGCAATCGCCATCCAGTGTGCAGTCGCTGCGCCCGAGCGCAATCTGCTACGGTCGGGCTACGACAAGCCGATCAACTTCTCCGACTTGTCGGACCTGACGACCGTCGCAAGCAACCCAAGGTCTCATCAGCAGCCAAAGCACGGATATAGCACCACACCGTCCAGCATCGACCATCTCACTGGCGCGGACCCGTTGTCCCATATCAAAAAGAGCGGTGTCCTGCCCAGCTCGAACTCGCTGCCTGTAGGCGACAGCAACCTTCTTTCCGGTGCATTGGGTGGCCCTTCGACATCGACCAACAGCGGAACGAAGGCGTATTCAACGCTTATGAAGAGTGGGCTATCCGAAGACCGGTCGCTGACGAGTCCGAAGAAGACCCCTCCTCCCAGCCCGAAGAAACAGAGTGTTTACGTGAGTCCGTCGAAGAAGACCAGCCCCAAGGTACCGCCCAAGAAGCTGCCCAAGAAAAACTCGCACACGCCCAACCAGAAGAAAGCGAAAATTGACCCTGCAAAGACCCCCGTTCAGAGAGCCGTCGTGTAACGTGTGGAAGAGGAACACCTGCGTCGGCGTGGTACGTTATCGGTCTCGTAGTACTCGTAGTATGTAGAACACTTTTTCAAAGTACCTTTGTACTTCATTACTTGTTTGTCAATTAAAAGCGATGTGTCTTTGACCTACGGTAGTCTGGTACAGTAAACGTCAACCCAAAAAGCTGTGCACTTTGGTAAGCCTGAGTGGTGTTTCTTGTCGCGGTGAGCTAGCCGATAGTGCATTTTAGCCCGATAGTGCATTTTAGCTCGTTAGTACTTACCATGATATTCGGGAGAACAGATCGCAATGAGTTCACAGGATAAATACAGCCACCACACACTTCGTCCAGCGGGCAACAGCTGTACGTGCGCTCGATGCCATGTGCTCTGATCGATACTGCAATGCCTGACTTGTTCAGTTGATCAACTTCAACTTTGCGTATACTAAATCCAGTATGTTTGCACTCTTGGCTCGCCACAATCCCTGAACCCTGGAAGATGGCTTGCAAGCTGCTCGCTATTGGTGAGGTAGAAGTCATCTGCACTACAAAGTAAGTGGTAGTGCCCCCCCCCCCCTTACTGAAGGCCCCCCTCGGCCTGAACGCTCGACGGTGCCAACAATCTTGCACTTTAGTACTGTACCTAGCAGAACGAGTTTGTCAGCTTATTCCGTTCCTATACCTGAGAAGAGAAGCGAAACCACGCCTTCAAAGACTCACGGACTAATGCGTATTGCTCGTATGAAACGCAATGAATGATGTCGACTGTATCAGTCGGCTTAACACATACTACGCCTGCAGGAGCGTCTGGAATACAGCCTGAGTGTGTAGTTGCGGATGCCAAGGACTCTCTCACCTACTTGCTTCAGAAAGCGCCCGTGCTCGACCCAGCGGCCGGCTTGGGGCCTCCTCCGAAGCCACTGCCAAAGCCACTGGGGAACCCCATGCCGTTCGACTCGGCCTGCACGCCACCGTCAGCAGTCAGTGTGCCCGCGGCCGTGATGGTCTGCGCGCGTCATGTCCACGCCAACGGAGATCCAGGCCAGCACGCCGTCCGACACCAAATCACCCAGCAGAACGTACTCCATGACTGGGTCGAAGTCTCCGCCCGCCTCCTGCGACAGGATCATGTCGTCAGCGTTCGTGGTGAGCTCCTGCGTGTTGGAACTGTAGGGCGCCGTGAGCTCCACCTCGGTGATGAGATCCTGGTCGAAGAAAGAGCTGGCCCACGTACGACGCGTAGCCGCCCGAGTACGTGTTGTTCTCGAGCAGCGTGCCGTTGTACGTACCGATGATGTGCATGTGCGTGGCGCGCGACGTGTAGTGGCCCGGGAAGATGGTCGTGTAGGACGCGACGCCGTCCTTGTCCGTAGTTTGGAGGCCGCGCGAGAAGGTCTTGTCCACATTGCTGGCATCCGTGTCGTCGCCGTTGCCGCTGGCCACGATGCCGAGTACACGCCCGTGGCGTTGCAGTGCCAGAAGTCGAGGTACAGACCCTCCACGGGCTCGCACGTGTTGAAGTCGATGATCTGGATCTCGGCGTACAGGTCGACGCCCTTCTGGCCCTCGCGGATGTCGGAGCGCACGAGCTCGCCGTTGACGTAGTACGGGCCCTGGGTGACCTCTGGCTCGAGGATGCACTTGACGTCGCCGCCGAAGAGCTCGCTTGGGTCGGTGGCGGCGGTGAGGCCCGTGAGGTTGGACTTGTGGCTCGTGGCGAGAGTCGTGGCAGTGTTCAGACGACGTTGGCGGCGTTCGTCTCGGATGCTTTCGGCCTTGGCTGCACGACGGGCCACGGCGCGCTCCTGCAGTTGTCGCGAGGCGTCCGAGTTGGCGCAGTCCTTGAGCGAGCGCTTGCCCTCAGCCATGAAGAGCCGGCGCTGCTCCAGACGTTCGGGTGTAAGCGCCTGTGCAGGTTGTCCGGGGTGGGCACGTACGGAGTCAGGGAACACGACAACCGCGAGTGCAGCGGTGGCGGCGAGGAGCGTGGTAGAGAGCGAACCATGGTTGAGGAGCTCCGTGTGGTGTACTGGTGACTGGGTGTGTCGACGCGTGCAAAAGTGGAAATGAGGTCGGTTGGTGGGGTTTCCCTGCAGGGGTGGCGGTGCTGTAGCTGGCTGGACCACCAGCACTGGTAACTACTGTAGGAGGAGTGCGCACACGATCGACCGCGGCTCACGTCACACACGACGACTTTGTCGGTTTCTCACCATGTGGTTTTTCCTGGGCAGATCCAGCCCACGCGCGGCGTGCACAACAGATCGCGCCTCGACCAGGATGTGGAGCTCGTGAGCTTTGGCATGGCAGTTGTAGAGGAGAAATTAAGCAACAGATGGGATCGGGGTTACGCACTTCAAAAGAAATCGTTCACGGTCTACATGTAGTATATTCTGTAAAATCGGAATGAGATGGGCGCTGTTGAGATCGAGCGAGTGATGTCGTTTAACAGTAGCATTTTGCATGTGTGGCGCAGTGGCATTCGAAGTATCGAACAAACACTGGCTTAGCATCTTTTTGTTTGGCGCGTTCCCACCTGTTGATGTTGTTTTGACCGTTCGCAAAGCATTGTAATTCGGGATGCACCGATAGGGAGCTTGACACTTGTACAAAGGTTTGCTACTCTACAGACAAACCTGTATCCTGAGTGCAAATCTTTGGATTTATAACGGTAGACTAGATGACCATAATTACGGGCAAAGTGACGCTGTGCCACAGCTATCCTTGCGTCGCTACTTAAGTACTTGCCTATTAATATTTTGGATGTTGCTGTAACGTTAAACAAACGTAAATAGAGGACCTCCGATGTACGACCAGCTAGACATCCGGCGCCCCCCCCCCACACACACACGTCCTGTCGGCAGTATCATCTCATCTATAAATGCAGCTAGCACCGGTCTGCTCTCCGATCTTATCTAGGGACTACAGCTATGCGCACCATTTTACGTGTTGGATACTGCCAGCGGGAGTGTAAAAGATATTTTGCTCATGGCCACAGTGAATGCTAGGGTGGGGACAATGCTCCAACAGCCAAATCGCCCCCCCCCGACCACCACCAACGTTACAGCAACATCCAAAATATTAATAGGCAAGTACTTAAGAGCTGCATTGCGGAGGACTTCCTCTGTGTTGCTGTGCTCGAGACGACACATAATGGGGAATGAAGTGGAGATCCAACGGTCAGGCGGAAGGGTTTGTTTAGTTGCGGCTGATGTGGTTTTAATAGCAGACGCTAGCATCTCTACCCACAATAAACACACTGGGCTACGTTCGAAACCTTGCGCTATAATGGCGGGTGTCTTTCACTGTTCGCGTTCATGATATTTGCCCAGCTGCCAAGGCTGGTAGACAAGATTCGCTGGTCGGTTGCTTATTGTGCCTGTTCTTTTACCTGCTGGTACACAAACTCCCCTCTGCCGGGGGAGCCGCATAAGTGGGTGTGTGGCTATGATATTGACCAAATGGATAGAGGGAAGTAGCGCGTCCTTGGAGCTTGCGGTTGTGACGGAGGCGCAACGAGGCAGGTGTCCTGGAGAGTCCACGAGTTTCGATGCGAGTGACCCATGTGCTAATTTGTCTAGCCGCAACGCGAAATATGACTTTCACAGCGGAATGCAGTGCGGTCTCTAGGTTTTACAGTATGCAGGCTCGTCCACTACGCTGCATGCATTCGCGCAGTCATTTATTTCCCTGCTTATAATATGTATGCACCTCAGCTCTGCTCTTTCGATGATCGGTTTATCCACACTGTTCAGAGTGATAGCCGTGGTTTAAGGCGCTCGAGTAAGTTTGCATGAAAAAGAGACACGATCATTCAATTGTAGAGCAACTAGCTAGCTTGCGATCCTGCGGTATGCCTCTTTCGTAGGGTGGCTGTGTCATCTCCTTTTGTGCTGGGGTATCGTATTAGGGCTGTGGAAGTATAGATTGTTTATTGATTGACGGCTCAGATCTGGAACAGTCAATTATTGCAATCTCAACAATCTCACAAACAAAAAGATTGCAATCTAAGTTCTCGCTTGTATTTCCTCTGCTACGCTCATATTTTTACTGGTTTGGCGGCGCTATCGCTCTAAGACCTTTGCTTGTGCGATTACATGTGTGTTGAGCTCCAAAAACCTTGGCCAAATGCAATGTTGGGTCTTATATTCGTCATGTTGAGCGTGCACCCCATCCAGGCATCCAATGACCCCTCATATCCGCATTTCGAAGCAGCAGGAGACACATAATGGCTTTTTAGGAGCTAGGATCGGTTCCATAGGCTTGGCGTTGCATATTTCTCTACCGGATCACTGGCAAAGGCTCAAAATCAGTATAGGAACAATATGGGAACGGGATTGCCGACTGAGATCACAGAGCAATCATTTATTGTGATTGACAATCTCGGCAATATTACAATCGCAATCATTTTTTCCACAGCCCTGGTATCGTATTCTTTTAAACTATGCCTCTGACCAAAGTTACAGTTTTAAAACTTCAACTTTGGTCATATACATATCGCTTTTGATTGGCAAGCAGGCATTTAAGTACTGTACTTTGAAAGGTGTTGTACATATTGGGATACCAAGGTAAAAACGCGTGACAACGACGTAGGTGTCCCCGCTACCCACGTTATACATTGGATCTTTGGGCAGAATATTTGAAAATATTTAATAACCTGCTGCTGGTATCCCTTAGAATACAACTAGAACACACACTTAGTGACGATATGGTGATGGTGCAAACAAAATGGCTAGCAAAAAATAGAGGGGGGAAAGTACCGCACTCTTTGTTTATCGGCAAAACATATCAAAATGAGTACGTCACGCTACATGTACGACATTGACAGCGACAGCATCAACAGGCCCCTGTGGTGCACTCGTTATTCGACGGGGCTTGCACCGGAATTCTGCGGGGGGGGGGTCTTCAGTTTCTTCTGGTTCGGCTTCTGTGGGTCTTTGGCGGCATATGTGTCGACTAGGAGTTCGCCTTCTTCGCCAGACCCCCATTAGTAGTACTTACCCTGCGTTCTCGGAGTGGGTCGCTTCTTCGGGTTAGCCATCGACCGCTCTTCTGGGAGTTCGCTCTTCGTGAGCAACGAGTACGCCTTCATACGGCTGTTGGTCGAGGACGGTTGACTTTTCACCGCATTGGAAGGCTTCGCACTGTTCTTCGTGACTCCAGATACAGTCTTCGTTGCATCCGTCCCGCTACGGCTCTTAGTTGGCCGCTCCCCATCCTTTCCGGCGCCCTTACCTGCCATGACAGACTGCAGCCCGCTTCTCCTGGCAAGCGTTGTCGAGTCCGTCTCAACCTTGGTCTTGCCGTCCTCGCCGCTCTTTTTATCATGCGGTGACGCATCCGCGCCGGAAACCTCGCCCTTGGGAGTGTATGGCGTAGTGGTCGATGCGTGCGTCGGCTGCTGATGCGTCATTGGGTTGCTGGCCGCAGTTTTCAGGTCCGCCAGGTCGGAGAAGTTTATCGGCCTGTCGTAGCCCGACCGCAGCAGATTGCGCTCGGGCGCAGCAACTGCGCACTGGACGGCGACTGCCAAGAATGCAAGAGTCGAAAGGAGCTGCATTATGAGGACTTCTTCGCTCGGTATAAAGTTGCACTGGATGAGTCGCCAAATCAAGAATGGAGTCTGATTGACGGCACCGGGGGCTGGTTCAGTGGCGGCTGTGGTGGTTTTGATCGTAGACGCTATCATCTCTGCCATCGATCTCATACAATATAAACAATGTATTGGGCTGGTTTACCAGCCTGGTCCACTATGCGGGATGACCAGACTTTTGATTACCTCCTGGTAAGCAGTTTCCCCTCTGCTCGTGGCGCTTTGTAAGCAAGCGGGCACGGTTGTGTGGCTATGATATTGGCCAAATGGCTGCATGGAAACCATGCTTCGCTGAAGTTGGGCTGCAGCGGGGCAACAGCTCGAATGACCACGAGCCTCGAATGCGTCGCGGATGCCTGTTATCCTAATAGATGAGGTGTCTGTACTTCTTCGCAAATACTTCGACGAACTGCCCTCCTCATGTGGTTCATTCTCTAGGTCGCTAGGTAGGCTAAATGACTGCGCGTTATCCAAGTGTGGCACCGCGTGTGACCGCCAGAAGATGCTCTTATGTGCAAACTCAGTTGATGAGCAAGGGCTCTCGTTAAAGCAACGGCAAGACTAGCAACTTCAGCAACGTCAGGCCTAGCAACTTCAGCAACTTCAGGATGAACCACTGGATGATAAATGGCCTAGCAACTTCAGGTACGTCACGGCTGTAGCATATGTAGGATAAGCAACGTAAAGCAACGGCAGGTCGAGCAACGTCAAGCAACGGCGCCAGCGATGAGAGTGATTCAGCAATTTTCTGACACTGGCTCAGTCAAACATTTCTACGCAAATCAAGTCTCGGCACTTCACGTACATCATCTTCAACGCCGCAAGGACGTATTATCTAGGCCAGGCATGTTATGTTAAATAATTGTGTTCTCAAGTGAAGATGAATTCGTGTATTTCATGCTTAGAGTTCTTGCTCTAGTGTTCGTATCCTATCAAACCATCGCTTCAGTTCGAGTTGTAGCTAAATAGTACGCGCTGATGCGTTTGTTGATATCTCACAGCCTACTCCAGAGTGTAGGGTCATCTTGTTGAACGTCGTCGCAATTGCAGAAAATCTCCCACATAATGAGTAGCCTCATCACTACTACGTCTTTAGCACTCAAAATGCGCTTGCCTTGTAGGAGTTTCCCGCCATTTAGAAAACTGCGTGCTTGAGCAAGACAGAATACACCGCAGCTAGCCGCATCGCTCTGGACTGGGTACTTCAACCACTCCATGCTCACTGTTGGTGAGTAGGTTGACGCTGGACTTTTGTTGTTGTCTGCCAAGTTGCACAACGATGCAGCACCGAACTCGCGATTTTCAGCTACATCGGCGTTTTTTGAGCGCATACAATCTCTGGTGACCCAGCTTTGCAGGAGAGGCAGTCCATCTTGATCCCAGGTGTCTTCTAGCAGACCAAGGTTGACTTGTGTTCCTAGTGGATCGTACAGCAACACTCTGACATGCCGTGGTGGGATTTGAACATGCTCACCCACTGGATACAGCTCCACAATTTCGAGAATCCAATGCTTAATCGAGGTCTGATAGATTGGAAGTGTATCTCGACAGAGGTTGGTTGGGCAGTGTGAAATCTTTGTTGCGCACATTTACCGGGTCGACCGCAAAACACTTCGCGATTTTTGCGCAGAATTTTTGCAAAGCACAGTACATCACAACATCGTTGAGCCTTGCTGTACCAGCGAGAAAGCTGAGGACTTCACGGAGATCAAATTCACCACCCATTCCAGCGATTCCAGGTGCGAACCTAAACATCCGACTTAGCCACGATTCGGCAACGATTCTAGATACCTCACTCGCCGTGTTCTTCACAGACCCCGAAGTATCAGCTGACAAACACCATTCACTAGAAGAGTAGCTGGACCAGTCTTTCTGTATCCATGCCATGTCTTGTTTGTAAACATCGCCTTGTCTCGGCACGTGTAAATATTTCCGACGATCTCGGTGTATTTCCTGTTAATTAAAAAAAAAACAGTGTGTGATCAATGTTCCCCATCATTAACGCGGGCAATATTACTTACATTGAGAAGCCGCATACCTTGCTCCCGATGAATGCTAATGGGATCAGATCTTCTTCATTTTCTACGTTCTCCATGTAGTTGTTCTCTCTTGTCCACCTTAACAGTTCACTTCTTATACCGGCCAAGATTTTAAGCGGGACGAGGAAGTTGTGCACGAACGTTCCAGGAATTGCGACTGTGCTCTGCACCTGGGGGACTCGCTTCTCAATAAAAATTTTATTGAGACGCACAGGAAGCCGATTAATAATCTCATGAACTCGGGTCATGTCGGGATATGTCTGCGCCCAGAACAAAACATCTTCAAGGCTGATTGGGCAATCGCAGGAAACGTCGAGAATTCCGTTTCTGGCACTGCTTTCTCCTACGCAGCGTGACAGCGCATTCGCAGAATGCTCAGCAGATTTGGGTAAAGCAAGAGTGTCGACACCGCACGCTTGATCGCTACTACCGCGAATCCTCTTCGTGGATAGGTTGTATCACTTCGCCGTCGCAGGTTCTGCAGCATTGACCTGCGGGGGGTCGTCTCTATCAGAACGGTTTGCTTGCTCATACTCGACTTGGGTTGGCTCTATCATTTCGTCTTCGATAGAATCGACTGCAGGTCTACTTTCAGGGCAAATCGCAGGTATAGGCGAGTCGTCGTCCCGAAGCTCGACTTCTAACGGGGTTAAATCCCTTTCAGAACGCACAGGTTGTAGGTCATAATCTTTACAACTGAAAATCTCACGATCCAGGCTTACAATATCGCTGGGCTCTGATTCGAAGCCGGTATCATCGTCATTTATGGGCTGGTTCAGATTCATTTCCGATTTCTTCGTAAAATCACTGAGAATTGTTCTTAGATCCGCGAAGCCCTCGTAAAAGCGATGAGAGGGCAATTATTGCATGGCGGTCAGCAGTGGGAAAAACTCTGCTTGAACAATATTGTATTTTTCGCAGTCAGAGAGAACGGCTTGTTCACACTTCTCCCCCCGTTTCAGCTTCACATATCCAATACACCGTCGTACCACACCAACAATCCTGGATCTTTAGCTGCACAACCGCGAATATCACGAACTAGAGTCAAACGTTTAAGGGTCACCTGTAGCGATACCATCAGAGACGACGCATCTGGCATCGACCAACGACCAACGTTTTGGCAGCAGCGTGTTCCCGAATTCAGGGAGGTTCATCGCCACACTAGTGATACCAACAATATGCTGACATGGTAGCTTTGTCGACACATTGAACAGACAATTACAACGTGGCTCTGACCCAGTTTTCCAATCAACTTCGATTCCTCGGCCACTCTCTGTTACCAACTTGTATATATCTCCGCCTTCGTGCGATGAGTGAGTCCATTCCCACGTGTCGCCGTAGACCAAACTGTAGTCCCATTGGAGTTTTACACGCTGGAAACAATATGGGCTGAGGACTTGGCTGAGTTGCGTGAGATGCCCAATTGAGTTAGTCACTCCAGGATTTCTCAAGTCGTAGCCTCCAATTGAGTTTAAAAATTCGCGCAAGACCAATGCCTGATGCTGAAAGATAACTTTCAAACACTTGTCCATGCTCACTTTTTTTCGGAGAAGTTGTTTAATCTGCCCCCAACTAGACTCAATCCGGTTGGCCGTGGTGTTGCCAGCAGTAAATCGTTGCCGACGGCCATAGTTACTCCAGCGCTCGCTGCACTTATCCCAGGATCGGCGAAAGTACGCCAGGAAAGAGGGACTTATCTCCGAGACACGTTTTCGAAAACTGCCAAACGAGCTTTGTACCGTTCGGGTGAGGATGCATAAATCAGTGAGCGGAATAGCTCTTCGACTTCATCACGTAGTTTTAAGGGCACAAAGTACCCTCGACTACCAAGTATCCGGCGAATGTAGCGCAAAGCGTGAAATTGGCATAAAAATACCGAAGCTGCTGGGAATTCCGCTTGCAAAGCGGCCATCTCGGCGAAGTCTTTATCAATCACAAGTGACTCTATTGACACCCAGGAATCGTTTGTCTTTTTGAAGTACTTGAATACTTCCTGCAATGTTTTCTTCTGCTGATTGACGCACAGGAAATCCAGCACAGATATCCCCCGGCCACTTGGCGCCGTCACTATGAGACTCCCTGTATCAACTTTAGAAACAAAAGATGTGAGTCTCAACACGTCAGTAGTATAAATTAATGATCCGTACCTAAATAAAAGCCTGCGTTGTTAGTGTTGTGGGTCCAGTCTAGAACGAGTGTATCTCCCCATCGAGAAAAAATCTCTCTCTGAGCGGCGCTCTGAACGACAATACCTACCGTGAGATCCCAGTCATCTTGTATAAGAAGACATTGGTTGCCTTCGTGTTGCATAAATTCAGCAATCATAGTTTTAAGGCGATCCTCTGTGGTTGCGGATCCCAGTCTGCTGTTAATCAGGTTTCGAATCTGCTGTGGGGCGAAGGGAAACCCTGGTATCATACGAACAGATGAGTCCCTTAATTCAAATATTTTTCAATGCCTCATTTCCCGTATTAATATCGAGCGCACCTGTTTTTCTCGAGAGATAATCTGTTATCTGCTTCGTGTCAGTGTTGGTTTCGATAAACGCGTCGAGCTGTTCCAGCCTTTCGTCTGAGAGAATCTCTTTGCTCTTTTTAAGAGCTACGAACAAGGCCTCAATGACGTTGTGGTTATGACAGGAGAACTGTAAAAAAAGCATGACGAAACGTGAGTTGGAGGAAGTATGATATCACATACAATGTTGCAAGGCAAGACACGCACCTCAGCTGTGATTTTCACAACCCATGGAGGCCCCGCGGTAGAGTTTGTGTCTTCATGAAGGATGGAACGACAAACCTCTGCCCTAAAAGCCTTTGCACTCACGATATCTCGACGTACGTGTCGTTCGCTTCCCTGTTTCACGCAAGGGCTGCTTACATCCCGGTGTGCACATGTATTTCCGAAACGCGAATTTGAATTGCGGTGGCACTGTCCTGGCCTTGAACTTGGCATTCTATTTGTCGCACGAGTTCGAGTCACGAACTCGATAGCACACCAAATTCGTTTTTTCGTACTCGCCCCAAAATCCTTCTAGTTTTTCTCAAGATACAAATTCTTTTCCCAGCACGGAAGGAATTTCCCGGGAAATTACTGTAGGGAGTTAGTACGACAAGCAGCACAAATCCAGTTAGATAATACTACGTACTAAAACAAATTGAACTGTCTACCTGGTGCTTGACGGGTAGGCATGTCCACGCCGCCACCAAAACCAGCATTGGATCCTTCATCTCTGGCGTTCTCTTCAATTGCATCGACATCCTCGAGGCCGTCTAATATTCAGTTATACATTGTAAATAAACCATACACGTGACCCAAACATGAACATTTACACTTCCGCCGCTTCTCTCCACGGCTGAAGCCTAACATTTACAAGTACATATTTAATATGAGAATTGAATACGGACCAAATGAAGCATAACGCTTTAACGTACCGAGAATGCTCATTCTGAAGCGAACATCGCTCTGTTACAGAAGCTGTAAGGCAGAGGAATGGGCGGGACGGGGAAGGGGGTCGAGGTGCGGGGGAGAAAGGAAGTGGTAGGGAACTGGAGACTGGTGACTGGAGCAGATAGAGCGGAGAGTCCAAAGCAGAACGTTAGCCTCCTTGCCGCATTATAGCACACAGTCTTCTATCTACCTTCAAGGAACAGCGCAAAATTCTAAATGAAGCAACCCAGGAGTCAAAACTCCTCTCCCGCGTACCAGATGAAAATTAAGTTGCTGAAGTTGCCGAAGTTGCTGACATGGCCGACGTTGCTGAAGTACCAGCTGTTGCTGAAGTTGCTGCAGTTGCTAAAAGCCCTGTCGCCTTTACTGGAGCTCTGCACGTTCCTACGGTAGCATTAGAAATTGCCGTATTCCTCCGCACCTGTCGTTTCTAAGATTTACGAAGACGTGAGGCACATCCTAACGATGTGCTCACCCAATGCAGTAGCACGATGCAGATACATAAACCGGGTATCCTGATCAATGACACAACGTACAGAGGATCATTTGCCACAAAAATGATCCACATTCTTACACACTGCAGTAAGGCATAACAGTATGCACAAAGTGTAATAACGTGCGTCAGGTACATGGAGCATAGCCCCAGCATGGCCGACGAATACCATCCATGGAGCGTACAATAGGCCTACAAACGTGTAGTGCATCTAATATATAACTAAACCATGATATAGTTAGTGCACACAGATCAGTTTAACGACTACGCTGCCATACAAATATGCCCCGCGCGTATCAGTTAGACATTTTTAGTGGTGAGTAGTAATAGGATTGAGATATGAAGGAACATGACCACAACTGAGCTTAGGATGCCGGAAGGTTAGGATACAGCAAGACTCGAGCACAGTTGCCGATGACAACAACTAATCCCATTTCATACTTTTATCCATAAATGTATTGGTGATTCGTCCTGCATATTAACGCTCTCTGAATAATGTTCCTCGTTAACAGTGGTTTGATTGCACCATCCCACATACGCACCACGACGTCGCCACAGTTTCCTAGTGTCCGGTTGGTATTTGTTGATGTAGAGAGGGAGAACATGCCGTCCCAGGTAAGTTTAGGCACGCAGAGCATCCCTATGAACGAATTAAAAACAATCTATCTCAACGAAAAGGCGAGCGCCGTCCTCGACACACTAGTAGGTAATTCGCATCGAAAGAGACAGTGGCGTCAAGCTCAGCTTACTAAAAAAATAGAGCTTAACTGTGAATATTACAAACAAAATAAACCTCAACATCAGACGTTTGTTTGTAAAGATCTTCATTTTGAACGATTACAACAAGTCTAACTAAGTTTTGGATCAACGTCACTAACAAGTAATTTACACACACTAGTGTTAGGAACACAAAAAAATATGTGGAGACCCTACCATCAAATGCATAGTAGATAACGGTGCCAATCACAACTTTCTACCTGCAATGTACGAATATGTAAGGTTAGTAGCGTGTGTATGATAATAGAAACTACACCAATGTGCAACAAAACGTACAATAAAATTTACATCAGATAATGCGCAATGAGCTTTTTGTGAAAACCGCTTCATTTGCCTATTTTGCTCGTAAATCGATCGATTAGCACCCTGATTTAGCTCGATCGATTTGTAAATCGATCGCGTCCTGCGATGCATATGTGAGTGGATGTGCAGATTAGGCGATCGTTTTATGGAAGCCACGTTGATATAGCCGTGCTTCATCAGAATGCCTAGGCAATCGCGTAGGCAAGCGATGCATCTAGATCACGATCGATTTCAGCCCTGATTTGTACTCTGATTAATTAAGTGGTTGAGGTCTAATAAGGGGTTGCTACAGATATGCGTTTTAGCCGGTTCTCACAATAACTATTCGATAAATGAAAATTGCAGAAATAGCCATCCCCTAACCCTATGATATCCTGACGTTGCTGAAGTTGATAGTCCTGACGTTGCTGAAGTTGATAGTCCTGCCGTTGCTTTAACGACTTCGATGAGCAAGTGCTGGCGCAGAGGAAAGCATAACCAGGTCGAAAACAACATTTCATTATATGCGGGTAGAACTACCAACGACTAGGTGATGTTGCGGCTGAGATGCCTCTCGGTTGGGCGTAGTGCAAACTGTGGAGGTCAGCTCGCGTTCGTCACTCAGTGTCATCGTCGTCAACCCCGATGCGGAGAGCACCGGTCTTTTTCTTCTTCATTTTCTGCAGGTCTTTGGTCTCTGCCAGCGAGGAGGTTTCGCTGCCCGATCTGCTAACGACGAGTCGGCCCACATACTCCCGATGACCTCCCGCATACTGTCAAGCTCCTCACTGGTCAAGGAGAAGCCGGAGCCGCTGCCACTCGCTGATTGCGTAAGGTTGAACAAAGTTATGAAGAAGTCAAATGGGTTATTAAATGAACCGCTGGCGTCGTCGCTTGCCGAAGTCAACTGCATCTCCTCCTCCTCTTGCGGTTCGTTCTTGTCCCACGCAAGCTCTGCCATCTTTCCCCTACCTTCGCGTCAAGATCAACATCATCGCCAGAGGTCGCAAACGGCCAGCCGTAGCCGTACGGATAGTTTTTGGCCGCGGCCGCGGCTGGCCGCGGCAAGCCGAAATCTCTCACGGGTGTGATTACGGATAGCTACGGCTGTCCGGCTGGACACCGCTGCCGGCTGCGGATAACCGAGATTCATTGCGAGATCAACTTTAGCGGTTCTAGCTTCGATTGCTATAGCCAAAAGGACTGCTCTTGACGTTGACAATGAGTATTGCGGCTAAAGGAAGCGGTATTGAGTCCCCCGGCGATGTATGATATTCGTATCACCAGTCAAATGTAGAAATAGCTTGGTACGAAAAAACAGCTGTTTTACGGCCAACCGAAGCCAAAATGCCGGCTGGCCGAATGAAATCCACGGCCGTCCACGGACAGCCGAACCCTACCTCGAGGTTGGCACGGCCGGATACGGACAATCGGTTTTCAGCGTTTGCGACCTCTGATCATTGCTGTCCGACTCGCTCATGGTCAGCAACTCGCGAGCATCCTCCGGCGTAGCCATGTTGGTTCTCGTGACGAGGTGATCCTTGGCTGCAAAGGTGAAGACGGCCTGAATACTAATTGACAGGACTCAGGCAAGTTGGTGTCCCTGTAGTGTTGTTGTAATGTCACGTACGTGGCAGGGGCGGGCTTAGTTTCGAGGAACCATGGATGTTCATCGAGGAACATCCTAAAAAGTGTGCAGTTTCCATCGGCGTGCAACAGAGATCGGAAACGTAGTTTTCGGGTTCGACGATAGAAGGCCATGTTCACGAACAAGTCAAGCCTACCATGAGAGCAAACGCATGTCTGACAAGATCCGATCATTTAGGCGGCCAAGGCCCCGAGGACATGCTGTGAGCGACCTCCTCTAAGCTTGTTTTGTCCGTCTTGTCCCAGTGATCTGATCAACGGCAATCTAAGTCTGGGTGCACGGTTCAAGCGGTAGCCATCGAGGAGGTCACGTAGTGAGCTGCTTCATTGAGTCTTTCGCTCCGAGATGCGAAGCGTCTCGAGCGAGAAGACCAGGCGCGCCTTGCGCTCAGAATATTTTCAGCGCAACCAAGAGGGTATTTTGGCGGGCCGGGGGGGGGGGGGGGGCATGCTGTGGCACCATCGTGATGTCGCTACCAGCGCTTCCGCGGCTCAGGGTTTTGCTGGACTCTCCGGGGGAACCATGCTGCGGCACCATCGTGATGTTCGCTACCACCGCTTCCGCGGTTCGGAGTTTGCTGGACTCTCCAGGGGGACCATGCTGCGGCACCATCGTGATGTCGCTACAACTGCCTTCACGGATCGGAGGTTTGCTGGACTCTCCTGCTGCCAAGACCAGCGCCCATGCGTGCGTTGTATGGGGTTCGCCTGGTTTCCGGTCACGGTGTACCAGAAGTTCTGAAGTCTACCCAAGCTTCTCGGGCTGCTGAGCGGAGGAACAGGGAGGAAAGTCTGTCATCGAGCCCAATCGTGAGCATGGCAGCATTTCAACAGCCGACAAGTGGACGAACAGCGTGACGTTGCAGGCATGTTTGCGTGCGTGCACCCGATGTTAGGGTGTGGCGCCTTGCTTTGCTGTTGGGACTTCTGCAAGGCATACTCGCGCACGAGCCGAAGAGAAGACTTCTGGGTGGGGCAGATGCCGCCGAGCAGTCATTCGACGAGATCGACATATCACGGCTTGAATGATGCTTTGAGGTAAATTGGTTTGGCTAACTATGCGTTTACTTGATATGCTAGAGCACTTCACTTCTTGATCACTTCGGCTATTTGTGGGGCTGCCTCCGCTTGGCGTGCGGTGTAAACCTCGCAGAGGCTAGCCTAACTAATCGAAAAATGAAGCAGCTCTAGCCCCACATGGTCTCATGCAGGAGAGAGGAAATACGAGAATCGAGGAATGCCTCTCAAAATGGGTTTTCAGGGAGGAATCGTCGCTGGCGCTCCGCATGGCCCCACCTACCATGCACTGCTGCAAAGCGTTGTAACCAAAGCCATAGTGTAGGTAATGAATGCATATTGGGCAGACGTGATAATCTTAAACGGTAGCCCCGGTCATGGTTGGGCCAGCTGAGTACTCAGACTCGAAAAAAATCGGTCCAGTTATATCTGCTCCATGGGTATAAGCATCCTGCACTAGCTCAGCCAGCGTGTTGCAATCGACCTGAAGTCGACGCAGGTCGGAAAATTTGAGCAGCCAGTAGTAGCGGCCACGAGATTCTCTCCAAGAGGTTTCCTTGCCCTGCAGGTGGTGGGTCAGTCCATTCATAATCTTCTCGGAAATAGGGAACGCTTTCATCACAGTCCATCTCACCGGATGAAGAGGGTGACGGAGAAAATCGTGCATCAGGACATCAACAGAAAACTGGTGCGAGTCGGTGCTGTCCTTCACCAGGGAACCTATCTGCTTACGCTGACCTCCGCTGCTCTTGCGAACAGGTAGGGTCTCAAGCATTGTTGTGATCTTGATATCGTCCTGCAGCACCATTGCAGCAATAACATGGCAGCACTGACAGCCATTGTGGACGAATACTTAGCAATCGCAAGAGTACTTGGCACGAATAGCTTCTATCTGTAGGCACCAAAGAGCATTTTTAGTCAGTGTAAGTGACTCAGTCCGGAGTAAACAACAACATTACCTGAGTTGCAGTGAATTTCGGTCTCGCGGCCAACCCGTCCAATTTTTCCAAGTGTGCAAGTTGCACATGATGGAGGGATAAGCAATACAGTTCTTCGTTGAAGGCCGTCGCACCCCGTGGCAGCTTGCCGCTCAGTGAGTTTAAGTATCTGTAAAAGCACCCAACCAACCCATATTAGCATCCCAGCTACCGCCGTATCCACTCTAATATCGTACCGCTGTGCTCGTGTACGATTGATCAGCGCGCCGTGAATGCTGGTTGACGAGACCATGAATTTTAAAGAATTAAAGAGAATTCCTATAAGCACCTTCGTGTATAGTGTCTTGACCGAGTAGTAATTATTCTTCTTTTTGAGTAGAAGCAATTGGGCTTGCTCTACTTCGGGTCCGATGAGGGGTCCTATAAATTCGCAGCATACAGACACAGTCAAGTAAAATAGGAACAAACCTCCAGAATACGTCCATGTACCTTTGCAAAAGTGCCGCAACTAAAACTGGATCATTTGATTCTCTTGGTGCTTCAAAGCCCTGGGGAGGGAGTCATTCAATACGACGGAAGTGCTTGCACGGACCGAATCGATGCACGTTTCCTTAATTACCTTGTGATGCGACTCGAGCGCGTTCTGCGATGGCGTCAACCCTGGAATCGCCGCAGTATAGAACCAGTTGCCCCACAAGTTGCCCATGTAGTACTGTCCCATCCAATCGGCATATTCGCTCTCACCTTGCGAGCGCCAGTAGCTTAAAATGATATTGGCCAAAGCACCGAACTGTTTCTTCGATCGAGCTTCAACCAGATACAGGATGTTGGGCTGAACGTTCATCTCGTAGAATTCACATTTTTATAAGCGCCCGCGATTTTCGCGACTCTTTCCGCTGAAATGGGGGTAGCAGTTGAGCAGGGTGATCTCGGGCCAGATCTCTAGGTACGCATTAGCAATACCAGAGGTGCGGTCTAGACTATCAAACGCCAGCCTCATATCAATACCAAAGCAAACCTTGGTATACTTGCGTACCGAGGCAAACATCGTTGCATAAGCTGCCTGACGTTCGGTAGTACGAACATGTAGGCCCAGGGAACGAACGCCTTGCTGTACTGGTCGCGGTCGTAGTGGGTCATATACGTCCCGAAATCCACTAAGGTCCACCCACCTGTTTGCCACACCAACAAACCAAAAAACAATTAGTTAGATAAACATTAGGTTTTCCGGTTAGCATAGTGAGCCATACCGAAATGAATCCTGTAAGTGCCGTCGGTCACAGCGATCACGCCGTCTTTCTCCTAGGCTTTGTACCCATAGAGAACATTGCGGTATATCTGCCGAGACGTGACCACGAGGCCGAAACACGTTGCCTTCTTCTTGTCGTCAGTAGTGACCTCGTGCTCAAATCACTCTACGCCAATCAGCTCGTGACGGAAGTCTCGCGGCAATTTGTCGAACTCATCCGCTCACGAGCGGCGTTAAAATCCCTGCATCCAACGTGACTGTCAACACCGAGAAAAAACTCGGCACGGGTAGAGCACAAGCGTGGAAACGCCCACTCAAGAAGCTTCGAAATATTCTTAATTCCCCATCCAGCTATCCAGTATTTAGAATTCATTGCAAAGTGAGATTGAACTTGTTAGACTATACTATATGAAGCTGTTCGAACAAACCTGCGAGTGCCGACTTCAAATGAGTTTTGTGGTTCTTGAGTTGGACTGGGTCTGGTAGAAGTTCGCTCAGCTCGGGCACTTCGGCGTAACGTTCTTGAAGAATCTTGCGGCGCTTCTTCGGGCCACAGCCAAGTAGAATATCGCCAACCTCTTGTTTGAGCGCACCATGAACCCCTCTCTTTTTTTGCGTTCGTGGCCACTCCACCGTTTACCTGCGTGCTCCATCTTGAACCCGCCATCGACGTCCTGAGCTAATCGAACCCACTTTGCGCACTCACGGTGAGAAACGCACTGGAACACCCGTTCGCCATGCCCTTTCTTACCGTAGTTGTACGAGAACTTGTAGACACTACCGTCAAATGTGTCAATTCCAGCTTTTGCTGCCCCAAGCGTGCTGAATGACGCTGCAAACTGAAACACACGACGTCGGGTGGGCTGCACGTCTTCCGCTTCTTCCTCGTCAGATGACGCAAAGTCGACGTCGCTGCATGCGCTGTCATGCACCTTGTCCATTGTGCACGAACCACTATCCAGTAGCTCAGGCATCAGATACCTGCTGCATACAATTGTATCCTCCGTTATGAGGTCAGTACCCTCCATTGCGCTGCACCAGCTTCGGCGGTCTTCCTTGAGCCTGTAACGCGGTGAGTGCAGTGGCCGCGGGCGTGGGAAGTGTCTTGATCGACTTGATGCAATGGCTGGCTGCTACTAGAGGATTGGGCTGGTAGTGCGCCTGAATATGCAATTTCGTCGAAGCAAACCAAAATTGTTCGGTTAAATGAACAGAAACTTGCCAACATTTGATACGCAGCAGCTTCGGCGCCAGTGCTATTCACGGCGCGCCCCGGAAGTGATGCAGATGTGCAGAGCGATGTAGTGCAGCGGGTTGTTCTAAAACGGCGCGTGGAGCTGCTCCTCCGTGATCTCCTCGCCGAACTCGAGCGCCACGTGCAGGTGCGCCATACGGCCCTCCGTCTTCTCCACGAGACTGGAAGCCGACACCTGGCGGTTGGCCGCGTCCATGAGCGTTGAGCTGCGCACGTTCGATCAATAGTAAAATGCATGACGGCTTACAGATTCATGCTATTTCTTCGCGTATTCTCAATATATTTTCGCATTGAATGATGTAGACTAGATATTGATCAACCATCGGCACCCAACGTTGCCACAAAATTATATTCTCCGAGTAGTCCTAAGAAAAGTTGTATGTAAATTTCCGCATTGAATGATGTATACTAGATATTGATCGACCAACAGCACAACCATTCAGCCACAAAATTAATTTCTCCGAGTAATCCTAAGAAAAGTTGTATGAAAACGCGGTGAAAATGATGAGTGATCTGGACTACAGAGCGCTCCTAGGACCACCACCTACGAGCGGTGTCCCGGTCCTCAGTTCAGCTTTTTCGGTCGCTGCAGCAGCCAACCCCCCCTCGTACTCACGGTAAAAAACCCCGCTGCTGTGGTGCCGAACTAGCTGGACTCACATCGCCGCAGAACCACTGAACGGACCGACACTCAGACAACGCCCCCCCTCCCCTCCTGCGACCACCGGTATGTCGCCGCGCAACCTACCGTGCCTCGCTTCATCATCATCTCGCCTTTGCGCATGCTATCTTAGCCGCATACTGCTGGATGTGTATTAGACTTTAGCATTATTCTATCTTGGTCGCAGCGCGACAAACATCCTTCACGTTTTTGTAGATAGATCAAATATTGCTGCACAAACTACTTGCATAGCAACCAGAAAACCGGGTTGCCCACTATCGACAAATACCCTCTCCTCCTTCATTTAAATATTTCAGAGCCGGCACTTTCGTACTTAACGTTTACTCTTAAGCTCTGGAAACGAATATCCTACTGAACTAGTTTGCCACTCCACCGAAAAAGCCTCTGCTTTTACGTGAATTTCAAGAAACCATGCGATTTCTGAGATTATTAAATGACTTTACTTGATTTCAGTATACATTTACTTCATGTGCGCCACATATCAGGTGCATCGAATTAATCCTGGTTGGGCTGTCCATACTTCGTAACCGAAGCACTACCAGGATTAAAGTGACAATATCACTCGACAAATCGCCAAGGCATCATTGGTCCTCGATTTGCGTACTTTACAGAGTTTCCTCGATGAGCAGACGTCGTTTCTTCGATAAAAAGCTAGAGGAGGTCATTGCACCCTCATTCTGGTTGTTACTACAATGCCCCCCCTCTCCATTGCTAATCATTTTATCATGGTAGTGCTTCGGTTACGAGCCTCTGCCTGCTACGTCATGATCGACGCCGGCAAGCGCTCTGGGACGACGGCACGCCATCGCGTACTGCGAGACCGAATTCCAGGACGCGCCAAACTACGTCCGGAATAGCACTGACGGCTGCCGCAGCAGATACGTATCATTTCGTTTCGAATTTAGGTAGATTAGTGTCACTTAAACTACTTTGAACAAACGACTTCTGACGACCTTGTCGACCGACGTCTCTCACCGTCCGTCCTTAAGCGCTGGCACTGTGATGCCAGAACAACCTCGAGCGAATATGGCGTCTAGGCCTCGAGCCCCGAAAGGTTCTCTTGATTGTTTTGCTGCAGCCAATGTCCGATGTCACTGTCAGCATGGGTGAAAATCTTAGCCCATCTCGGGGAGGAGCTTGCCCCGTCGATGAGTTCGTGTTGTACACCACGTCTGGTGTCCATAGCGAGATTAGCCAGCACATCCGCGATCTTGTTGTGGACACGCAAATTATGATGCCAAGTCATCACTCCGTGTTGGTCTGCACGTCTGAGGCACTGCCAGAACAGAGGTCGCAGATACTTGGCACGCGGTGGTGTTCGCGTTGCTTGTTGGTGAATGATAATATTGCTACCACCGACGACATGCAGAGGGGTCCACTTCCGTCGTTCACACGCCTTCAGTCCGATGAGAAGCCACATATATTCGGCCACGCTGTTCGTGGTGCGTTGCGCCGCGTAGGACATACTGTCGAACCAGCAGATCGCGTGACCCACCACACCTGAACCAACTTTGACTACCACTGTCTCGCTACTCTCTGGGCCGGGATTGCCGCGTGATCCCCCATCAAAGAAAAGGAGATAGCGGACGCTGCCACTGGGAGCAGCAGATGCATATCAAATGTCTTAATCAGGTTTCTGTTCATTTAACCGAACAAATTTGGCTTGCTTTAACGTAATTGAATATTCAGGCGCACTACTGTACCAGCCCAATCCTCTAGTGGTCTCCTTAGATACATGTACCATAAAATAAAATATGCAATCAGTGCTCTACAACTGTAGATGCAATCTATGTGCAGCTTCAACTTCGTGCATACAAATCGCATGTGTTGGAAATACATACAAATCGCAGATGTTTGGCTTCTCTTCTCCCTTTATAATATGTACGTTTGAATTAACCCTTTCACTGCACAAAACAGCCTGGCGATACCTCGGATGCCTGATCTGGGGACAGTATGTACCGGGGACAGTACGTAATGAAAGTTCTAAGCTGCCAGCTTCAGGTCTCCAACAAGCTTCGTAGCAGTAAGTGGACCATACGCCGAGTACTGGAGAGCAGAGCTGGTGGTTGATGACTTGGTGGAAAAAATACCGCAATATCAGAGCAGATGCGCGTACATAAGAGCAACTTCAGTATGATGCATACGAAACATAGCATTATGTATTACTACTAACCTTTGTATTGGTTAAGTTGAAGATGTAATGTTGCTTGTTTTGCAGCTCGCTTGACCAATCCATAACAAGCACTTACAATCGATGGTCAACCAAACCAACGATCGAATGTCAACGGGACGAGCTAGGCGCATAAAGCTAAGGAAACCAACGAAACTACGTGTATGAACAGGTTGGTTCATGTAGCGACATAAACAAAATCTCTCCTTTACCCTCAGAACCTATCAAACGTTTAACGGCGGAGGCGCACGTTGCAGGACGGGTCAGCAGCCTCCGCTCCGACACTTCCCGAGGTCGTCGTGGTCTCCGCGGCGCCAGCAGTCGTCGTCTGGCTAGTGGTGTCACTGGATCCCGACGAGGCAATCGCAAGGCTTCCCTCGGGTCCTCCAACAGATCCACCGAAGCCGCCCATGCCCGAGCCGCCGCCCATACCACCCGCACCGCCGGCCGTCGTGCTCGTGGAGTCGGCCATGACGCCTCCGTCTGCCGTCAGTGTGCCCGCCGCCGTGATGGTCTGCGCGCGCGTCATGTCCACACCGACGGAGATCCAGGCCAGCACGCCGTCCGACACCGAGTCGCCCAGCAACACGTACTCGAACACGGGGTCGAAGTCCTCGGACGCCTCCTCCGACAGGATGGAGTCATCGGCGTTCGTGGTGAGCTCCTGCGTGTTGGTGCTGTAGGGCGCCGTGAGCTCCACCTCGGTGATGAGATCCTGGTCGAAGAAGAGCTGGCCCACGTGCGACGCGTAGCCGCCCGAGTACGTGTTGTTCTCGAGCAGCGTGCCGTTGTACGTACCGATGATGTGCATGTGCGTGGCGCGCGACGTGTAGTGGCCCGGGAAGATGGTCGTGTAGGACGCGACGCCGTCCTCGTCGGTGGGCGTGAGTCCGCGCAGGAACGTCTTGTCGAGGTTGGTGGTGTCGGAGCTGTCGCCGTTGCCGCCGGCCACGATGCCCGAGTACACGCCCGTGGCGTTGCAGTGCCAGAAGTCGAGGTACAGACCCTCCACGGGCTCGCACGTGTTGACGTCGATGATCTGGATCTCGGCGTACAGATCGACGCCTTCCTGGTCCTCGCGGATGTCGGAGCGCACGAGCTCGCCGTTGACGTAGTACGGGCCCTGGGTGACCTCTGGCTCGAGGATGCACTTGACGTCGTCGCCGAAGAGCTCGCTGGCGTTCGTGTCGGCGGTGAGGCCCGTGAGGTTGGACTTGTGGCTGGTGACCAGCACAGTGTCGAGATCGAGGCGACGGCGCTGACGGCCCTCAGCACGGATGCTGTCGGCCTTGGCTGCGCGGCGGGCCACGGCGTGTTCCTGCAGTCGTCGCGAGGCGTCCGAGTTGGCGCAGTCCTTGAGCGAGCGCTTGCCCTCAGCCATGAAGAGCCGGCGCTGCTCGAGACGTTGGGGTGTGCGGGCATGGGCGGGTTATCCACCGTGGGCGGAGGCCAAGTCGGGGAACGTTAAGGCTGCGACGGCGGCTGTGGCAGCGAGGAGTGCGGCGGAGATGCGAACCATGGTCTTGGGGGTGAAGATGAGTGGTTGGTTGTGTTGCTTGTTGGCTGCGTTGGTAGGCGTGCTGTCAAATTGGAAATGAGGTCGAGTGCAGTGCTCGAAAAATAAAATATAAAATTGAATTGGGAATCTAAGGAAAAATAATCCGTGATTCCATTTCTTGAGGCTCCCGTAGTAATAATTATAAATATTATTGTGTATTATTGGGACAATACTGAACCGTAAAACTAACATTTGGGGCATATAAATGAGTTTTAACTGGGAACTTTAGTGTCTTAACGACTGAAATCTGGTCAAAACTCAATATACTTATTATTAGTACAATATCATATTTTACGGAAACCCGGAAAATCAAGTAATAATTTATTCCGTCAATATACTACTATAATTTTTATATTATAATTATTTTTTCCGAGCCCTGGTCGAGTGTGGTGGTCAAGCAGCTTGTCCGGCGGTTTCAACCAGGTGTAGTATGTACAGATTGCAGAGCGATTCAATCGGCGTGGCTCACGTCACGTCCAGTGCTCGTCTAGAATGCGGCCTTCAATGTTGATGAGTCTTCGGGAGCGCCGCCAATAGATGCACATGGACGAGGAGAACGTGTGGACACATCCGCCGACGACTCGGAGGATCCGACGGCGACGGGAGAGCCGGCGGCAGCCGGGCTCTGGATATACCAATGGCTGGTCAGGGAGACCCAAATATACTGAGATCAAGTCAATGTGGCGTAGTGGATGGAGATATTTTCGCGCGGATACCCAAGATCAACACGATGGCCATGATCGACAGTGTGGACCAAGATCGGCAAAGCGTGGCGACGCGTAGTCTGGCGCGATAGTAACCAGCAAGAAGGTCAAGGGGGCAATATCAAGGTGAACAACATATCTGGAGGTGCTTGAGAGCCAAACCCCGGCGTAATCGATCCAAGTCGACGATATCGATCTTGGCGGGGATGACGCGATCTTGGAGAAAGAGTGATGATCTCGACCGCACGGATTGCGCAGACACCGGGCAGAGAGCCAGCGACACCACCAACGTTCAAGGGAGCTAGAGAGCACGCGCACAGACCGTACGAGCGCAGGAGTGCAGGAGAACGATAGGACAAGGACTTAGGACAAGCTAACATTTTAAACAGAGTTGATTTTACCTCCTTCTTCACAAGTGGTCTTCGCCTTCGCAATACCGGGCACGGGATATACTTTGGCCCACCCGACGCTACGCAAGTCGACTTACACCCCAAGATCAAGGAACCTCGGACGCCAGGATAGCTTGGCCCAGCGTCCGTCAACCCTCACTTCGACCCACCGCTAGAGGAAGCGGCAAGCAAGGAAAGGAAAGGAAGGTCACACGCCGACCACAAGGCAACCCCAGGCCAAGATCACACCTGGCCGGCGAGTGTCGATCTAGACAACCCCAGATCGAAACCGCCACAACTACTCCGACACAGCGTGAAGCATTGCCACACGTTCCCGCTGTCCACCAGACAGTCCAAGACTCAACCCCAAGCGCGTCTTCTCGAGATCACCCGAAGAGCGATCCAGCCCAGCGACGGGTACACAAGGTGAGGATCAGCAACTTCACGGAAGATCGGAGTACCCCCTCCGTTAGTCGGCAGTTCGAGCGCCGTGTGCAAGAGGACCCCCGCGATCTGCAAATTTCGCGGATCCACTTCGCCACAGTGGTGCGCGTTCCCGGATCTTTGAGTGACTCGGGATTTCACCGTGAGTCCCTCCAAGAGTATGCGCAAGCCGAGTTTGGACAAGGGAATGAAGCGTCTACAGAGATCGGATCGGCGTCGACGCCGCTGAAACATGATCGATCCGCGGATCGGCAGAGTCTAGGGAGAAGCTCTACCGACGGAACAGAGGAAGGCCCGGCAACGGACCTGGAAGAAAAGCCTCAACCTCCTCCCCAGGTCTCCTCGGGGACCCCCGCAGGGCACGAGGCGAATCGTGGCCTGCCGGACGAAAGTCCACCGGCGCAAGCCGGAACCCAACCACCCAGCGCTAGATCGGCCAAGAAGAAGCCAGCAATATCGAAGTCGTCGCGGAAGAAGATGAAGGCTCCAGACTCCGATGCTGAGGATCGAGCCGATCTCACACTGACCGTGGCTGAGGATCAACTCGCTGTAACGTACTACAAGAAGGAGCTGTACGCTTTCCTGCTTCAGGACGATGTGATGAAGCTCCTCCGGCCAAAGCTCCTCGGCGATCTTGCGGGACCGGTGTCACAGCCGCCCCCTGGATCGGACAAGTTGGATGCCGTTCAGACGCTGCTACGGCTCTTCAAGGAAGTTGGTATCATCGCAGGAGTGCTGGATGCGGATTGCCTGTTCGATCTGAAGCACAGCACGATCCAGAACACGGCCCAGAGGCTGTTCCTGCTACTGAAGCCGTTGGTCGGTAAGTCGAGTCTATCCTTGAAAGAAACATCAAGATCGCCCCAGACGCTATCGAGATCGACACCCGCCAGATCGACGCATGCGCCCAACCCGGGTGGCCAAACTCCGACGTCATCTCCGTACGTGACTGCAACGGAAGACGTGGAATCTGACAGTGTCGATGACCCGCCACCGCGCATGACGCTAGGCCCTTCCGGTGCCGCTATGTTAAGAAGTCGAGCTGAACGTGCTGAGCGTGAGGTGGTTGTGCCAACGAGAGAGCCGAAGGGCGTAGCAACTTGAGTGCGACACTCCCCGGAAAGACTCGAGTCGTTCTTCCAAGCGGCCATGGAACGTTTTCTGAAGGAGCAGCAGCTAGCTACTTGGTGTCGCGCTGAAGTCGCGACCGACCGAAGATCAAGATGTGGAGATGGAGTCGGTTGGATCACCAAATCGACACTCTGCGTCAGGGGAGTTTGATCCTGACGACCTCGATCTCAGTTGGCCTATCCGCGCGGCGGTGGCAACAACGGCTACTGCTTCGCCTGGAGGAACTGGGACCGCACCACGCATTCTTGTGTGTGCAATGTCGGAACTGAAGGATTTTTCCGGAAAGGACGGCGACGAAGATCGAGCTCGATTTTGGGTCAGCAAGGTAAGATCGGCTTTCGTCCCCAATCAAGCGCCTGATGATGAGAAGTGTCTGGCGTTCAGTGATTTGCTCACTGGTCCAGCGCGAAACTGGTATAGGCAGCTGAGCCGAACAACTCGCACCACGTGGAAAGACCTGCTCCAGAGTTTCCAGGTCCAGTATTGTGGGCGTGGTGTCTCGGTTGCCCGCCAGTACTACCATGCTCGGAAACGATCTGACGAGTCGCCTCTGGAGTACCTCCACAGGCTCAACGTCGCAGGCCTGTGGACACGTCTACAAGTCAAGGACGGACCGCCGGACGTGCGCCGGGAACATGTGGAATACTTTATCGAGACTTTGGATGACCGCGATCTAGCGGACGACCTTGCCCTGCTTCGGATTCCCGACGCGGACACTCTGGAAGAAGTTTTGCGATCTCGCCAGCGTGCCAAAGCGCGACAGAGCAAGACGGTGTACGGCTCGATTAAGCCCCGCCCGAAGCCGCAAGCCGCCGCCGGTGCTCGCGTGGTACGAGCGATTCAGGTGCAGAGCGACAGCAGTGACTTGGATGCAGGATCCAGCGACTCGGATGAAGAGGGAGATCTGCGCCGAGTGTACGCGACTTCAGTCAGTAACGATCATGGAACGACTGAACATCGCTCGGCCGGTCGAGATCGGCGTCCACCGGATCAAGATCGAGGCCGTCAAGATCGTCGACCGGGACACCTCTCTAAATCGATCGACATGGGGCCGCCCCTCAAGCGGTGCACTCATTGCGTGTCTACCAAACACGACGATCTGGGATGCTGGGAGCAGCTGACGTGTGAAAAATGTGGCAAGCATGTTCACTCGTAAGATCGCTGTCTCTTTGTCTGCAAGGCCTGCGGCGAAATCAACGACGAAGGAAGCTGTCCGATGGAGGAATTTTACAATTTGATCCGCCAGTGGTACAATCCCACCAAGCACGGGGGCATGTTGCCCGAGTCCGCGGAGAAGATGTTAAACTAGGACGCTCGCCGGGTTGGAATCCGGTACGAGACGAGCGTTCTCAGTTCTGCATCTTTGCGTATGTCGAGAAGCAGTCGCAGTCGACTGTAAGCAAACTCATCGACAATACATGTGATCTTCAAAAGAAACCTACGGCTGCCATGTCAAGTCTTCACCAAGTTGATGACTACTCAAGATCGAGCGTGAAGATGGCTTTGGATATCGCGTTGGGGGAGTCGCGTGGTTACTGGAAATACTATGTGCCTGACAAGAAGTTCAAGCAAGCGAAAGCTGTGGGCAAGATCAACGACGAAAAAGCTACTCTGTTGTTTGACAGTGGTGCCGAAGTGTCTATCCTAAACACCGCCTTTGCTCGTAAGGTGGGGTGCTACATTTACGAAAGTCAGACATTGGAGTGCGAAGGCGTCGGAAAATCTCCATACATGGCGGAAGGACGTGCACGGGTCAAGATCACGCTCGCTGGATCACTTGTGTATTTTTTCGATGTTTGGGTGGGTCCGCCGACCGGCGGTCAGGACTTAATCATCGGCATGGACTTCATGGTACCGGCGGGTATCCGCCTCGATCTTGCCGACGGGACAATCTGCCTGCCAGACGAAGTGCGGATCCAGCTCGCTGGGAGACGTCCGCTCTACGGAGACAAGGTGGAGCAGGTGACCTTGACCGGTTACCGCGAGATCGACATAGCGAGATCCGTTGAGGTGAAGCTGCGCACAAGATCAACAGAGCATCAGAAACTCTAGGTTACGCGCGGCGATCGGTGGGTGCCTACCGTGACTGGTGGACCGGGCAAGATCCGCAACCTGCAACTGACAAACGTGAGCGATTGCGAGTTAGTGCTGCATGAGGGTACGCGACTCGCGATGTGGCTGGCCGGAGATCGAGTGCCGCGCTTACCTGGGTATGTCTCCGTTGGATCTCGCAGGTACGCGGAGTGGCAGAACTTGGCGTACCAAGCAACCACCGACGCTACCAAGGACGTGCCTGAGCCCGCCGACGTGCAGGGGTCTGCTGTGGAGCGGCCGCAGTACATAACGCCGACGGCGATCTTGACCCGGCCAGCGAAGGGAGCAGAGGTGGCTACTGTGCACACCGAGTGTGTGGCGTCCAAGCGCCCCGACGATTCCAACCCGGAAGAGTCGTACGGCAACCTCACCGCGTCTTACTCGACGCCCGGCAGGGACGAGCAGCCCAAGAACAGCGACGAATTCGGCACGGGAGAAACGCGCCATGATTTCGCCACTTCGCAGGGGGCGGAGAGACCATCGGGTGATTACGACGCTGGAAATACAGCCTGCGACACGGATTGTTTGGAAGATCAAGGCTGCGATCGGCCCCAGCCGGTGCGACATGGTGCATCTAATCAAGATCGAGTGGTTGCGACGGGTGGAAATCAGGTGTCTCATCAAGATCGACGGGTCGAAACGGACGAAAATCCAGCGAGCCCCAGCGTCAGTCACGAGACGCGTAAACACGCGTCGGGAAGTGATCTTGAAGCTGATCCACGTCCAAATGCAGTTGACCCGGAAGATCCTGAAGTCTGCATCACGGAAGGCGGTGATCTCTACGCGGAAGATGTCGAAGGTCAAATGGCAGTGCTCCCGGAGTTCACCGCGACTGACGAAGTCGTGATCACGGATATCCAAGTTGGTGATACTGGCGAAAACACGCCGGAGTAAATCGACCGGCTGCGGAAGATCATCTGGCGCCGGAAGCACTTGATTATTGGAAAGGGCAATGCCTTACCACCGGCCGCAAAAGGTGCGATCTGCGGCATTGACGTCGGAAACGCGAAGCCAGTCGCTCAGCGTTGCCGTAAAGTGGCGCCGCAGTACCGCGAGAAGCTGGAGCAGATAATCAAGGGACTCCTGTCGGCCAAGATGATCAAGATCTCAACGTCCCCTTGGGCATCACCGATCGTGGTGATCATCAAGAAGAACGGGGTCGACATCAGACTCTGTATTGACTACCGTCTGGTCAACAGTCTGACACGTTTAATGGTCTACCCGATGCCGCTGATCAACGATCTCCTCGAGGATCTCGACAAGGTGCTCTGGTATTGCTCGCTGGACATGGCTAGCGGTTTCTGGGTGGTAACGATGACAGATCGAGCTCGTGCGATCTCCACGTTCATCACTCCATGGGGACTCTACAAGTGGAACCGAATGCCATTTGGACTGAAGAACGCGCCACAGATCTATCAGCGGCTGATCGACAACGCACTCTACGGCTTCCTCAAGATCACGGACAACCAAGATCGACAGGGACAGATCAATCTGTTCAAGGACGGAGAACCAAACGTAGAGCAGAAGACATCTGTCCTGGGCCGTCGATCTTATATCGATGACATCTTGGTCACGGCCGGTTCGTGGGATACGCTGTGTGAGAAGGTGGAGAAGCTGCTAGATGTCTGCGAGGAATGGAACTTGTCGATCAGCGTGGCCAAGAGCTTTTGGGGATTGAAGAAGGTCGACTACTTGGGACATCGAGTATCTGCGGAAGGACTGGAAGCTCACCCGAAGGATCTATCAGCATTGGCCAATCTGCCGTTTCCGACCACCCTGAGATCGATGCAGTCATTCTTAGGCAGTCTCAACTACTACAGCAGGTTCAGTGAGGACTTCGCGATCTACGCTTCAGTGCTGTACGAACTTCGTGAGGCCGACTTCTACGAGATCACTCGGAAAGCCAAGATCGAGGTCGGCGCAGATGAAGTCGAAGCTGGTGAACGCCAAGCTGACAGTGACAAGTGGGGTCGAGCCATCACGGCATTTACGGTGTTGAAGGACAAGATCGTGCAGGCGCCGATCCTGCAGCACTTTGACCCCGATCGGGAACCAGTGGTCGTAGTGTACGCCAGCAAGTGGGCGACCTCTGCGACGTTGATGCAGGAGCACGATGGGGTGTACCGGCCAGTCACCTTTACCAGCTGCACGCTCAAGCCGAACGAGATCAACTATGGAATGGTGGATAAGGAGGTGTTGGCACTGCTCCGGATGTTGGATGTCTGCTACACGCAACTGGTTACCAGATCGATCAAGGTCCTGACCCGATACTTAACATTGGCGTGGCTGGTGCATTCTTCCGGTTTGCAGGGACGCCTTGGCCGGTGGGCGGCGCTACTGTCGTCGTGGACATTGGAAATCGTGAAATGCACGAAAGGAGAAGATGAGATCTTGGGAGTAATAGCCGCAAGTATCACGCCCCGAGAAGATGTCGATTCAATCCTAACGTCGATCTCTCCTCGGAAACGACCGCGACAAGCTGTCACGATACCGCCTCCTACAGTGGTGATTGATGAAGAACTGTTGGTGGTTAGCTTTTATGGATCGGCTCGTGTAAAGCGAAGTGGGGGCGCTTACAGCGCGATTGTGTGGGGCTTGCCCGACTGGAAGGTAATCTCCGCCGCATCTGAGTACAAGATCGATCTAACGGTGAATGCGGCGGAGTACCATGGATTGCTCCTCTGTTTTGATCTTCTAGCCAACCTGGACAGGGGGCGGCGCCTAATTATCTGTGGCGACTCCAACTTGGTGATCCGTCAGATGCGTGGAGAGATCGAGTGCAAGGCTCCGAGTTTGGTACTACTACGTCAGAAGGCCATGGAACGATTGCGATCTTGGCCCAACCACGAATTTCTTCACATGAAGCGTGACTGGAACCAGAGTGCAGATCGAGTTGCAAGCGCAGCACTACAACGGAAAGGTGGATCAGCCGTTACAACAGACGGAGAACGCGAAGATCTGGGGACGCTCAACCGGCTCGACGAATTATTGGTTCCTCGATCTGACGCGGCGGTGATCAAGATCGCGGCGGTTACGAGATCGAGGAGACGAGCAGCCCCACAAGTGTTGGATGAGTTGATGGTACAACGAATGCGGACGGAGCGCATCTGCCAGGCCCAGGATGAAGAGAAGTGGATTGCCGATCTCAAGAAGTATCTACTTGGGGACGTGCAGGACCTTACCTCGGCGGAGGCTAAAGCGTGTGCCAAGGTTGCCGATGACTACGAGGTCGACGAAGCTGGATTGCTGTTCTACTGCCCGCCATCGAAGCGCTCTGATGCAGGTCGTGATCTTGTGATGCGGCTGGTGATCCCGGAGACCTTGCAGCAGGACTTCCTACACCATTATCATGCCAGTCTCGAGGGTGGCCACCAACGCATTGGAAGAACCTACCAGCGGATTCGTGCCCATTTTCACTGGAGAGGCCTCTACCAAAGTGTACCACGATACGTGGGGCTGTGCGTGGACTGCGAGACCGGGAAAGGGGGGCCGACTACACAAGGAGAATCTCCCGGTAATCTTCAGGCTACCTACCCGTTCCAGATCATTGCCATGGACCACATCCCGTCATTACCCAAGTCGTACAAAGGGAACACCGAGTTGTTGATCTGGATCGATCTTTTCACGGGATTCGTGATTGCAAAGGCCAGCTCGTCTAGGACAGCCCAAACGATCACTGAGAACTACGAGGAGTGCGTGTTTCGCCGATTGGGCGCTAGCGAAGTGATACGACATGACCGCGAGCCAGCATTTATGTCGGATTTCTTCAGATCATTCAACAAGATCGTCGGTCAGAGGCAACGTGCAACTATGGCGTACCGGCCTCAGGCCAACGGTACTGCTGAGAGGACGGTGCAGACGCTCACTCGCGCCCTGAAGATGTATGTCGAAGACATCAATCAGCGAGATTGGGACGAGTACGCGGAGCGCCTTACTTTTGCGCTCAACACGGCCCAAGATCGGATTCGTGAAGACACACCCTTTTACCTGATACATGGGTGGGACCCTCGATCTACTCTGGAGGCAATGGTACCGCTAGGATCGACGCGCCGGCGGGATCGACAGCCTCGCAGGTGGCGCTATCATGTCCAGAAGTAATATCAGCAGGCCCGGCAGCAAGTCAATAAACGCCTACGTGAGGCAATCCGAGATCGAGTTGACCAGCACAACGAATCGGTGCGCTCACACGAGATCGAGGCTGGAATGCAGGTGTGGCTGTATCTCGACCGAGTCAAGGAAGGCTACGCGCGTAAACTTGCGCACATGTGGCAAGGCCCCTTCCGTGTAGTTGAGGTCGTCGACACGCACGCTGCTCGCCTCGAGATCGCAGGGACCGAGTATCGACTGTTCCCAATTGTGCACGTGTCCAAGCTGAAGCCCGTTCGCACCTTCCCAGACCGACCACACCTCACCCTGACGATCCAAAACCAAGATCGACTCGACTTTGACGAGGCACTGCTACCGGAAGATAGTTGGGAGGCGAATCTTGAAGACGACGAGTATGAAGTGGAGCGTATTGCCGACATGCGATCTGGCCGGCGTACACGGTATGGACGGGAGCTGCGGGAGCACGGGAAGGGATACGACGAACCATCGTGGGTCGACGAAGCGGATTTGAACTGTGGAGACCTGCTACACGACTACTTGCGTCAGCGATCGAATCGACATCGGTTCCAAGTCATGCAGCCGCACGAGGAGCAGTAGTGCGGCGAGATCGTGCGGTGAGTCGGTCGTCGCATGGGCAACGAGGTGATGGGCTTGCAAGGTGGTTGCAAGTCAGGTGGAACGGAGGTGTATGTGCATGCGTTGATCGCGATGCCATGGAGGTGTGAAGCAACGATTTTGAGGTGGGGAGATGTCGCAACGACAAGATAAGTTGGGTCAGTAAGGTTCGATCTTAACTCGGTGATCTTCGGCTGTGCGACCTTGGGCGGGCCTGTGGACTGCCGACGTGGAAGGAGAAGCTGCTTGGGGGCGACGATGTGACGGATCTGTTGTGCCATGAGGTGACCAGCAATCAGCGCGGTCTCAAGCGCTAGGGTCGCAACGGCGACTCGTTGACACTGGTAAATTGATATCTGGAGCATCAGCGCGAATGCGAATATGGACCATAACGCCATGTCAGCAGTGCGCAGACCATGAATGAGAACTGGTGCAGCGAGCGAATGCCGTTGCGCAGCTTTCACTCGTGCAGGGGACGGCTGTGGTGTAGTGGATGGAGATATTTTCGCGCGGATACCCAAGATCAACACGATGGCCAAGATCGACAGTGTGGACCAAGATCGGCAAAGCGTGGCGACGCGTAGTCTGGCGCGATAGTAACCAGCAAGAAGGTCAAGGGGGCAATATCAAGGTGAACAACATATCTGGAGGTGCTTGAGAGCCAAACCCCGGCGTAATCGATCCAAGTCGACGATATCGATCTTGGCGGGGATGACGCGATCTTGGAGAAAGAGTGATGATCTCGACCGCACGGATTGCGCAGACACCGGGCAGAGAGCCAGCGACACCACCAACGTTCAAGGGAGCTAGAGAGCACGCGCACAGACCGTACGAGCGCAGGAGTGCAGGAGAACGATAGGACAAGGACTTAGGACAAGCTAACATTTTAAACAGAGTTGATTTTACCTCCTTCTTCACAAGTGGTCTTCGCCTTCGCAATACCGGGCACGGGATATACTTTGGCCCACCCGACGCTACGCAAGTCGACTTACACCCCAAGATCAAGGAACCTCGGACGCCAGGATAGCTTGGCCCAGCGTCCGTCAACCCTCACTTCGACCCACCGCTAGAGGAAGCGGCAAGCAAGGAAAGGAAAGGAAGGTCACACGCCGACCACAAGGCAACCCCAGGCCAAGATCACACCTGGCCGGCGAGTGTCGATCTAGACAACCCCAGATCGAAACCGCCACAACTAATCCGACACAGCGTGAAGCATATCCGCGTTGCTGCCACAAGTTCCCGCTGTCCACCAGACAGTCCAAGACTCAACCCCAAGCGCGTCTTCTCGAGATCACCCGAAGAGCGATCCAGCCCACCGACGGGTACACAAGGTGAGGATCAGCAACTTCACGGAAGATCGGAGTACCCCCTCCGTTAGTCGGCAGTTCGAGTGCCGTGTGCAAGAGGACCCCCGCGATCTGCAAATTTCGCGGATCCACTTCGCCACATCAATCGGAACCCGGGAGTAATCCGTCTGATGAGAGGCACCAACGAGCACAAGGAGAACAAGAAGGAAAGCAGGAGGGGAAGACTAGAGAGGAGTTTGAGAGACGATAACATGTAATCTCACTTCGGAATTTGCCGCCTCAACCACAAGCTAAAAACCAACAGGTTAACAGCCGCAACAAGCTCAAGCCCTCCCCGACGACCGACATGACGACGTCCAGCAAGAAGGTCGAAGTCATCCTGGGAAGCGACAATTACTTCCACTGGGAGTTCGCGATGCGTTTGACGCTCGCGAGGAAGGGGCTGCTGGCGCACGTCCAAGTGGTGAAGTACCCGACGGAGATGACGGAGGCCTGGATGCTCAACGACATGATGGCGCTCGATCGCTCAAGGCGTGGCTGTGGAACACCACACGAAGATTCGGTCGGCGACGTCGGCTATCCAAGCCTGGAATACTCTACGCGAGTTCTACAACCGGACGACGATGCATAATCGGGTCGCGATGACTCGTCGGCTCCATGAGTTCAAGAAGGAGGACGGTGCGACGATGGCGAAGCACTTGGACAAGTTCGACGAGCTCATCGTGGGCCTTCAGAAGCTTGGAGAGCCCCTCGATGACTCCCGACAACTCGTCATCCTGCTGAGCAGCTTGTCGGCGGAGTACGAGTTGATCGCATCCATCGTCGAGAGCTCGAAGGACGTGACCCTCATCGAGGTGAAGGAGAAGCTGCTCAAGGAGTACGAGCGGCAGGAGAAGAAGGAGACCTCGGAGCGCGCGTTGAAGGCTACCTCGTTCGGAGGTAGGGGCCAGAACGGGAAGTTCGGCAAGGGCGGCAAGGCATTCGGCCGCAAGCGCAACGGCGGACGAAAGGTCGGTGGCTTCAAGGGCAAGTGCTTCAACTGTGACCAAGTGGGCCCCATGAAGCGGGACTGCCCGGAAAAAGTAAATGGAGACACCGCCGAAGACTCGGTGTTCGCTGTAGCGGAGAATCCATCAGCGGGTTGGCTGATCGATAGTGGGGCGACGGCTCACATGACGCCTCACCGCGATGACTTGTTTGAGTACAACGAGTCGTCGGCGGACATGTATGTGACAATCGCGGACGGGAAGAAGATCCACGTGGCTGGGAAAGGGTCGGTGCGCCTAACGGGCATCGACGGCAAGCGCATCAAGATGGTGGAGGTGCTCCACATCCCCGGACTCGACCGGCGACTACTCTCGGTTGGGAGGTTGGCTGAACGCGGCATGAGTGTCGAGTTCCAGCGGAACTCGTGCGTCATCTGAGACAAGACGAAGGCGATCGCTTCGGGAAAGAAGGTCGGCAAGGCGTACTTGCTGGACTGCCAGCAGGATATGGCGTACTACACCGAGTACTCGGGAGTCGACGGAAAGTGGGAGCTATGGCACGCTCGTATGGGACACTTGAACGGAGACGCTATGGCGAAGACCCGCGAGGCGACGGACGGGATCCCGACGACTCAACAGCAGACGAAGACCCTGTGCGGAGGATGCATGAAGGGCAAGCAGACGGTCGCACATTTCCCGTCGCGGTCGACGTCGGCGACAACTCAACCGCTGGAATTGGTTCATACGGACGTGATGGGTCCTATGAAGACGAAGTCCAAGGGCGGAGCGAGGTATGTGCTCACCTTTGTCGACGACTACTCGCGACACGTCGTGGCGTACTTCTTGACCAAGAAGAGCGAGGTCGTGACCAAGTTCAAGTCGTTCATGAAGCTGTACGAGAACCAGTGGGGACAGCGCATGAAATGGATGCGCTCGGACAACGGCACTGAGTTCATGAACACGCCGATGACTGAGATCTGCCGGGTGAATGGGATTATGCATCAGAAGACGGTCCCGTATAGCCCCCAGCAGAATGGCGTGGCGGAGCGGATGAACCGCACGATCATGGAGAAGGCTCGAAGCATGCTACACTACAAGGGCGTGGCTTCGATATGGTGGGCAGAGGCGGTCAGCACTGCTGTCTACCTGATCAACCGGTCGACGAACAGCATGCACCCGACCAAGACTCCGTACGAGTTGACGTTCAAGTCGAAGCCTCGGCTGGACCATCTTCGAGTCTTCGGGTCGATTGGTTACGCCCATGTCGACAAGTCGCGACGCACCAAGTTGGAGCCGAAGAGCTTCAAATGTGTGTTTCTTGGGTACGCCGTCGACTCAAAAAGCTACCGAGTGTACGACTTGGAGTCGAACAAGGTGAAGTTGTCCAGGTCGGTGAAGCTGGACGAGCGCGAGGTGAACGGCATCTACGACACGTCGCCCAGCGAGAACTCGCCGATCATTCAGCCGACGGAAGATGTCGACGATGAAGTGGCGCTGCACGAGGAGATGCAACGACCTGCCGCCGACGAGCCGATTGAATCGGTGGAAGAGACCGTCGAGGACGCGGAAATGCATGAGGCGGAGACACCGGAGCCATCCATGCAGGAGCTGACAACGTACCGACGACTCGCGAGACCGGTATTTAAGGATGACATGGTCTTCCATCCGGAGCCGGAACGGACCCGGCGTGCCCGAGAACCGGTATTACTACTTGGAAATAGTTCCGCAGACGGTGAGGAGTCGAAGAAGATGGTCCCGATGACTCGGACAACGATGATTACTTCTGGCCACCGTCTCCGAAGCGACCCAGGGTGGACGATGACAGCCTATTGGCTGAGGCGGTGCTGGACTACGCCGCAGACGTCGGTGATGCCAATGACGCACCCACCACGTATCAGCAGGCCATGCAGAGCGACGAGTCGTCGGAGTGGGTGAATGCAATGGATGCGGAGCTCAAGGCACACGCGGACAACGGATCATGGACTCTGGTCTGTCGGACACCGAGTGCTCGACGGATCGGTTGTCGCTGGGCGTTCGCAAAGAAACGCGACGTGCACGGCTGAGTCATCAGGTATAAGGTCCGCCTGGTGGCGAAAGGGTTTAAGCAGAAGTATGGTGTGGACTTCTTCGAGACGTACTCGCCCGTGGCCAACATGAACTCGATCCGAGTGGTGTTGTCGGTTTTGGTGGCCGAGGCGTACATCACCGAGCAGCTGGATGCGGACACCGCCTTTCTCAACAGCGGGCTGGTGGAGCGCGTCTACATGGAGGTGCCCTACGGAATCATCAACGCGAAGAACATGATGTGTCGGCTGCAGAAGGCGATCTATGGTCTGAAGCAGGCGGTGAATGCCTGGCATAAGACCATCAACCGAGTCTTCGTGGGCATCGGATTTCGGAGCTGCGATGGCGACCAGTGCGTATACGTCAAGGGCGAGAAGGGCAGGTTCGTATATGCCTGCCTGTTCGTGGACGACATGATCATCGCGGCCAAGACGAGCAACGAGATCCAGGAAGTCAAGGTGGCGCTCAAGAATGCGTTTAAGATGAAGAAGTTGGGCGAAGCCAAGTTTATACTTGGTATGGAGATCGATCATGACTCATCGGCGAAGACTCTCATGATCAAGCAGACTCGATACATTGATGATGTGGTGAAGCGGTTCAACCAGCAGGACGCCAAGGTGGTGGTGAATCCGTGCGAGTCGGGCATGAAGTTGTCGAAGACTCAGTCGCCGACGACTCAGAAGGAACGCGAGGAAATGCAGGCGAAGCCCTACCGAGCACTCATTGGCTGTTTGTTGTACATTACAACTTGCACCAGACCTGATGTGGCGTACATCGTGACCCCGTTGTCGCGCTTCCTTGAGAACCCCGGGCAGCAGCACTGGAAGGCTGCCATCCGCGTGCTCAGGTACCTGAAGAGCACCCAAGACATCGGCATCGCCTACAATGGGAACGCGAAGAAGGTCGAGGTGACGGCGTACACCGACGCCGACTGGGGCAGCAATCTCGACGACCGACGCTCGGTGTCGGGCATCATGGTGATGATTAGCGGGGCGCCGGTGGGCTTCAAGTCGAAGTACCAGCGCACGGTGGCGCTCAGCTCGGCGGAGGCCGAGTACATGGCGCTGAGCCTGTGCACGCAGGAGGTGCTGTGGACCCGCGCCATGCTCAAGGACATGGGTCACGAGCAAGTGGGAGCCACCCAAGTATGGGAGGACAACCAGGGCGCGATCGCTCTCGCAAGCAACGCTGGCTACAACGCGAGGACCAAGCACGTGGACATCAAGCATCGCTTCATCCGCGAGAATGTGTCCCGAGGACTCATCGTCGTCAACTACGTGCCGACGGAGGACCAGCTCGCGGACATGCTTACCAAGGCGTTGGGGACGAAGAGGCTTAAGTACCTGTACCTGATCAGCGCAAGCGGAATCGTCGGGACGGTCGTGCAGCATTAGCGGCGAGTGGGAGTGTTCATGAGTCTTCGGGAGCGCCGCCAATAGATGCACATGGACGAGGAGAACGTGTGGACACATCCGCCGATGACTCGGAGGATCCGACGGCGATGGGAGAGCCGGCGGCAGCCGGGCTCTGGATATACCAATGGCTGGTCAGGGAGACCCAAGTATACTGAGATCAAGTCAATCGGAACCCGGGAGTAATTCGTCTGATGAGAGGCACCAACGAGCACAAGGAGAACAAGAAGGAAAGCAGGAGGGGAAGACTAGAGAGTAGTTTGAGAGACGATAACATTTAATCTCACTTCGGAATTTGCCCCCTCAACCACAAGCTAAAAACCAACATTCAAACATGTATATGCACACGTGCCAGCGAAAGTGCTCAACATATCCCGCCAGTCGTGGCAAGTCCATTCTTTGCATTGAGTGAAATTAATGACCAGGTGCTGTTCGTTCAGTAATTAGAGCACAACGATGTGCTTGGAATCCATATCCTTGGATCGGTTCGGCCACCGGTGGTGGTGTGACTTTCAGCCGTGCTGATTCAGCACGGATGGCAGATCCATTCGTGTGAGCTCGTTTTATGGTAATACATCTCCCACACGTTGGTTTAACATGACCATTCACCAGCGTTTATGCAGCAAGGCAGCGGTGTTCATCCCACGGACCTCCTGCCCAATACACCGTACTTGGCTGCCATGTACTACTTTACATGCACGGGTACATGTACTGTACTGCATGCTGTCACGGGAATCTACCAATTATGTACATGTACATGTAGTCTTGAAGAGGCCGCCCATGTGTCCAACACGTAGAAGTCCCGGTGATCCAACCGGAACAGCATTTGGCTTCTTCAGCACGTGCTTAAAGGAACCAGCAGTCGATTGGGCCGAGGGTCGTAGATCAGAAAAGCACCGTGACTTGATGGGGTGACAGTCGCCGTGACTGTACAAAGCGGCCAAGATACGGGTGTCCAACGCAGACTAACGGGGCACGCTGATGTACATGTAGTTACAGCTGGTGGGTTTTCATACGCTCCGACTACGACGGACATTGCCCGGTGTATTCCTGCTCGTAAGACCATGAAACATCAAACATGCGTCGCGCACAAAGATCTTCATCTACATAATGACTGCGGCTGGTGGTCCTATGTGTTCTATATTCTGGGCTTAGAATTGCGTATTTTAATATGATGTATTTGCAGTCCTGTCCCCGATCACCCCTGTCCATCAATGTGCGTTCTAAGAGTTAGGTCGTCTCACGGCTGTATGATTAGAGTCTAAAATTTAGTAATTAGGCTAATTCATCTGACTCGAAATATGCACTAGGCAAGAGTCCCTGATTCATTGTCTGCATCAATCGTTCGGTTATATCCATTTACTCGTGCCCGAGCTTCAATGGGCTCGCCATCCGTCTAGGATTAGCGTGCCCATGCCCGCACACCCCAACGTCTCGAGCAGCGCCGGCTCTTCATGGCTGAGGGCAAGCGCTCGCTCAAGGACTGCGCCAACTCGGACGCCTCGCGACGACTGCAGGAACACGCCGTGGCCCGCCGCGCAGCCAAGGCCGACAGCATCCGTGCTGAGGGCCGTCAGCGCCGTCGCCTCGATCTCGACACTGTGCTGGTCACCAGCCACAAGTCCAACCTCACGGGCCTCACCGCCGACACGAACGCCAGCGAGCTCTTCGGCGGCGACGTCAAGTGCATCCTCGAGCCAGAGGTCACCCAGGGCCCGTACTACGTCAACGGCGAGCTCGTGTGCTCCGACATCCGCGAGGACCAGGAGGGCGTCGATCTGTACGCCGAGATCCAGATCATCGACGTCAACACGTGCGAGCCCGTGGAGGGTCTGTACCTCGACTTCTGGCACTGCAACGCCACGGGCGTGTACTCGGGCATCGTGGCCAGCGGCAACGGCGACAGCTCCGACACCACCAACCTCGACAAGACGTTCCTGCGCGGACTCACGCCCACCGACGAGGACGGCGTCGCGTCCTACACGACCATCTTCCCGGGCCACTACACGTCGCGCGCCACGCACATGCACATCATCGGTACGTACAACGGCACGCTGCTCGAGAACAACACGTACTCGGGCGGCTACGCGTCGCACGTGGGCCAGCTCTTCTTCGACCAGGATCTCATCACCGAGGTGGAGCTCACGGCGCCCTACAGCACCAACACGCAGGAGCTCACCACGAACGCCGATGACTCCATCCTGTCGGAGGAGGCGTCCGAGGACTTCGACCCCGTGTTCGAGTACGTGTTGCTGGGCGACTCGGTGTCGGACGGCGTGCTGGCCTGGATCTCCGTCGGTGTGGACATGACGCGCGCGCAGACCATCACGGCGGCGGGCACACTGACGGCAGACGGAGGCGTCATGGCCGACTCCACGAGCACGACGGCCGGCGGTGCGGGTGGTATGGGCGGCTTCGGTGGATCTGTTGGAGGACCCGAGGGAAGCCTTGCGATTGCCTCGTCGGGATCCAGTGACACCACTAGCCAGACGACGACTGCTGGCGCCGCGGAGACCACGACGACCTCGGGAAGTGTCGGAGCGGAGGCTGCTGACCCGTCCTGCAACGTGCGCCTCCGCCGTTAAACGTTTGATAGGTTCTGAGGGTAAAGGAGAGATTTTGTTTATGTCGCTACATGAACCAACCTGTTCATACACGTAGTTTCGTTGGTTTCCTTAGCTTTATGCGCCTAGCTCGTCCCGTTGACATTCGATCGTTGGTTTGGTTGACCATCGATTGTAAGTGCTTGTTATGGATTGGTCAAGCGAGCTGCAAAACAAGCAACATTACATCTTCAACTTAACCAACACAAAGGTTAGTATTCTCTGAAATTTATTTCAGAGTCTACCGGTGATACCACTTTCCGCGCTAATTGCATATATCACAGTTTAGCGACGCCCTCTTTGCTTGAATTGCATATCTGCTGTACGGGTCATCCATTTCTCAAACTTCATAAATAAAGTTTTTTGTTAATAAACACATCCTTCGTAATTTAAAGGGTATGATTGTCCGAACATCTTCTCGATAAGTATACAAAGTAGACAGTTCATGATACAAGGCAATATGAAAAACCTCTAATAGTGTATACCTTTGGTCTTTATGAATCACCCACGTGAATGTTGACCCTGTCCGCGACGCGTCCATCTTCGTGCAACCTGCGACTGCAAGTAATTTAAACGGTAATTTATTATGTGGGTTTTTCTTGGGATAAATGCAATTTTTATTTAACCCCATGGATAATCGACACAAGCCGAATTTTTATCTCTGCCTGCGAGCCGAGTAGCGAGTAATGACGAGGCGGCCACCGCCGCGGTGAATACGGACACCAACGCTGAAGTGATCTACTGGCGCCGCGTTTTGAGCAGCGAGCACACACGAAGCCCCGGAAGGGCCCCCGCTCCGCGTGGAGTCCACGCGGACGTGAACACGACAGCTCATCACAACGCTGAGCCCGGTGGTGCTGGCTTGCTGGGGTCGGACGACGGGGATTTTGGCGACATCCGCGTCGTGTCACTTGAGAAGCGCTACGCACCGACGGCGGGCGACTTTTTCATGGTCGTGGACAGCGACGCCATCTTCGCCAAGAAGCTGGACATGTGGAACATCATGGCCGAAGTAATCGATGTGATCGCCCCCTGCATCTACGGACAGGACGCGTCGTTGTACTGCCCGAAGTAAAAAATATTTATGGAAGGGGTGAGTGCATCTGAGCGCTTACTCGATCATTGTTGCATACATCTGCTAACATAGCGTCGTTGTTGCTATTGTATCTCACCCACTCTTGAACGCAATGGACTTCAGACTGAAATGCGGGCGCCACTTTTGAGGAAAATTTCCTTATTCTGAGGAAGGCCTTCCTGTGCCTAACTTATGAGGAAAGCACCAACTTCTGAGCCCACGCGTGGGCTCAATGGGTAATAAAGGTTAAACTAGAAATGTATTGTCAATAAAGTGCCGAGCACCAAGAGGTTTATCAGAAGATGGCGAGCACCTAAAGTGCAAGTAGCCTAGATCAAGATGCACCAAGAAAGATCAAACCAAGTTCAACTCTCTTTTACAACGGCTTCGGTACTCCAAACATCTAGGCGACTTCATCAGCAGACATGACAACAGATTCAAGCTTCGGCATGTACAACTACACTTAACATCCCGCTCTGGTGTGGTGTTCCGCACTGTTGTCGAGTAATTAGCATCCTAGTTCACATAAATTGTGAAGTCGGATAAATCGGTAATCGAACACATCTTCTTCCAAATGCACCAAAAAAGCGTGAACGTCGCAAACAAAGTAGCAGACACTTGACGATAAAAGTTTGGACTTCACTGCCGAAATTTCAGAGCTTCTTCGTGCACAGCACGACTTTGTTAATACATAATGCTATGTTTCGTATGGGGGTCTTCGGCTAAGTCCGGGGGCATCAGATTGAAGTTGCTCTATGTACGCAAATCTGCTCTGATATTGCGGTATCTTTTCCACCAAGTCATCAACCACCAGCTCTGCTCTCCAGTACTCGGCGTATGGTCCACTTACTGCTACGAAGCGTGTTGGAGACCTGAAGCTGGCAGCTTAGAACTTTCATTACGTACTGTCCCCGGTACATACTGTCCCCAGAGCAGGCATCCGAGGTATCGCCAGGCTGTTTGCGCAGCGTTAACAGCTCGGAACGTACACTCTGTAAAAGGGTGAAGAGAAGCCTAACAGAAGCCAGGTCACGTATGTGCTAGCACGGGGTTTGTGGTGGTGTCCGTGAGCCTCACACCACCGGTATCAATCAATAAGTATTCAGTACTCTATCCACTAGGAAGTACCCAGTCAGTATACTTATCTGAATGTACTGAAACCTATAAATACAGGTAATGAGAGAAACCGTTTGATTGGACAAAGAAATGTTTTATAGCTTCAACTAACCGTCATTTAATAAGCCTATTCTGCAGAGGAATTTTCATAATCCAGTACTGGATCGTCCCCCAGGCCGGTCGAAAAACAAACTACTGCCACAGTATTTATTAAGTTTGTACTGCGTATTTATTAGCTTTAAGCTACGCTTACTACTCTCTGCGAGACTGGATCCTGGCGCTGCGTCGTGTCGGTCGTCGATGGCGTGTCCGACGCCTTCCTCTCGTAGATTGGTACACCCATGTGAAGTCGATAGATTCGCGTTCGAACTGCAGTTTCAGGCGCATCGGAACGTGGCTTCCTGGTTCCCATGCAAGCTCCCGGTACCCGACCCATTGGATGAGATAATATACTCTTACGTTGATCCACCTTTTTTCGTATATTCATTCTACCTCGTACAACTTGTTAAATGACGGTAAGTGAGCTGGAGCTGGGAAATGAAGAACTGATGCATTATCTAACCTGCTTCCTACTCATGTGCAGAGGGCCGCGCCTCGCAACCACCGCGCCGCCCTGTGGTCCTTGGTAACTACTATGCCTGCGACCACTCACGCCCGCAACCGCCCGCAACTGCCCGTACCATCGCACGCAACGACTGCGAGTTCGAACACAACTGCGCTTCCACGCCTCTCTGGGCCCTTCGATTGCGTGCAAAGAGGCCACCACCCCTACGTCGTTCTACTAGGAGCCCACCCCTGACTGACGACTCTTCTTCCGCCTGCTCTTCGGTGTCTTCGTCGCTAATATCACGTGCGGAAACATCACGATTCAGTCGGAGGCGATAAAGCGAGCCGTCCAAGCGGTGCTGGATGTTACGGGCGTGGCGCTGGCGTGGGTCAAGACGCGGCATTGAGCACAATGCAGAATGGAGCTCGCCGCAGTGGTGACGCAGTCTACTTCTACTTTAAGTGTTCCCTAAAATAAATAGCTAGCCTCAGACTTGAAGTAAGGTTGTGACTTGGCTAAATTTAAAGGCAGTTGAACTGCAAAATTCACCCTGCAAATAGACGTAGCATTATTACACCATAACGGCTTAAATTATACAAAAAGGGTGTATCATGCAGTGGTACATTTGTAGAGTTCCTACTCCTACTATAATTTAAAAGATTTTTGTAAAATATTTTACCTGCGTGCCCTTGGGGTATAACACTAGAGATCTATCGGTTTAGAATTTTTATATAGCCTACCGAAATATGAGCGAACAAGACTTGGCAATTTGGTTACAAATCAAGGAAAACACAATATATATTAATTATAGAAAGTAGTTTGTCAAAAGTCCAGATTGATAAAGTATAAATTGGCTTTTCTTGAAGAAGAATGATCTTGTCCCTACAATGCGTGTTTTGCAATCTTTCGCTTGTGTTTTGGCTTTTTCCCCGGCTTCAACCCTCTTTTACCAATCCGTTCGGGAGGGGGCTCAAGTTGTGGGGGGTGGATTGTGTCGTCCCGATGTAAGGTTTGCTGTTGTCGGCCAAGGAAGAAATTTGAAAGTGTACGTAGCGCGAAAGTGCTCGATCGACATTCGCTTAGCGTCGTACAAGTCCTCGATCCGGCGGCCGTCTTTCGAAGCAGCGCAAATTGCGTGGACACAAGGGAACATCTGGTCTTGCCAATTGCCGCACGTGCACGCTTGCGCCGGCAGATCCACAACACGGTCTGGGTGCCCATATCCTGGTATGGCAACAACAGGTCCCTTGAATAAGACGCTGTACGCTCCCTCGAGTAGCGGGGTAAATTCACACATCTCGGCTGCAACTTGACGGTCTGTACGTCGCTCCAACAACTTGGGGACTAAATCCGAGAGCGCGCCAGATTTGGTCGACGACACAACAAGTTGCCGCTTCCTAGACATCAGTTGACTCAGCTTCAAAAAGTACAAGTGGAATCCGTCAAGGGGTTTGGCTGTGCGAAGCTCTTTTTCCATCCAGTTGTTTGCTTGTTCCGACAAATTTGAGGTTATCTCGTCGAAAGTCGGGAGATTAAACTTTTCCCGGAAACTGTACTTAACCCAGTGAGCACGTTCGATTCCGTCCAGAAATGTGGCAGCAGCAGGGTTGTTCACCGCGAGTTCACTACGATACAGCTTATAGTCATTTTCGCAATCACTGCGTGCCATTCGGCTTACCCACGCACGGTCCTCTTGGGACAGCCTGGAACATTTCCTGTTGATATTGTCCATAATATGCCGCAAGCAGTATCGATGGCCGGCGCTTGGGAAAACGGCCGATACATCTGGAAGTAGACCCTTTTTGTCTATCCGACAATATCGTGAATTTTTTCAAGCCAACCGCCTCCTTGAATGCTCCCAAGAACCAAATCCAGTTTTCTTTGTCTTCTTGCGAAACCAGCGCGAGTCCAACGGGAACGATGTGGTTGTTGTAGTCTTTCACAGTAGCTACGAGATAAATGCCCTGTTCGTGAATTTCCTCCTTGAGGTGAACACCGTCGAAGCCAACCATCGTTTTGCTGTGCTGAGCAATGTGAATGCCAGCGTTTGGAATGAAACACGCCCGACTAAACGACGACCCGTCCGCGGTAGACTCCACTCTCCACACCGATCCAGGATTCTTGTGCGCCATCAACTCAAAATATACCCGCAGCTTTTGGTAACTTTCTACCAAGTCACCGTGAATTTTGTCGTCAATCTTCTACTTCATTCTTGACACCGAGGGAGCGCTTACGTCAGCTCCTTTTGATTTCAGAATATTCTTGATAGCGGCGCCTGACATTGAAGCCGTAGATCCGTCGTGGGCGGGAAGCATCTCGGTCTCGACTATCGCTGTTAGCTTGTTTATCTGCTGCGTGGTATTGCGCATTGGCTTGGGCGGCAACGGGATGGACCCTTCAACACAAGGAGCCTTGGTACTGCCGACGAACTTGAGGTGGTTGTGCACAAAATTTGCCTGGGTTATCTTCCACTTCCCCGATTTGCCGTGAACATTCACGAAAAATGGGCACGTGAGTTGGGCGGCTGGCGTAGACCGGTCAAAATATTGCATTCCATTGAGCGCCTTGCACGCAAATGTTGCGTTGCCGGAGTTGTCGGCCTTCACACTTGTCTGTTTGACGAAAATCTGGAAGCCGCACCACACAGCCAAATCCTTGCACTTGCTGTGGACAGATTTTTTGTGAAGAAAAGACTGAATTGGCGATATTCTCCCGGAGTTGGTACGCCAAGCCATACGTTGAGCTTGTCGGGTCCGTCGTCTCGACTACAACATTGTCCCTCAGTAGTCCCAGTTCTCGGGCAGCTTCTAGATCGGACACGTCGAGTGAAAAGCGAGCGGTGCCGTAGTTTGGGGGGTTTCTTGCCCTTGGCTTGGACATTTGCACAATGTACCAGAATATAAAGCCATAAATCCCGCTTTGAGCAAATGTTTTTATTATTAAACTCGCCTTGGTATTTTTAATTAGCCCCTTGGAAATCTTACCTCCCACGTATGTCCCGCAAATAAATTGCAAGCTCGCAGCTAGCCCATAAATAGTCGAAAGGTTCGTGCGTGGCATGGCGTGCGTACTTAACCCCCCCCCCCCAAGCGCGAGATCCTGTATTAGACACGATTCGACCAAATGGTTATCATGTATTAGACACGTTAAGGAATTTAGACCTTGTGTTTGTATGGGGCTATACAAACTTGAAGTCAATCGAGGTTAGGTTTGAGCCCTATCCTTTCCCGACCAGCTAACAGAGTCGTGCGTCATACTGGATCTTCGTATTTCGTAAAAATAAGATGCCAGAGGTGCTCAGCGTGCTCAGCAAATCAGTATAAGTATGTGAAAGGTGTTTGCGCACGCCATCCATTCTGGCCTCACTTCAGAAAATCCCGCGCCGCCGCACAGACCTCGCGCTACCGCACGTTTACCGCCCGACACCCAACCAACGACACGATGGCTTTCCGTGCGCGCTGGAAGGAGCTCACGAAGGCCGGATGGACCTCAAAGAAGCCTGCGGGACTCTCAGTCGACTACACCTACCTCAAGCCCGGTAAAACCAAGAACGATGTCGAGAATGAAGACTTTTTCGTCGGCGCAGAAGCGCTAATGAAGTATCTGGGTCATTGTGATCGTGGTACGTTTCGAGAATGACTGTATGTTGTTATAACTCAAGTTTGACGACATCTTTTCTCTTGTGACTGATAGTGGCAATGGAGGAGAAGAGAAGAATGGAGCGCCGAGCCAACGAGGACGCGATTGCTGCTCAGAACGGACAAGCCGAAGGCGATAGCCCCGACAAAACGTGCGGTGCATCAAGCAAGTGGCCAGCGCGACTGCCCGAGAGATGATGGTGACGAAGCCCAACAAGGTAACCGATTTGAGTAACGTGTGTTGGATACGACCTAGATCTGACTCTATCGTGTACGATACAGGCAAAGCTGCTGGCGAACCACTCATCCCAACCTCTCCCCACGTTGAAGACGCTGAACCTGGTACATGCAGCGATGAGCAGGACGCTGGATCGGATGCTGCGGACACCCAGTCTCCTCAGTCGCAAGGTAACGAATGATAACCTGTATTCTACAAGCTATTTGGCTAACCCAAACGTGTATTGTACACTCAACTCGGGTGAGGGTACCCCAAGTTCCAGCCGCCACCGCGTTGCCGATCTGATCCCTACGTCTCCTCATCTCGGGTCCGAGGCCAGCAGCCACGTGTCAAGCCCTGCATTGTCGGCTTCACCAGGTAAGGCAATGAAGTATCACTGAAAGGTGTCAATTTGGTGTTGACTCTCTGCGTTTGTCGTATCTGTTTTGCAGCAACCGCTTCTCCTCAAACGCCAACGCGAAACCTTCGCTCGGAGTTTGGCCAGTGCGATGCACCTGATAGCGAGTACGAGCCGTCGGGGAGTGATGAAGAGGAACTTGAAGAAGAATCGAAAGAGAAAAGCGAAATGAACGAGGATGAGGAAACCAAAGAAGACACACCAGTTTCTGTTGGTAAGTTTATTGTGTACATACACGTACATACACGATACCGATATATTTTACTGACTTCTATCGTGTATCATACAGATGATCCAAACATCATGCAGCCTGATAGTCGTTGACGACTACACAGTGTTGGGTTCAGATGGGGGGAAATGGAACAACCTCTGTGTTCAGCGATGACGAAGAATTGGGGCTCACGGAACCGGCTGCGGAGGTGTCAGCTTCGGCCTCGGATCTCCATTTCAGTCCCTCACTGCTCGAAACCGTGCGAGGGTTGTCAGAGCTTGCCCACTGCAGCGTGCCCAAGGACGTTCTGGCGGACATGAAGTTCAATGGATGGACGGAACCGACGCATGTGACACCCTACCCGTACATGTACCAGCCGTACGACGCGCGGCCGGACGACTGGATCAAAGAAGACTACCCAAACATCTATGAAGGAGAGCACGGACCTACAGCCGATGCCATTGCTGCGGCGCTGACACCGTCGGGAGCTTTCTTTCGCTTTGTACAGCCGCACTTGTGGGAAGCTATTGCTGGAGCAAGTGATGACTACTTCAAGGACAACCTGGACCTGCGAGCAGCTGCCCAGCACGCCAAACAGCAGAAACGAAAGGAGAAGCACCCTGATTTTCAAGTTCAAACGCCGCAACAAATAAAGGAGTTTCTGCAAACTACAAAAGATATCTCGGGCAGAGAATTGTGTGTCTTTATTGGTTTGCTGATCGCCAGCACCATCGCGCCGAAGAAGGAGAAGTTCGAGCACCACTGGAGAACTACGGATGAAGGGGCCATCCCACGTGGCTGCTTCAATCCCTACATGACGCGCGACCGCTTCTCCCATCTATCCCGAAACCTCCACTTCAGCAGCAATGCCGACCCCCAAGCCACGAAGGACCGTGCGTGCAAGCTCCGTCCAGTGATCAATGTTCTACAAGAAACTTTCCGAGCCAACTTCATCCCACCCGCAGTTATGGCCTTCGATGAAGCCATGTTACCGTCAAGGTCGAGCTTCAACCGCATGCGTGTCTACATGAAGGACAAGCCCCACAAATGGGGCACTAAGCTCTTCATGCTGTGCTGCTCGCAAACTGCGTATTGTATCCGGTAAGGGAGAGCGCGCCCGTGTTTTTTTTTGCTTCTAAAGTTGCCTTATCGTGTCTAATATAACCCGGTCGATGTGCTATCGTGTCCTATACAGCTTCGAAGTCTACTGTGGGAAAAAGCAAATGCAAGATAACACCACGCCCTCCGACGAGAAGTCCGGGCCAGCAGCGGTGGTACGGAATCTAAAACAGGTTTTTGGCGCTGACGGACCCCGAGATTTCCGGTTGATCATCACGGATAGGTTCTATACGTCCGTGGTGTTGGCGATGCAGCTACTGACCATGGTCATCTACACTATCGGCACTATCATGATGAACAAACGCGGCCTGTGTGAGGCCATTCTCCCGAAGAAGCTGAAGAACGGAAGGCGAGCGTCCAAGAAGACGCCCCGTGACGTCGACAGAGGGACGTATCAGGTTGCGGAAGCGCTACACGTTCCGGCCATGAAGGCTATCCGTTGGTACGACAAGCAGACAGTCCAAATTCTCGCCACAGGTGGTAGTGGTGCGCAAGATCGCATCGTGCGTCGGGACCCGGATACCTCAGAGCAGTCTGAGCTGATGGCGCCAAGTGTAGTGAAGGACTATCAAACGTACATCGGCAGCGTGGACGTACATGACCAGTTTCGACTCCAGAGGTAAAGTGCTTGTATCGTGTATGTACAGTTTTATCAATACTAATTATCGTGTATCATACTGCTTTATTACAGATACTCTCTTCAAAGGGCCAGACGCTACAAGAAATACTACAAGTCATTATTCCTGGGTCTGATTGATCTCGCTATCATCAATGCTTTCATTGTGTACAACTGGCGCCGCACCATGGATGGCAAACGCAAAGCTACGCACGTCGAGTTCCTGAAGAAGCTTCATTTGGAGCTGATCCAGCGGAAGCCTGACGGCTGGACCCAAATGCTGCGCCACCGCGGCATGCACCCTACACCATCGAAGCAACGTAAGGCTACAACAACTCATGTACCCGTACAAACCGACGAGTGGAGGAAGGGCAACACGGACGACACGAGAAAGCGACGCCAGCGTGCCTGCAAGGTGTGATCGGTGCTCAAGCGCGCTGGCGAGGCGAGAGGAGGTGAGACTACGTTCTACTGCGGTGGCTGCAAGCTCAAGACGGCGGCAAAAAATGCTCAGGCTGCACGAGTGTTCCTGTGCAACAAAGTCAAGCACACAAGTAATGGTGAGGCAGTTCCCTGCTTCGAGATTTGGCACCGACACTGGAAGAACGGTACCTTGATCCCGCCGTCCATTACCAAGCGCAAGATTCGCGCACGGAAGCCGGCGGCGACAGCTGCGGCCGCAAGTGACGGCGGCAGTAGTGACAGCGATGCCGCGTCTGATGGGAGTGCGCGCGCGATTCAGCAGCACAAGCGTGCTTGACGAAATGCAATGTAGTGTGTGCAGCAGCTCTTCTGGCTTTTTATTTGACTTAATTTGAGTATGCACTGGTGTTGCTGATTGCCATCTGACTTGATTCTCTAAATATCGACAAAAATTTGACCTTACAACTGCACTGTTTTTGTACTTTGATACACATTAGTCCCCCATAAGATGTATTACCCAGACACGTTAATGCGCTTGAGACCTATCGGCCTGGGGGACGATCCAGTACTTTTCTACTGGATTATGGAAATTCCTCCTATTCTGCATGAAGCTTGAGGGCAGGAATGACTGTTGGAGTTACTGAACTTCAACGTGAAAGTGCAACTGCCTACGTCTTGCGTGCGTGCATCGTGGCCTTGTCATCGCTGGCTCTCTCATGAAGTCATGCCTTGCTCCAAGGGGCCCCCCTGTGGCGCGCAGCTAGCAGCAGCGAACTGCATTGCCATTCTCCAATTCTCCGTGTCGGGCGCAGACCTTCCTCTTCGGCTCACAAGCTTGCACTCTGCGAGTATTGTGGTGCCAAGACTAGGTTGTAAGCTACGCTAGGCCTAGTGAGAGTTAATAGGATTTTTTAAAAAAAAGAAATCTATCGTTGCGTGCCGAGGAGGGCTCTTGCCTCTACCGTCGTAGTGAACCCATCACCGACTATGTCCGCGCCCGGATCTGCTGAGAGGGAGACCTTCGACCAGCTCCCTATTCTGACAACCGCGAGGGTGGTCACCCGTGAGTGTGTGGCTGCTGGGGGCGGTGTGCTTGTCTACGTGGAGAAACTAATCAATGGGTTTCTGGACTCCTTCTCTACCAAGGAGAACGCCTGCTCACACGGAGCGTCCGAGCGAGCCCTCGAGTACCTCTACTGCCGAAGCTCGGAGAGGTCTCGTAGACTGGCCGTCCATCTCGCCGCGATGGCGGGGCATGTCCACGTGTTGCAGTGGCTTGTAGAACACCACCCCGATGACTTTTCTAACCTGAGAGCGGGGTGCCTTAGCCCGATCGACCGCGCCGCGCAGCACGGACACCTCGACGCAGTCATCTGGCTGTTTGCCAACTGCTTCGAGGGGTACAGCTCGGCCACCTTCGCACTGGCCGCTCAGTGCGGCCACGTCGCGGTCCTTCGGTGGCTGCACCGCTACAGCTCCGAACCGTGCACAAGCGAGGCCATGGTCGGTGCCGCAGCGCACAACAAACTCAAGGCCGTGAAATGGCTACATCGTCATGGTCGCCACAGTGATGCCCACGCCGCGATCCTCAAAGCCGCTGAGCTCGGGCATGTGCCGGTGGTGGCGTGGCTGTACCGACACGGCAGTGAAGCGGACGCCTTGCAGGCGATGCTCATAGCTGCCGGCAATGGCCAATTAGCCGTGGTCAAGTGGCTGTGCGAGAACGCCGAGGAGCTAGCAGCGTTCGACGACGATAACTCGCACAACCTTTACGCCGCCGTCCAGGTTGCAGCCAGCGCAGGTCACGACCGAGTGGTCGTGTGGTTGCTGCACCGACCGCAGCGCGCCTAGCAGAGCCGACGCAACAAGCGAACGCGCGGCGGTACCGATAACGATCGAAACAAGAGCAACAAGCGTGCTCGACGTAGATGAAGGGGCAAGTATAACCCGCTTCAATGACGGCGGGGTTGCCCATAGTGTGAATTGTCAAAGTGGAAATCTGTGAATGAATCAATGAATCAATGAATCAATGAATCAATGAAAATGCCATCACTTCTAGCTAAATGCGCCACCTTATTGGGACAGCAATCTCATGCAGTATCGGAATAGTCATACCGGACTCGCAGAAAACCGAAATCTTTGCGACTGCTCGCCCACGCTCCCCTTTGACGATGTCGGAGTGTGACGCCGTTGCCGGTGCTGCTGTCGAAGCTGCCGGTAAACCACCAGTGGTCAAGAGTCTGCCGGAAGTGCGCGTGGTGACGTTGCGCGCCGTGATCCCGAACTACCGAGCGCAGAGGGCGCTCTGGGACCAAGTCCTCGCCTTCACCAGATCGCAGGGTCTCGCTATCGCTGGGCCGTGTCTGGCGATCTACTACGACCAAGGCTACAAGGAGAAGGATGTCGACGCTGAGGTTTGTCTCCCGATCGCCAAAGACGCCAAGGTGAATAAAGACGCGGCCTCAACGTCTTCGATTCGAGATCGCGTGCTGTCCGCCGTGCCGCGAGCTGCGTCGGCGGTTCACCTGGGGTCCTACGACGCGCTGAACCCTACCTACACGAAGCTGTATGAGTGGATTGGCAAGGAGCTTCTTCAGCCGAATGCACCCGTGCGCGAAGTTTACCTGTGCATGAACCCCGAGGACGCCAGCGAAGAATCCTTCGTGACGGAGATCCAACAACCTGTTGCGTAGCGTAGGTGCCCGAGGCAGGGCAGTCAACTGCATGGACCTTCACATGATGTTCATTAAGTCGGTGAATAGGAAGCTTTACTATCCCTGCGGAGATCCATGAGTGCACTAGCTGCCGCATTCTGCAGTGAGTCTTTCACTCAGGCGACTGGCAGCTGAATCTCCGTGACGCTCTCCTCGTCTTCCTCCTCGTTGCCAGTCGGTCTCTTGACGTACACCTCCCTCGACGGCCCAGCAGGCGTGAACTTCTCCGCTCCGATCCAGCCGAAGAAGGTTTCGTACGCCTTGTAGTAGCCCTCACACGGACCGACGTACACCATCACAGCAGCTCGCGATACAGCAGGAACGTCGCGGACAGTGAACGGAGCTTCAACCGGCACTTGGGCGTCGCTCGCAATGGGGAGACATACTTCCACCTCCACGTCGATCTGGCGCCCGTCTTGCGTGAAGTTGACAGCGAACGTCGGCCCCGTGATCGCAACGCTGTGCGTCTGCGCGAAGGCGAAGAGCTTCTGCCATAGATCCCCCTGGGCCCGGTAGTTCGGCAGCACAGAGCGCAGCGACAGCACGCGCACCGCCGGCAAGCTCTTGATCGTCGGAGTCTGCGTCGCCATCGGTTGGGTTGACAAATGGCTTTGGTCGCACTGCAACAGGCGCGTCGTCCCCGGCGGACGTTGTGGATATTTTTTCTACTGACTGGTGACTGCCGCCTAAACGCTCCGAGTCTGTCGAGTTGGCGGGAGATTTGCCGTCGAGACCTTTCCGTGGTGATCTGCGTTGCCACTTGCCAATTCGCTTCAACCCACGAAGTCGTCTCCCAGTCGAAGGCTGAATGGAGCGCAGCAACTCGGAATCGGTTCACGCCACTGCACCGCAGCCAGCAACAGGGAAGGGGTCACAAGAGCGACGGTGGGCAGGACACTGCGGCTGCGGCGGATCCTGCGAGTTCCAGCACTTCGACGACAACATGGAGCTGGTCGACACGAGAGCGGTGCAGACCCCAGTGGAAGGGCAGCAACTAGCAGACGAAGGCTCGCCGCCGCTACTGCTGCACTTGCTGATGATGTGGTAGAAAGCGATAACTGCTAACAAGGACGACAAGGTGCCAAGTAATGCATCTCTATCTCTCGATCAACTCTGTCAGCGTCTGCTTTACATGGTACGCACCTCACTGCCTCGACTTTTGAGGCACGATATGCAGCCTTGACGGCAACAGCAACGCAGTCCACCCAAGACTGCTGAGCGGGAAACGTCGAAGGCATGTATCCACTTCAATGATTTGTACCAACTATACTCCACATATTCAAAACCGCAGGTAATCTAGTTACAGCAGGCTTAGTAATTTCAAGGTCTATCATGTCACATTCAATAGATTACCAGGTGTATCTATATCCATTTCTCCACATATATAATAGACCAAAGGTTTTGGGTATCTGTGCGCACTTCCAGCGCTTTTAGTCGAGACCCGCACTCATGGCGTTCGAGTCGCGTGAGCTGCGCGTGTTGTCGCGCTTGCGCTCCCTGTGTGGCTCTGACGTCCACATCGTCTATCGCAGCCTCGCACCTCGCCTGGAAGCCCTGCACCGCGCTCTCTACGGGCCCAACGATGGCGACGAGTCCGCGTCAGACGACGAAATGGACTTGTTGGCGGTCCTCAGCCGCCGCAGACACCAGGAGACGGCGCTCAAGGCGCTCCTGCACCAACTGCAAGAACTAATTGGGGAATCAGACGAAATAGAGACGATAGAGGAAGATTGCAGTGAAGTTTTGCTGCAGGGTGAGGTGCGGGGCGTGCTGCCGCTGCTGCTGCAGGCTCCGAGGAAGAGCAGGGAGGTGCACTGGATGCACCTGCAGATAGACGCGTTGATAGAGGGGGGAGAAGGAGGAGACGCAGAGGAGGAGAAGCAACAGGAGAAGATTGCGTGGCAGGAAAGCTGGCAGGAGGACTACAGGGAGCAGCTTTCGTTCTTTCGAGAGTTTTTGAGCGACGAGGAGAGGCTGCAGAGCGAGGTGGAGGCGATGGAGGAGGGCGAGAGGCATGAGCTGCTGACTTCGTTGCAGTATGAACGGAGGAAGTTGCGGGATGCAGAAGATGCGGAGTTGATGCCGCTGGAAGAGCAGGAGTTGCTGGACCACGCTGTTGTTGAAGTGGCACGAGTTGGTGGACTGGAGGTTGAAGCTGTGCCTGACTGGTTCGTGCCGAGATACGAGGTGCGGACTTTAGAAGGAGGAGAGACTGAGGTGGAGCGCGTGGACGGCGAGTGGAACGGACTCCAGGTTACGCTGGAGTACGAGCAGGATATGCCGGACTTGGAGAGCTTTGCCGAGAAATGGCACGGCGTGACGGATCCGTATGTGGTGAAGCTGCACGGAGCGTGTCATGTTGGAAGCACGCCGTTTGTTATCTACGAATCGTTGTGGGGCTGTATTCCGTTGCTTGACTACACGAGTGGTGTCCACAATACCCGCAAGTTGTGGAAACGGCTATTAGAAGTGGCTCGAGGACTCCAGCATTTACACAACGAGAAGATCGTGCACGGCGGAATCAGCACCGCATGCATATTGATTGGGAGCAATGGAAAGGCGAAGGTGAAACCAAGTGTATGCAGTGCTGAGCAGGAGAGTTCGGGTGTTACTCCTTCGATGGAGAGCGATGTGTACGCCTTTGCCGTCGCCATTCTCGAAGTTGTTAATTCCCATTTCTCCAACGTTTCCGACCTCTTCGACAGTAGCTTATCGAGCATCGAAGAGGATGGAGAGGAGCTTGGAGGTGTAAACAACGCGGCCTGGACGCTGATCAACAGCATGACGTCAGCTGAGCCGTGTGAGCGTCCAGATATGACTCGTGTGGTGCGAGCTTTAACGAACCTGGCGGACCGCGAGCGTACGTGGAGCGACATGCACTTCCCCGAGTTACTGCTGCATGCCCCAGACGTGTGGACTGCGCTTCGTGCTGCGAGTCAACGCCACGAAAATGGAGTTATTATGTGTGCTCGCGTGCTTGCTCGCCTCGAGCAGGTGCTAGCTCGGCTGTGGGATGAGGGACTCAGCTTTGCGGACGGAGAAAACGTGGAGTACAATTGGCAAACGCGCACCGAGCACTTGATACGTAGCATGCGTTATCTCACAAGACACTATTTACCGTCTAGTGACCACCGCGAGCTGTCGAAAGTTGCTCTGACGCGTCGATTTACTGACGAGATTAAGCAGATTCACTATCAACTAGACGCTTTACTGGTCGAGTTCGACAGCGAGAGTCTATTCCCTGATTTAAGCCCTAAAGATGAGACTTCCAGCCAGTCTACTGAGGACTGGGAGCTGCAGTGGGAGTATGACTGCGGAGATTTGGTGACTGCGTATCATAAATTTCTCGATGGGCTAGAAGGAGAACCTGACCGAGAAGAAGAACCCGATTCGGCTTCAGTTCTGAAAGCAGAAGTGGCTACGGAGGCTATGGCGCTCATGAAGCATGAGCTAGACAACTTCCGCTACGCTTTTTCAGATGCGCAGCTGGAGCTGATAGTGCGGGGTTTCGATATATGCGCCCAGCTCGTAGGAAATGAGATGGTGCTTTCTTCGCCAGAGTGGTTTATCCCAGCGTACGAGGTTCGAGATGAAAGCTGGTGGGAAGGTGTTCGCGTCAAGGTACAGAGAGCGAGTGAGGTGTTCCCCCACCAGAACTCAAGAGAGCTATGCGAAGTTGTCTTGCGGCAAGCTGACATTTGGTCCGAGCTCGTTCACCCTCACATTGTGGAGCTTTTTGGGGCGTGCCACTTGGGGTCATCACCATTCTTCGTCTTCGAGTGTGCTCGAGGGGGTTCGTTGAAGGAGTTCGTTACGAGGTACCAGGCCGCATTTGGGGCAGCTGCCAAGCCGCCATCGCATCTGTGGCGACTACTTCACGAGGCCGCGTTGGGACTGCAGTACCTCCATGAACGTGATATCGTGCACGAGAAGCTTTGCTGTGACAACATTGTCATCGTCATGGAGAAGCCTTCCTATCCTTCATACAGGGATAAAGCCCCTAGACAGTTGAAGAAGAGAAGGCCTTCCCGCGATGACAAGACCTTACGAGAAGTAGCAAAGCTGAATGGGCTCCAGTTTGTACCGTTGCGAGACCAGCGCTTGGTTCACGACTGCTTGGCTACACAAGAGGAAGATGGCTCCAGCTCGGATCAATGGCTGGCACCAGAACGCAGGAATGGCAACGTAGTACCAAGACAGCCCTCGTTAGCATCGGACATTTACAGCTTTGGTGCGGTCATTGTTGAAGCATTGACTCAAGGCATTGGGGTGGCTTGCAGTGGGCTCAATGACGGTGTACTTAGCGAAGATGAGCAACTTTTCGAGCATCTACCTGTGCAGCAACGTCATGACGCGTGGGAGCTCGTGAAGAAAATGTGCGCTCAGCAACCGGAACTTCGTCCAACCATTTCCCATGTCGTACAGCAGCTCGGAAGTTTGGCAAAAGCGCACTCGAAAGATCGGCCCGGCAGCTGCCATTTGCGCGAAGAGGCTGATGAACGGACGAGCTTAGCGGACGATTCTCAACCGGTTGACACTGAGAGCGAAGGCGTGCCAGTTGCAGACATCATCATACCCAGCGAACCAAAGCCTTTGACGATCCCACAAGTGCTGCAAGCATTGAACTCACAAATCCTGGAATCGGCGGAAGGAGAAAATGCTGATATTTCAAACTTGGAGGCGAGCAGTGGAAGTGACTTAAATTTGCAGATCTTAATGCGACTTCAAGACATCTACCAGCGCCTGTGCGAAGCCGAATTGAGTGCAGACGAAGAGAGTGACGGCACCGATGACAACAACCTGTCGACCATCGCATCTGACTTCGTGGAGGCGCTTGTGCAATTCCGAGCGCACGTTAACGCTAGCCGCACAAGAAACCGCGTCACTCAAATCGCGGCAATCCGTCAGCGTGCCTCCGACAAGTTCTCCTTCCACAAGGAACTTGACGACTTGCTGGAAAGACTTCACGCGTATCAACCGACGGAGAACTTGAAAAACTCACAGATCCACGACTGGAAGTGGCAATGGTACGCCAAGCGCGCTCGACAAACCGAAAGTTTCGAGTGGACGCTGATCAAACCAGAGGCTGTCGAGTTGCTGCTTGACGAGCTGCAGTACGCCCACGACCGCGAAGAAATGCTGGCGTTCTTGCGCTTTGAAGTCACACGCCACCGCTCGAGTTACACGCCTGCCCAGGTCGAAGCCATAGGCGCAACGTGCACGGACATCTCTCGTCGGCTGTCAGATCCCGTAGCGATGTCTGGAGGTGGCAAGCATCCAGGTGGTTCCCACTTCCATCTATGGCGACCTCCAAAGTGGTTTATCCCGCCTTATGAGGTCGAGTTCGACCCTCACGAGTCGCTAGGGCACGGCGCCTTTGCTTCGGTTCACATGGGGAGGTGGCTCGGCACGCCGGTGGTCATCAAGAAGCTCGTGCCAGCGCAAAACAGCCCAAATAACGGCGCTGAGCCCCAGTCCAGCGTCGTGTTCTACCGGGAGCTGAGCATCTGGTCCCGACTCAACCATCCGTACGTGGTCAAGCTCTACGGCGGGTGCCACGTTGGCGGTCAACCTTTCTTCGTGTGTGAACACGCCAGCAACGGACGTCTGGACGCGTATCTGCATCGGTTCGAAGCCAAAAGTCTCGGCGAGGGCAGTGCAGGCACCAGCAACTACAGCAGAGACCGATCGACGTCGACAACCAGCGGAAATGCCAGTGGCTTCAGCCGTAGCACGTCGAACACCTCAAGTGCCGGGTATTCGGTGGAGAGCGCAGCCAGCTACCGACGCTGTGAAGCGTGGCAAAAGCTGCGTCAGAGCGCGCTCGGGTTGCAGTATTTCCACCAACACAGCATCGTGCACGGGGATCTCAAGTGCGACAACATCCTCGTGGCTGCGGACGGCACGGCCAAGCTCACAGACTTCGGACTCAGCACAATACGCCGCTACGTCACCGACGAGAAGGAACGCAGCGCTGATTCATCCGTTGTGGGCGCTCAGAGGTGGAAGGCTCCGGAGTGTTTAGCTGGTGAACCACCCAGCTTCGAGTCCGACGTGTACTCGTTCGGCATGTGCGTGCTTCAGGCGGTGAGCGGTGAGTTCCCGTGGGGTTCTCGGATGCCCGACGCTGCCGTCCGCTTCCACGTGCGACGTGGCGTGCTGCCTCCGCGACCCAAGGGCTTCGAGGACGACGCGCACTGGGACCTCATCCGACAAATGTGCTGCTTCGACCCTCAGCAGCGTCTCAAGCTGCCCGTGGTCGTGCAACGCTTGACTCGCTTCGCGGACCTGGAGGCGCGTAGACAACGCGGAGGAGTCGGCGTGCACATGCGCGAGCTGTTGTTCGGAGGCTCCGCCACGAGTTAAGCTAACTCAGCGTCAGTGTACGTGGGTCTTCTGAGAGATGCAGGAGGCGGTCAAACGAGAAAGCGATACCATTGCCAGGACAGCGATTCCGCCTCTCCGGTCGGAGGAACGGCAACGGAGCCCTGTTGCCTTGCCGCGTAAACGAACGAACATGATCAGAGCCGGGCACTTGGGAGACCACATGGATGTGTTACGGCGACAACGCGAGCAAATCCCGCCACCTTTGTGGCTGGAGACCCGCTCGAGAGGACAACTCAAGACTTTCACCTTGGCGGCACGACGGAGACCGAGTCCGCGCCGTCGCCGTTGCCATCACCTTTCCTGCCAATGCAGTAAACAGTGATGACAGGAAGCGCTACATGTTACTGAAGCACGTGCCAACACCACATCGCCCGCATCCCTGCCGTCCCATGGTGAGCAGACTTGGCGTTGCCTACGCTGCTTGGAGACCAGACGCTGCTCTCTCGGCAGCTGGCACCACAACATCGCCGGCAGGTGGTACGGTTAATACACTTGTCTGGGTGGGAAGTGGTCTCACTTGAGGACGAATGACACGGTACAATACCCTCGACAAGGTGACTTGCCACCATTTTTGGTGTTTGATTCTTGATTTTCGCGAACCTAGCCGGCGCCATGTTGACGCAGCGCAAGCCTCTGCATCGAATTTCCATCTTCATGATGGGGCTGCTCCATTCGCTCGGTCCGCCCCAAAGGCTCTGAAAGGTTTGGTCGAATATTTGCCGGCGAGCAACGGCGCAGTTTTCTCGCCCCCCAGATGGGCTCGCCGATCGCGGTGGCCGATCACCAGCGTGCAGAAGCGAGTCGCGCCGTAGCGCGAATTGTGCAAGGTGTCGGGCAGCCGCAAGTCCCCTACATCTGACTCTCCTCCTGCTGGTCTCTAGGCCCAGTGCCAACACATTCGACCATTTCCGCCGACACGACAGCGTTGCGGCGGACGTGATCGAGCTCTGCGTGACTCGAAACCAGGGAGACTTGATCGCAATCATCCGCAGCTAGAGGCGGATACAGGACAGGCAGGACACGCAGGCAGGTTCTCGACTACAGGACAGGGGAGCAGCTTCGCTGGGAATTGAGAGAGAGAGAAGAGAGAGAGAGAGAGAGAGAGAGAGAGTGTGGAGCTTTCGACGCTGCTGGGACCATGCAAGTCCACCGACGTTGGCTCAAGCTGGCGCTCGTCGCGGCCGCGCTCATGCACGCGCTGGCGGACGCGCAGGTGTACACGATGGAGAGCAACCTGGACGGCTCCGACACGGACTCGGGCTCGGACTTGACGGTGGTGCGAACGCCGACGCCGACGGCGAAGCGACCGACGAGGACGTGGATCCCCATCACGGACGCGCCCTCCTCGGACTCGTCGGAGACGACCGACACCGACACGCCGGCGTCGACCCCGAGGGTCAAGAGGACGCCGCGCCCCACGACGAAAACCCCGCGCACGACGGAGCCGCCGGCGACGAGCGACAGCGAGACGAGCTCGAACGACCAGGAAACGACGTCTGACGAGAGCTCAGACGGCTCGGAGACGACCAGGAAGACCAAGAAACCCACGACCAAGAAGTCGTCCGACTCGGAGTCGACGACCGAGTCGGTATTGGAGTCGACGGGTGAGTCTGGCTCGGAGGAAGCGGAGGAGTCTACCGACGCGTCGGGGGGCTCTACCCCCACCACTAAGAAGAAGAGCATCTTCACCAGGTCGCCCTACCTCAAGCAGACGACGCCCGTGCCCAATGGAATCCCCACTGCCGACGACGAGAGTAGCTCGGAGGAGTCGGCGTCGACCACCGAATCGGAGACCGACACGACCGCTGAGTCGAACTCGGAAGACTCTGGCTCGGCGTCCAAGACGACCAGGCCCAAGACGACCAAGACCAGCAAGACCAAGAAGAACTCGTCGGATTCTGCGTCAGGCTCGGACTCGTCGGCAGCCACTGGCAAGAAGACGTCCAAGTCCAAGTCGTCCAACTCTACCAAGGACAGCTCGGAAACTGGAGCTTCCGGCACTGACCAGACCGACCAAGCTGACCAAGCTGACCAAACCGACAGCGCCACCACCCCGTCATCGAACTCATCGAAGAGTTCATCGTCGGCTTCGACATCGGCTTCGGGCTCGTCGTCCGCCGCGTCCGTCATGACCGACTCGGCGTCCTCCGGCAAACCGAGCACGAACACGTTGATGCTCGGCCTCATGATGGGAGGCGCCGTGGCGCTCGTCATGCTCGTGGCCGTGTTCGTCTACATCAAGACGTCCAACAAGGACGAGGAGGACGATGACATGGACCCCGTTCTGCGCACGGCCCGGCACGACGCGAGCAAGGGGACCACCGCCCAGACGTCCACGCTGAACGCCAACTACCACGACAACAACATGTCCCCCATGCAATACAGCGACGACGACTACTACCCGAACCACCACCAGCCCCACCACAGCGGCCAGCACGACCAGGACCCGTACGGCCACCACCACCAGGGCCAGCAGTACAACAACGACTACTTGACGCCGCAGAGTCAGATCGCGCTCGCGCAGACCAACATGTCGTTGCCGCCCATGGCGCAGACCGGCAACAGCCACGCCGACAGCCAGTACTCGCAGTACTCGGCCGAGTCGTCCTTCTACGCCAACAGCACGTACAGCGCCAACCCGTCCACGGTGAGCCAGGTCGTCAACAAGTACCCGGGCATGCGCCAGGGCGGCGAGAACGACGTGGCCGGCTCCGAGGAGGAGGAGAGCGACTTCGAGGGCGACTCGATCCACGACATGGCCAACACGCAGAACGAGTGGAACACGGCCGGCCGCCGAGGCACCGCGGCCAGCGGCATGGACCAGTCCACGGTGGGGGACTCTCGCTTCTATCCGAGCGACACGCGCTCCACTGCAGCCAGCGGCTACCACGGGGGCAACAGCCAATTCGCAGAGTCCGAGTACACGGAGTACCGCATGTCCACCGGCTACGAGAACAGCTACGTGAACGGCGGCCAGAGCGGCTACGACCAGAGCTTCGCCGCCAGTCAGAGTGGCTACGACCAGAGCTACGCGGGCCACAAGAGCTTCGAGAGCAGCGGATTCAGCGAGTACGAGACTGCCGCCCCACCTCGTGGCCGCGGTGACAGCACCAACAGCGACGCGTCCTCGTTCTACCGCACCAAGGAGTCGTCGTACTACTAAGTCAAGGTGAGACCATCAAGTCGCCAAGTCCAAGTAAAGTGCCCCCAAGACATCGTACAGTGGAGCGAGTGAGTTCAAGGCGACGGAGTGATGCGAGGTGCATCAGCAGCTCAAGTGCATGCGCGCTCTTGACGGAAGAGAGTGGAGCTACACGACGCACGTGCTGAGTCATTTTCAAGTGGAAGGAAGGAAGCAATGGATGGATGGATGAATGGAGCTGATGGGAGGTACAGAAGTTCTTCTCGTCTACTTCAGTCTCGTGCTTCGAGTAAGTAGCGTCGGAATGAATGGAAACTAATTTATGAGTTCGCTGCAGCAAAAAAGGCAACAAGCATGTTTTGACCCCAATCATGTTGATGTAGCCATGTTGCTTTTATCCAATCCGACGTGGAGGATCAGTCCAGGGTGGCTACACTAACCTGCACAATCTTATCCGTACGGATTTATCGTAATCTGCACGACTAAAACCTAAGTTTTCCAGCCCGAAGTTAGGGGCGAAGGCCCCACGTGCTGGTTGCATGGGTGTTGTTCAAGCTACAAACGCCGAGACAATGCCATTTCTCTGCTGCTGTATTACCATGGTGTTAATACCTTCGTCGCCGACGTGTTTGCAACGATCGGCTTGAGCTGCGAGACATTCCGGTCTCGCCTTCCAGGTTCAAGTCGCCGCATCGCAGCAAACATAAGCCTTTGGGACGAGTGGGTTGCAACAGTGCTAGACGGTCGCAAGTGGCTTTCTTGTGGACAAATACAAGCCGATGCATTTCACCATTCCGCGTCGTCACGCGTTGTAAGAAATAAAACCTGCGTGACGACATCTAAAACCAGGCGAGACTTGTCTTCGTGTGCTTCGCACGTCGGAGCTACTTGCAGCTCAACTTGCCGCCATGCGGTCGCCATACTGCGGTATCTGCCCGCAAACGACACGGCAACGCTGCCACCTGGCCGCCCCATTTCGTCATGTGTGTGAGCTTCCACCAATAGTGAAAATAAGACAAAACGACAGTACTCCTTGCACCTGCGAGAACTTATACCCGACCCGCCATCTGCTGTACCGCTTTTGCCGATACCATCTTTTTTCCTTTCGAGCCGGCGGCAGAGACTCGACCGGCCGCAAGTCTCCGCTCTCCATCTCCCTATTGCCTCGCGCTGGCGAGTTTAGCACCACTTAAACGCGGCGGCAACAGCTCAGCGGAGAAGGAAGCAGAGAGAAGGAGGGAAGCAAGGCAACGCGGCAGCAGGAGAGCTTAGAGAGGCACACACAGCGAGATCTTTTTCCACCATGTCGGGACACGGCCAGGGGCAGGATGTGCAGACGCTCAAGATGAAAGGTGCGCGGCAACAGCATTCTCTAACCAGATAAGGGAACGCGCTTAAGCTAGTGCTAACCTGCGTCTTATCTCTCTCTATCTCTCTCTGGCAGCGGCGAGGAAGCACGACAACGACTACGAGCGCCGCCGCTCGTCCACGCTGCGGCTGGAACCTCCTCGTATGTGGCAATATCCCTCCACTCTCTATGATCGCCTGCAAAACTTTAGGCTAGTGCTAACCGTTTAGCACTAGCCTATCCTGTGCCAATAATTATTGTACTAACCATTTCGTTCCTCGTGCCAATATTCCTCTTCAGAATCGGACTCGCGCAAGGCCACGTCCTTCGTGCGTGCGCGCACCTCGGGCGTGAACCGCCTGCTCCGCTCCAACACGAGCAGCACGGGCGTCCTCTCCAACGGCAACAGCAACAGGAGCAGCAACAGGCACAAGAGCAAGAGCAAAAGTGCGCCGACCAGCAAAACCCCTCATGAGGAATACGACACTGCACTTGCCGAGCCGGTCAACGAGAGCGCCGTGGAACCTCCTCCGTCGCCGACTAAATCGGGGTCGTGCACCTCGTCACCCCCAATTAGTAATGGACTCAACGGAGAAGTAGACGAGGACGGCCTCCCGCCCTACCAGGAGCAGAAGTGGACCCACGTGGTGCTCAAAATGACGGCCTTCTCCGAGGAGGACGCCGTCACGAGCTTTCGCTTCGACACTGCCGGCGGAGGCATCGGCCGCAGCGCCGACAATGCCGCAAGCATCCCGGCCGACAAGCTGCTTGCCGGTAAGGACCACGCGCGCGTGCTCTACAGTGGAGGGCGGTTCTACCTTGCGAACGGAGACAACTCCTGCGACACCTTCGTCCGACTCAGTCCGTGTGGAGCAGGAGCTGAAGAGGACGACCCCGAGGACAGGATGCAGTGGCCGCTGGAGCCGCACGTGTCGTTCCGTGTCGGCAAGTCGGACTTTTTGGTGACGGCGTTCCACGAGCCGTCACAGACGCTGTCGGTGTCGGCGCTGAGCGGCAAATTGGCCGGCTCGCAGTTCACTATTGGGAGGGAGGGCGCGGGCATCGGCCGCTCGGCGGAGAACAAGATCCACACGGGGGACGGCGAGCTGTCCCGCAAGCACGCGGCCATTTGGTTCGACGAGCTGACCAACCAGTTCTACCTGGTGGACCTGAATTCTACCAACGGGACGTTCATGAAGCTGGTGGGGAGCTACCAGGAGCCGTACCGACTGGAGATCGGCGACGATCTACTCGTGGCGCAGACGTGTCTAACCGTCAACCGCTTCGACTTCGGCGCGCACGCCGACATGGGCGCGCGCAAGCACATGGAGGACGCGCACACGATCATCCAGGACCTGTGTATCGAGAGCTTGAGTCGGCTGGGCATGCACCCGCAGTCGTACTTCGCAGTGTACGACGGCCACGGAGGAGAGGAGGCCTCGGCCTTCCTGGGGGACGTCCTACACCACAACATCATCGAGGAGTTCTACATGAAGAAGGCGGAGCTCAAGACGCTGCTCGACACGTCGCAGGAGGAGCTGCAGTCCATGATCACCAAGCGGCTGACCGACGCCTTCGAGCGCACGGATGAGGAGTTCCTGAACGAGTCGGAGAGACCGCAGGCCGGCAGTACGGCCACGACGGTGTTCGTTGCCGGCAAGTTCATGTTCGTGTCGAATGTCGGCGACTCCCGGACGGTGCTGAGTCGCGCCGGCAAGGCCGAGCGCTTGTCGAACGACCACAAGCCCAGCCGGCCGGACGAGGCCCAGCGAATCCGCGATACCGGTGGCTTTGTCATTCACGGACGCATTATGGGCGAGCTCGCGGTCTCTCGTGCGTTCGGAGACGTGCCGTTCAAGACGTTCGACCTGCCGGAACCCCCCAAGGAGGAAGCCGACTCGGACAAGCCGCGCAGCGACTACGACTCGCAGGAGCTGCCGGTGAACCCGAACGACATCCTCAAGGGCCCGCTGGTGATCCCCACGCCCGAGATCACGATCACGGAGCTCACGAACGACTGCGAGTTCGTCATGCTGGCCAGCGACGGACTGTACGACGTGCTCAAGGACCAGGAGGCGGTCGACTTTATGCGCCAGAAGATCGTGCAGCTCAAGGACGTCCAGCGCGCAGTGGAGGTGCGTCGTTTTGGGGAGGATCTATGGATGGAAATGTCGTGCTAATTTGTTGTGACTTTATGGTATTGTGCAGGCTATCGTGGAGTACGCGATCTTCCACCAGCGCTCGACGGACAACGTGACATGTGTCGTGGTGATGTTCAAAGAGCCCAAGGACCTCAAGTGATAAACGCACCGACTGTACTGCCACCAGATCACACAACTCTCTCTAGTGCTTTGCCACAGAGGCTAAGCAGTACAGAGAGGCGTGGACTGAACTGGAGATCTGGCTGGTGGTGGGGCGTCGGGAGGTGGGGGACATAGATGAATAGTTATAGGAGTGACGAGGACGTTTTGAGAAGGGGGCAGGGTTCCAGCCGAACCGTGGATGATGATTCAACACAAAACAATAAACTGAACAGCTTGATGGATGTTAGGAATGGGGAATTCGCATAGATAGAGAAGAAGAAGAAGAGAGAGAGAAACGATGCAAGGATCAAGAGATAGCAAGTCAACGTCTACTCGAGGCTGAGCTTGGTGGGTGAAGACGTGGCGTGGCGCAGTGGCGAGTTCGAGGTCATCTTCATCACGGGTGAGAACTGTTCCGAGGCGGAGCGCAGTGGGGCGATCGGCGGGGGACACGCAGCCGCGAACGCCTTGATGTGGCGGCATCTGCGCATGGTTTTCTGCTTGGAGCGGCTCTCGAGCACCGAGACGTGGCTCCCATCGTCGAAGTCGAAGTGCACCTTGTACGTGCGCGTATCGACATCCCCACTGTACTCGCCCGCAGCTTCGACGCGGATGTTGGTGATGTGGCGCATGTCTCGCTCCACTACGCGCAGGTGGCGCGTGCTCAGACACAGCGGCTTGTTGGAGCGCACCGAGAGTCGAGACAGCTCCTTGTTCATGTAGAAAGTCTCCACTCGTCCATTGGCGATGAGCACGAAGCCCAAGACGTAGATGGCCACAGCCACGAGATACTTCCACCAGTCCGTGTGATGGTGGTTACCTCCTCCAATGTCGTCGTCGCCTCTCTGACTGTGGACGCTGTGGACGAAGACCGAAGCTCCGAGCATGATCAAGACGCCGAAAGTCCAGATCGGCCACGGATAACTCACGACCTGAAGCTGCATACAGATCATTGAAAAATATGGTAAGTTTTTGGAGAACTTTGGCATTTTAGCTAAAAAGTATTGGTTTTTGGAGCGTACCTCTCGTCCGAAGGTGCTGTTGGTGCCAAAGAGGTTGTCGAACTCGAGTTCGTCGTCGTAGGCCTGGGTCTTGGCGTTCCAGCGCATGCTGCTGCGTCGCAGTCGCTTGGAGCGCTTCTTCATGGCCACACGCCAGCGTTCGAGTTGTTTGAAGGCGAGTCGCTTCTCCTTGGTCATGGGCTGCTCCTCCTCTCGCCGCGAGTTGCGGGACATCGCCTCGTCCTCCACTTCGGCTGTGCTGATCACTTCGATGTCGTTGTTGTCGTCCAGGTCGTTGACGTCGCTCACGGAGATGGAGCGGAACTGGCCCACGTCCTGCTGCTCGAGCTTGGACGTCACGGTCGGACCGCGAAGCTTCGTCGGAGACGGCGCCATAGCGGCCTCAGTCTCAGTTGCAGCTTTTGGTATCACTCTCGCGCCGGCTTTCGAGCAGAGAGCAGAATGACAAGTCTCCTCGCTCTTCCAGCAAGCAAGCAACCGCCCAGACAAACGGTAATTTTGGACACTTATGTGCGGGGAACTTTGGAGCGCGAACTATTGTTGCTCTGAGTAGGAACTCGCCTATTGTTGGCAGTCAGTAGTATCTGATCGATCTCATGGAAGTCGTGGTCTGCACTGTTGAGATGGATCACTTTCACTTTCCAGCTTCACTTGTTAGTTGTTATGGATACGCATTACCGTTATCCTATCCAAGATCGAATCTTCTCAACCGGTCATCACTTTTTGCGAATGCTTCACGGTAGATTTTTAAATGGGTCTTATTGACAGGCTCCGATGCGGTGGGGCCTGCCGTAGCGAGAGTGCGTGTAGTTGTTGTGGTTGCTTGCTTGCTTTTGGGTAAAATGCAAAGTGAGATTGATGCCTTTAAGTCTTCGGGCTAGCTACGGGCTCTAGGTCTTCCTCTTGCTTTCTCCTTAGTGTCGTTCTAGAAGCTGAGCTAACCTATACTAAATGCAAGTGTTTTTCTGTTTTCGTAATCCTATATATGCATGTTTGTATACTTGTGCAGGTAGAGTTCTGGATTCCGGGCGCCAGGCAGTCTTGCGCAAGCCTGGCGCTAGCCTTCAAGCGACACTGCGCGCAAGCTACTTGTGGCGGAGGAGGAGGCGGCGGCGCTGCGACGCCTGACTCCCTAGCCACCAGGTACGTATTCCTTGAGCATGTCTGTTGCTGGCGTACCCGCTTGCGTGGGTGCCAGCAGCAGACATGCTGCATCATGACATCCCCCCGGACTTTTAACCGCGTTGGCGCTGTTGACGGAACTTGTGAAGAAGTTCACGCCAGTGCGATACACGATTGAGCTTGACCTCGTACTGTTTTCCAAATCGGGAAGTCCGTGCCACTTGACCAGCCAAAGCCGTTTGTTGTTGCGCTGTTTCTGCTGGAGCAGAGCCTCTGGGCAATGTAGTTCTTCGTCGGTTTCATCGTCGAGGAGTACTGGTGCAGACTTGGGCAAAGGTCGCGACGCGAAGCGTTGAGGGTTCGGAACGTCATGCTTGAGGAACTCAACATTGATACTCGGGTGAAGGCGACTCATGTGGCGTGGTAGCTTGAGCCGTGCTACGTTGGAGTTGATCATCTTCTCGATTTCGAACGGGCCGATGTACCTCATCGTTAACTTCTCACGGTTGAGCTCCGTGTTAGCCGTGACGCGCTTGAGTGGCAAGTTACGCGTGTCCAGCAGGACAAGGTCGCCTTCCTTGAACTCCACGTCTCGGCGCTTCCTGTCATAGTACTTATTTTGACGTTCTTGAGCTGCCAGGAGATTCTTGCGCGCCAATTCAATGATCTTCTTGCGTTCTTCAGCAAACTTCTGCTCAAAATCAACTAGCGGGACATCTTCATCACGAACTTCACCAGGTGTGCTCTGGGATACCAAGTTCCTGACCTTGCGTCCTGTGTCCACTTCGAACGGTGTAAGCGTTGTCGAGGAGCTCTCCAGCGTCGCATATGCGTACTCGATTGTTCCCAAATGCGTAGCCCAGTCTCGACCCCATGCACCGTAATGCATTTTCCAAGACCAGGTTCTGACGCTCAGTCTGTCCATCCGCTTGGGCTCAATATGCCGTGGTGAACGACAACTTGACCCCCATGATATCCATGATCGACTTCCAAAACTTCGATGTGAACTTGGGGTCTCGATCGCTGATGATCACCTTCGGCAGACCGTGATGACGAACGACTCCTTCAAAGAAGATTCGTGCTACCTCTGGGGCATCTGCCGTCGTATGTGTCGGAATATACTTGAGTCGCTTGGACAGTTGTCCACCACTGTCATGATTGCATCGAAGCCATTGGAAACAGGTAGCCCTGTCACGAAGTCCATAGTCACTACTTCACAACACTCACTCGGAACTGGAATTGGCATCATAGTGTCTTTCTTGCGTGCGGTACTTACTTTCTATCTAGCACACGTCCCACAGCTTGCCACGTATTCCTTCGTGTCCTTCTCCAACGTGGGCCAGAAGTACCACTGAGCAACCCTCAACTGCGTTCGACGGATTCCAGGATGAGCTGCCGTATGTGCATCATGGAATTCTTGCAAGATGTTCGTGATCAGCCGAGCGTTATTGGGGACACACAGCCTCATGACTAAATGATCCGAACACTTGTACAGAAGACCATTCGATTTAACGAAGTCTGCAGATTTGTTCGGTCGGTTCCATGATTCTTTGAACGCGGGGTCTCGCTTGTATCCAGCTTGGAACTTCTTCTTCTGATCTTTGCTTAACAGTACCTCCAAATAACAACTTTACAGTAATGGTCGCATGGGGTGGAACGTGCTTGGTCGATAACATCGGAATCGGCTCCGAATTTTTTTTTTAACGGTACCGTGATGAAGACCAACTTTAATTGATACTAACAACTGGAATTCGTCCCCCAAGAGTGGACAATGCGTTCACAATGCGTGCACTCCGAGTGCACCTTGACGCCTATAGTAATTGACATGTTTAACGTTTGGCTGAAGAGTCACGGTGAAAAGTCGCAGTATTTATACGGGAATGAGCACAATTTCTTGTTGCACTCCTGAACGAAGGTGACCGCGCGCAATGCAGCTAGCCGGCCCCCGATTTCCACACTCTACCATATTACACGAGCACTTCTACCGCATCGCCTCCATGCAGCCATCTACCACTTTGTATTAGTTATTCAACTGTCAGCAGTCTATCACTTGGACCCCCTGTCTATCCCACTTCAACTGTATTGCCAACGCTTGCTGATAACTACGAGGGTCTAGCCCAAATAGCGTTACGATGATGCGAGCCAGTAGCTCCAACAATGCCCATGGTAGAAAATGATGCAAAACTGAGGTCTCAAGGCTCAGCATATCGGTATACACAGTTACCGTAGATTTCTGCATTGCAGAGTTTGTGTGAGATGTGGCTACGGACCTAAGCAGCAATGAGCACGACCACAACGCCAAGCAGCAGGCGCAGCGCGAGGAGGCCACGCTGCCACCCGACTTCGCTGTGGACGCGGAGGTCGAGGACGGAGACTCCGAAAGGTGCGCCAACTTGCTCGAGCGCAGTGGATACATCACGAACTAATCGGAGTTGGTGTCTTTGTATGTGGGCTGTGGGCTATGGTTGCGGGAACTAAGCAGCAATGAGCACAATTTTGACACTGAAGAGTGTGTACCTCTCGTTGCGTTTGTTACATGAGGGGCTATTTGATATTTTTGTGGTGGTAGAATAGTTACCATGGTGATGTATTCAGTTAGCTGAGTTGTAGATAATATTCAAATGGTAACGTTGAACAAAATACTGGAAACTAGAAAATTCATCCAGTTTTCTGGCGCTTGATGCGGTTGACTCGGTTTCTAATGGTTGCATCTTCGACTGATTGGGCTTGAGGGAACGCAGTACGAAAGTGTTGTATTGCTTGAGCGGCAAGAAGATCTGGATAGGAGTCCATAAGCCGGTTGATGAATGTTACGTAGGTACTATCCATGATTTTACGCTTTGAGCTCCGCTTCCCAGGCGGATTCCCCTCAGCGGACGATCCTGATGCATTTCGAACGGGATTTTGCGAGTCCTCCTGGTGCACGGTTTCTTTTTGGGCTTTCATCAATTTGGAAATTTCGGCTCGAATTTGACTGCTGCTGGGAAAATCGAACCGCCAGGGATACTTCTCCTGTATAGACTCGAGCATCCTTCTAGGACCGAGTTTGTCAGACTTATTCGCCACACCTTGTTGAAAGAGACGCGCGATATCGGCTTTATAGAAGGCAACGTAATTGGCTCCGTACATGCATCCTTTGGCGGGTCGCCTTGCCCAACCTTGCTCCAGAATAACCAGCACATCCTCACTTCCAGTGTATTCACGCACCAATTGTATCATTTTAGACGCTAGTTCTGATGACTCAATCACTGTGAGATCTCCGGCGTGCTTCATCACCAACAAACTGCTTCGCGTACACTAAAATATCCTTTTCACTGAATTCAAGTTTTTCCCCGTTCCATGTGGGCGAGATATTAGAGTGGCCGTGGCTGACACTGGGTGGCGTTCGCCTTCTCATTTTTGACGAGGTGATTAGCTCGACCCCAGTAACGAAACCTGTCACTGTTATAGGAGTGATATAGAAACCGACCTCGACTCCACAACACGATCATCGATCTCTAAATCCGACACAAAATCTTCGTCCGCGATCGTATTTTAATCTCGACCATCTAAGCCACGCAACTCATTATCGTCATTACCATCGGCTTCATCTGAGCGCTGATTAACGATTTCTGCGTTCGTCCAGTCATCGCTTTGGCCACTAGCATCTTGGCGATAACACCTCATCGTTTTAGAATCCACTGCGATATGGGTCCCCTCACCAGCTCCAGAATATGCAAAAGCTCGCACGCTAAAATTCAGCGAATCTTCCAAACAGAAGGAGCCAGCAGTCCTCGAAGTATCGTCGGTATCACTTGGAGCTGGGTACTCGTAAAATAGATCATTCACCCGTCCTGTCAACTTACCAAACGATTTTTCCAATGGAGCCAACTCTTCGCGCAATTTTGCTGTAGCGTCCGCTGGTACTCGACTAATTCTGCTATCGCGTTAAATAAACCTTGATCAGCAGATAAGGCATCTACCAGCTGCCTCGGTGTGTAGCAGTCGTTGCCCTGCTGGACCCATGATTATATTTTTATCATTCCTTGAGCAAAGTGGGCGTCGAGCATTGATTTCCCGTCCTGGGTCTCGGTGTGTATGAAGCGGCAAATATTTATGCGGTGCGCTCTCGCAAGTACAGGAAGCATTAGGGCGACCATTGTATTCTGGTAACTAGGAGCGTTATCACTTTGCACCGTGATTCTTGTAACTTTGGGCAGATCGCGCTTGATAGATAGTATGACGGCCTCCAAAAACTCTACAACAGCTTCCCGGTCTTGCTTGTTGTCACCGGCCGAAATGTGATCGAAGTATACTTTGTTCTCGACTGGTACACGCGCATCGTCCTCTCCATTAGATTCCAGAGTCCAGAAGCGAGCCATGGCACCGTGCCACGTCATTCCTCGCTTTCCATAGTGGTCAGTGGTTTTTTCACGAAAGTACATGGGCTCGACTTTCATTTTGAAATCTATCACCAAAAGGATCTCATCGGAGCCGAGACCATCGATACTACGTTGCCGCATATTTTGCAGGATGTCATGAAGTGCCCGCTGTTGGTTCACAACTCGGAGACGATGCCCCATGAACAAATCAAACTTGTGGTAGCAATCCGCTACGACTGCCAACGCTTCCTCGGATGCGTTTCCACATTTTAGATGCTCCAATATCGCGTCAGTTACTTTTTTCAAACCCGTGCAAGCACTACAGCAGGCATTTTGCGTAGGGATGTCTTCAGGTGCGGGGGCTAACAATCCAAAGTGTATCTGGTGACGAGAGCAGGTTTTAGTCGGCACGTACGACTTATCGCGGAACGATTTGTCGACATCGCTAAAACTACCGTATTTCAGCCATGTCTTCACCAGTTGTAGATGCCGGGCGAGGATATCCACCTGATCGGGAAGAAATGTGGTAATGACGCGATTCATTATCTCCATAGTGTCGTTCAATAGTTCCCCGGTCACATAGTCCACCGCTCTACGCGACTGAACTGTGCCATGGGTCAGTACCGAGCATAGCTTGTAGAACGTCGTCCGCTCTAATGTCGTCAAACCTTGCTGGCTAGATTTGTACTGACTAAACATGAGCGATATGCTCTTTTTTCTTGCAATTGATGGGACTTCATACGTAACTCCATCCCGCTGAATGCGCTTGGACCCCCACGACAAAAAAGCAACGTTGTCAGCAGCAAGAATAAATTTGATCGCAGCGTCAGCACATTCATTTTTCACTCTTGCTCTTGACCACGGTTCCTTCCGCAAATTGCCCTTGATGACTAGGTGTTCATATTCATCGATAGCGCGCGAGTATGCTGGACGGCTAATCGAGAAGCGAGGCATGGTTCTAGAAAGAAGCGTAAGACGATGGTATGGTACGGAGGCACACATTACCGCTCGAAGCGTACGTCGCTCAATCGAGTTCTTCTTCGTTGACAATATAGCACGCGCTGAAGAAATCAAAATCATTTCATCACTATCAGCAACCTTAGCTTCTGTTGGAGCTAACCATTTTGCAAACGTGTGAATCGACGCTCCCGCAGCTTCAGACCCACACAATGTCGCCGCGATATAGGTAAGAAGACGTAAATACAATTTCATTATCACTTTTCGCCGTTTCAATTGGTCTGACGTCAACCTGACCTCCGAAGACCACAGAGGCATTGTTGTTCTCACAGATAATCCGGGGAGTTTCTTGGCGATGTATACGACATCATCTTCGCTTTCCCCAAAAAACTTCATCGCAGCTTGCCATGAAGGTAAGCTTCGCTTCGTAGGTGTAGGAGTTAGCGGTGGCGGGCTCAACAAACTTGCGAAATAGCTAGGTGCGGTAGTTTTACGAGTTCTACGGACCGGCGTACATGTATCGGCACACTCAGGGGCAAGATTCGTTCTCCATTTTCATCATCCGAACTTCCACAAACACTTACACTATACAAGCCACTGCTATTGCTGCGACCAGAGATTGACGCCACAAGCGGCGGCGATTCTGGATATCCATCATTCAAATGGGCATTGCCGCCGCAATCACCGTAGCTACCACCCGCATGTGTTTCAACATCATCAGAGCAACCGTATGCAGGAACAACTTCGCTAGAATCGCTGAGATGACGGAAATTCAATTTCTTGCGGACAGGCCGTCCAACTCGGCCGCTCATTTTTGTCGAAATAGATCGTCCGTCGTGCTCACAGTCGCATTTGCTACACTTCAAGCAGTCTTCTCTTCGACAACGAGCGGCATCGCAGCCGCAAGTAATTTTTGGTAGGCGTGCCTGTGTGGAAATATTGGCACAGCCATTGTCAAATCTGGCATGCATGATGCAAAAGCACAAGTTGATGAATTAGTGAACGCTAAGGTCCAACAGGTTTGGTTTGGACAAAACGTACCCTCCATTTGTGCTATCGTCCATGCTGAAACTCGAATCCAGAAGAGTGCCGCAGCTGCCAAAAACCCAGACCAATACGGCGCAACCCACCGCTTCATTACCGAACGCCTGGAGGTTTTGTCTTCTTTTCCGAAACCCAATCCCTCTTTCGGTCTTCTTGACGATGTATTTCAACAAAACAGCGATCGCAACATTCAATACAAGTAACCCAACCGAAAACCAGAACAACCATGAACATATTTGCTCTTCGGCGTGGTGATCGTGCTCATTGCTGCTTAGTTCCCGCAACCACAGCCCACAGCCCACATACAAAGACACCAACTCCGATTAGCTCGTGATGTATCCACTGCGCTCGAGCAAGTTGGCGCACCTTTCGGAGTCTCCGTCCTCGACCTCCGCGTCCACAGCGAAGTCGGGTGGCAGCGTGGCCTCCTCGCGCTGCGCCTGCTGCTTGGCGTTGTGGTCGTGCCCGTGCTGTTCGCTGTATTCGTAAGGGACAAGCACAATTATAGCGTCACATTAGTTGAATCTTCACAGATATATAAATGAGGTAGCCTGACAATACGATAGACCTGGTAATAGCAGATAACTTGGCATAAGTGATGCATTGGGCGAGTTGCGGGTTGCGATCCATGAATCTTCGTAGCCATTTCTGATTCGGAAACGTTGGGGGGATGTCTCCGTCTTGATGGCTCAAAGCAGTTTGCTGTACCAGGTTTCTCAGTTCGGCAAGTTGTATCGGGTGCTTGGAGTCGTTGGCGAGTAGCTTAGCTTGCAGCACACTATCGTGTTCTTCCTGTCGTGTAAGGTAGCTTGTACGTCCACTTGGCTTTTCCAACCTTGGCGAAGCCTTTTACCCGGCGACGCAGTGATGTCGTTGGTACGTTGTGAAAGGCGGCTGCACCCCGCAGGCTTCGTGTCCTTAGCTTAACATCGTGGACAGCAGCGATCCATGTTGGTCTTCCATGCCGTCTCGGGATCTTTGGAAGCCGCTGATATGCGATGTGTACCTGGTGTGGCACAGTGGACCGCAATAATGTCCGCTAGGTACACTTGGTGTGGCACATATCCGCTAATCAGACAGCGGAACACAGGAATAACTGGACGTTTGTATTGCAGCTTTGTCGCCGTCCAGCGGATGAAGAACAAACGCCTGGACCTTGCCACTCTACAATTTCTGTTTTAATGCCGCTATGAGTACGTGGGAGAAATTTGGTATCGGTTTGCGCTTTCGTTGGCGTCGCCGTGTCCAGCCTTCCACCCCTCAGTGTAAAGTTATTATTAGGAGGCACTGTTAAATGTACGCTGGATGTCGAGTACTCGACGTTCTGGACTTGTTCCACGTGAACACTGACTTCTTGCTGAGCCCCAATAGGGCGACTCTCCCCCCGCAAGTCCAGATCGTCGAGAAGAAGACAGCGGTCGTCGGACGGAAGCAAGCGAAGCATTGCTGTGTGGACACTGTGACGTCGAAGCCTCGAAGCCTGATGCGTACAGGATGACGAACAATCATGAACTGCTGGTAACTTCCAAGGCTCGGGCTCGTCTGTAACTTCGTCGTCGGAATCAGTCGCCGGGAGCTGACGTGGACGGGATAGGGCGTCGGCCACGACATTGAGATGACCTTTCACATGATGCATCGTGAAGTCAAATTGCGAGAAGAATGTAAGCATGCGTCCCATTTTAGGCGATACCTGAGGGTGATGCAACATCCAACTGCAAGCTGCATTGTCGGTAAAGACATCGAAGTGCCGGCCGTGAAGGTAGTGGCGCCATTTCTCGAGAGCGGTTTTGATGGTCAAAAGTTCCTGCTCATGTGGAGGCCAGCCAACTTCATGGACATTGAGCTTCTTTGAGTAGAAGGCAATCGGGTGGCTGCTGCCGTCGAAGTCTTGCGAGAGCACACCGCCCATGCATTTACCCGATGCGTCGGTTGTGACCGTGAAAGGTTTCGAGAAGTCAGGCACACGAAGAACAGGAGATTGCTGCAAGGCGAGCTTCAGCGATCGAAAAGTGTCTGCCTGCGCCGGACTCCATTCCCAAGTAGCTTGCTGCTTAGTCAGCTTACTCAAAGGAAGGGCGTGTCGCGCAAAGTCACAGATAAAGCGATGATAGTAGCCAGCAAGACCGAGAAAACTCTGCAGCTCCTTCTTCCTCGTTGGTTCCGGATATTGCTCGAGAGCCCTGGTCTTCTTCGCATCTACGGATAACCCTTCTGCTAACACGGTGTGGCCGAGAAAGCTAACACTCGCTTGACCAAACGAACACTTCGATCGGTGCGCATAAAACTTCTCATGGCAGAGCACTTCAAAGACCGCTTCCAGATGCTAGAGATGCTCTTCTTTGGTCTTGGAAAAGATGCAGATATCGTACAAATAGACCACGACGAAGTCGAACTTGTCAAACAGGACGCGCACCAGTCGTGACCAAACCCCAGGCATACCCGAAAGACCCATCGGAGCGACACACCACTGGTAAGTCTCCTTGTGAATACGAAAAGCGGTGTACTGACGACTACGCGGCTTGACCCGCATCTGGTGGTAACCTTGGGCCAGGTCCAGAACCGTAAACACTGTGCAGCCGACCATCTTGTCAAAGATTGCCTCGATTAGCGGTAATGGAATCTTCGGGATCTTCGTCTGACTGTTGACATAGCGGAAGTCGATGACCCAACGAATCGGAATGGAACTATTCCCGGATCGCAGCCATTCTGCCCGCTTCGGGATTTGACCAGTCGCAGGATCTTTCTTAGGAACACCGAAGATATTGGAGACCCAGGGTGAATTGGAGGCTTCTATCCACCCTTTCTTCGTGTTTTCCGCGACGAACTTTTCCAATGCTTCTTGCTCCGTTTTAGACAGTCGAAACGGTGCTCGGGTGCTAGAAGCGGCGTTTGGCTTCATCTCCATGTCGAACTCGACGATGCGCTCGGGAGGTAGGCCATCTGGCAACGTGTCTGGGAAGACATCACCAAACTTGTCCAGCAAATGTTCAATGTAGTCTGGTACATTGTCTGATTCCACTGCTACACAGACCTTGACGAAGAACAGCTCCGCAAACTTCCTGTCCTGCATACGACGACGAAACTTCTTCGTGGACCCAAAGACACCATTACGCCATGCCTCAGCCAAGGCGAGGTGTGACCGATGACGTGCGCGAACTGCTTCCTTTTCCGCTTTCTTTCGTTACTCTTCTGCCGACTCCGACTCTTCAATTTCGCTCGGGTCCATTGTGACGGCGCCTTTCTCACATTCTTTCTGATCTTCCATCTTGTTTGCGTTCTTGTCCGTCTTGGGCCGTGGTCTCTTTTCCATGCTCGGAAATGCTACTTCATGCGTTCGCCAGTTGATGTTGGCTGATATTTGGCAAACCACGGCTTACCCAAGATAACGGCATGTTCAATCGCCAGTGGACTCTCTGTTAGACGCATCCTCTCGAACGTATTGTCTTCCATGCTGATGTCCGCTTCCACTACCTTCACATCGCGATACTCCTTGATCTCACCTTTGAAGCCCTTCACCTGTACATCCTTAGTTCCTGTCACCTTCGACACCATTCCTGGCCGTACCAGATTTGCCGTAGCACCACAGTCAAGCAGTTTCGTTACTGGGCGCCCTTCGATTCTCCCGGGTTTGCGAATGAGCTCATTATCCGGTCTAGCAACCATGTCATGCATGCTGACTTCCTCAAACGCATCCACAGTGTACCGATCGTACACGATTCTTTCTTCACCCTCGCTGACGTGTTGCCCACAGCATTGACGTGCTGCGAGTCTCGTTGACGCTGATTCGGACCTCTGTAGGGGCGCTGGTTCCGACGAGGAGCCTTGCAGTGGGCTGCAATGTGACCACCACGGAAGCAGTTGTAACATTTCCTCTGCCGACGGCACTCTTCTGGACTGAGCTCTTGCGCACCGTCGATCTCCATTGGCTCAGGACCATTTGATCTTGAAGTCGACTCGTTTCTGCGGAATCATGGGTGATCACGATCGCGACGTCCCGTGCGCGCCGGAGCACCGAAGTGCGAGCGCTCATAGTCCATCGCTACCGTAATGGCATCCGTAAGGGTTTCACAACGCTTGTACAGTACTTCTTGACGTGTATTTGGCATCAACCCTTGCGAGAAGTACACCACTTTGTCGATCTCCGTCATGTCTTCCACTTGTAGTACAATGTTGCGAAACGGTGAAACGTAATCACCCAACGACTTGCAAGATTTCTGGCTCAGGTGTCGCAACTGGTCAAGCAGCCGCAACTGAAGATCCGCCGGAACAAACGCGCGTGCCAACTCTCGGAGTAACCGCTCCGCAGAGTAGATCTCATGCTTCCGCGCCAGATACCACTGACCAGCCTGCCCCTTCAACGTGCTCCTGATAATGGCCAGTACCCTCGTCGCCCAACGCTCGTTCTTCCAGTCAATGTTGCGGGCCTCAAAGTACTGCGACAACTCTACTTGATACAGGCAGAAAGACTCAGACTAATGCCCCGTGTACTTGGGTAGTCTAATCCCATTCAACTTGAAGTCATTCGTTTCTCGTTGCTCGTTCATTACTCTCATCATCTCTTATTGCTGCTGCATCAGCTGCAGCACTCCTTGCATGAGCTCCGAGACGTCCGCCATCTTGTTCGCCCTCCTTTCGCACGCGGAAGTCTTAACCCAAAGGTCTAACTAGTAACAAAGCTGATTCCCTCTAAAACGTTATACCCGCGAAGGTATTCGTTTTTACACACTACGATAAATTGCCGTAAAAAAGCGACTAAAACGTGTTTACTGCTCGCTAGACGAGTTAATCAGCTCCCTTACAGTAGCTAGGTTACGCTGGCGGCGGGCTTCTTCGCGATCACGGAGACGGTTGTCGTGCTCGAGTTGCTGACGGGTGGTACGAGGGTCCAAAATCCTGGCTACACCGAGGTTGATGAGGCCGGTCGCCTTGCCGAGTTTACGCTGGACGCGACAGAGCTCCAGCCATCCAATCAAAGAAGCGGCCCGGGCAACTCAGAGTGGACTGCACTACTCCTAACCGCCGAACTCGAAAGCCGGACTGGATCGGGTGCGCCGCTACAACTGGTGCCTCGTACTTATGCCGACGTTCCCTTGACAGATGTCAGGTGGGTCCGAATTACAGCCAATCACCGGTGCCCGTAGACCTCTCCGAGGTTGAGCGAAGCGCGGTCAAAAGCGAATCCCTAGCCGGTGCCCGAAGACCTCCCTGAGATTGAGCGAAGCGCGGTTGCGAGGGGACCAACAAGTGCTACCAAATGACAGGCTCTGATGCGGTGGGGCCTGCCGTAGCGAGAGTGCGTGGAGTTGTTGTGGTTACTTGCTTGCTTTTGGGTAAAATGCAAAGTGAGATTGATTCCTTTAAGTCTTCGGGCTAGCTACGGGCTCTAGGTCTTCCTCTTGCTTTCTCCTTAGTGTCGTACTAGAAGCTGAGCTAACCTATACTAAGTGCAAGTGTTTTTTCCGTTTTCGTAATCCTATATATGCATGTTTGTATACTTGTGCAGGTAGAGTTCTGGATTCCGGGCGCCAGGCAGTCTTGCGCAAGCCTGGCGCCAGCCTTCAAGCGACACTGCGCGCAAGCTACTTGTGGCGGAGGAGGAGGCGGCGGCGCTGCGACGCCTGACTCCCTAGCCACCAGGTACGTATTCCTTGAGCATGTCTGTTGCTGGCGTACCCGCTTGCGTGGGTGCCAGCAGCAGACATGCTGCATCATGACACTTATGCAGAACAGGTCTTGGATTTGGTCAGATAGTACGTTTTCTATGATCTCGTGATTGGATCACATTCGCCATCGGAAGACGCAAAATACTACATTACGAAAGTTGTCGAGCCTCAGCGCAGTGGCTGCCATGGCGCTGGCAAGCATCCCCGAGATTGTTGCGGATTATACTGATCCCCACTATACTACTTGCAGTTGGAGTAAGACAAAAGGTGAAAGAGAAGAATCTAGGCCTCAGGTGAGAATATACACACGGCTTTTACCGCCCAGCTGAGTGTTGTCGTTGCTTCCATCTCTGCGTGAGCAGCACCAAGAGGACACTCCACTTCAGGTTATGAGCCCAAGGCTCACGCGAGGGGAGCACAGCAACTAGGACGTCATGGCGGAGCAGAAGAAGACGCCCAAGGAGTCACACGAGGAGAAGAGGACGATCCCGCCGTTTGACGGCAAGGACTACGAGGTCTGGCACGAGCGAGTCAAGCTCAAGCTGGAGAGGAAGAAGCTGTGGAAGTACTGCATGGAGGACTGGCTCGAGCCGGACGAGAGCAAGGAGGCAGAGGCGCACGCGACGTGGACGAGCGAGATGGTCCACGCCAAGGAGATCATCTACGACGCAATGACGAATCACATAATGAAGACTGTGAAGTATGAACCCACCCCGTTTCGTGTCATGGAGCGCCTAAAAAAGAGATTATGGGCAAGACGTACCTGAAGTGCGCTGAGGAGGGGGCCAAGCTCAGCCGGTTACGGCTCGCTCCCAACGGCAATGTACCAGATCACCTGAGCGAGATGCGTCGGCTGATGGAGACCATTGCTGGAGTCGGGCGTCCTGTGGACGAGTATGTAAAGCCAGCACTATTGATTGGATCTCTGCCGCGCGAATATGATCATGTTGTACAGACGTTTCTCGCCAGTCACAAGCCCCAAAATGCTGATGATCCTCCTAATTGTGAACAACTTGAACTCGCATTGGAGATGGCTTACGACCATCGCCAAGGTCGGAAAGCAGAGGGCGCCAAGGACAATCATGATGAAAAAAGGCGTTCTTTGCTGGTGGAGGAAGAGGTCGAGGACGAGGTCGCGGCCGTGGACGTGGTGGTCGATCTGGAGGACACGGGCGCGGTTCCGGTGGTGGACGTGGTTCTGGCGGTCGCGGGAGCCAAGGTGGCGGACATGGAGCTGGACGTGGCCAAGCCGGCAGTGGACAAAAATCAGGTGGTGCTTGTTATCACTGCCATGAAGCAGGGCATCATGTGTTTGATTGCCCGTTTCTTGGCAAGCGACCTCCAGCCGAGGATCGCAGCAGCACCCAAGCTCAGAAGCGCGTGAAGATGAGTGGACGAAAGAGTGCTAAGGCTGCTGAAACGAGTAACTACGCTAATGAAAGTGATGACAGCGCGTATGTTATTCTTCAAGTGATGAAAATGAAAAAGCCGGTCGCAGACAAAGCCCATGATAACTGGTACCTGGACTCTGGTGCATCGAGTCATATTTCGAACCAGCTCACTGACTTGATGGAGTTCACGCCTCTTAGCGCCCGGATTCGAGTCGGAGGAAAGAACTCGCTGGGTGTTGAGGGTATTGGTACTGTGGTTAAGAAACTCGAGACTACTGGTGGGAGGTGCTCACTGACGCTGCGAGGAGTTCGTTATGCTCCAGAGCTGCAGTGCAGTCTCTACTCTGTGCGACGGCAACTGAACCAATATCTGCCTGAACGTGATCGTGTGAGGGTGTACTTTGATGAGGCAGATCGCGCAGTTGTAATCTTACGGGCTAGTGTGACTACCGCTCAAGTTGATGATACCAATCTCTATCGCTTGAAGTTGGAGAGACCCCGAGAGGTAGCCATGGTGGCGCTACCAGTTCGAGTGAGTAGTTTGGAGCTGTGGCAGTCGAAATTGGGGCACACTGGCAGGAACTCGTTTAATGCGCTGTTCAGCCATGATCAGTGGCCGTTGCCACATGTGAACTTGCGCATCCCGGTGGGTTTCAATTGCGAGGCCTGTGTGAAGGGGAAACTTACGAGGAAGAGCATGAAGAAGTCTCGGACACAGACCCGCGAGTGGTTAGTTGGCGAAAAGGTCCATGTGGACGCTTGGGGTCCGTATGCAGAGTACTCCTACGGTGGTAAACGGTACTTTGCCGTGTCCGTTGATGATGCGAGTCGGTTTGTCACCGTGAATCTTCTGGAGCATCGTTCGGAAGTGTATCAGAAGTTTGAGGAGTACTATCAACGCGTCAAGACGCGGCAGCATGTCAGAATGAAAGCGCTAAGGTCAGGCAATGCAAAGGAGTTCAAGAAGCTGCAAAGTACGTGTGAGACGTAGTATGGTATGGAGTTTGACAGCAGCGTCAAGCATACTCCGGAGCAAAATGGTGTCGCGGAGAGAATGGTCCGCATCATTACGGAGAGAATGCGATGCATGCTCGTGCACTTCGACCTGCCTGATACGATGTGGGGTGAGGCAGCGATGACAGCTGTATACTCCGTGAACATTATGCCAAGCTCGGTTCGAGGCATGGAGGTACCGTATGCAGTATGGCACCGTCAGACTCCTGCTTATGAGAAGTTGCGGACATTCGGCTGCGCCGTCCTGTCGTACATCGACAAGGTGGAGAGACGGAAGATGCAGGCGAAAGCACGGGAGGCGGTCTTCGTTGGATATTCGCGAGAGAAGCGAGGCTATCGCTTGCTCGATAGCAAGACCAACAAGGCCTTCTACAGCCATACTGTCGTGTTCTATGAGAATAAAGCTGGTCGAATTGCTCATGGACTCGGCATCAACGCCAAGTGCAGCCTCGAGTAAGGAATATTTAGGCGTTGATCGATCAATAGAGGATGACATTGAGCCAATGCTGGATGAAATGCATGATGACTCAAATGATGGAGGTAGTTATCGTGATGATGGAGATTGCTGGACTGGTGGGGCCAGCGACTCATGAGACGGAGGTGATTATCGGACTGGTGGGGCTGATGGCACCCGATGTGATGACCGACCAGGTGGGGCAGTTGAGCAAGATGCCCGGTCAGGTGGGGCACGTGGGTCCAAGAAGAGAGGCCCCGGTGGTGATGCCGCAGCGCCTCGACCAAAGAGAGTGCGGTTTGCGGTGTCTGAAAGTGGACGTTCTAGCAAGGTGGCAGAACGAGATGAAGGACGTGGAGTGAGCTCTACCGCATCTGGATGTGATCGTTCTAGCAAGGCGGCAGAACGTGATGAGGAACGTGTCAATGGACATGAGGCAGACCACCTGCGAGGTTAGTGCGTGCCAGGCAATTCCAAAAGAAGGAGAAAGAGGAAACGCAGCAGTGGGCGGCACAAGGGACCGGCTGCTGACGAGACGAGGGCTCTGCCAGGGAGTCAAGAGGTGGAAGAGGTGGACAGCAGGTCATCGGCTGCTGAGCGGGCCGACTCGGACAGCCAAGTGTCGAGTGATGCTGCGAGTGTGGGCGTCTATCAACGCCCCCTTGCACAGCACTTCGTGAGTACACAGGCCCGAGAGGCACTCGCCCTAAAGACCCTCCAGTGACACGGAGCGGTCGGGTAAGTAAACCGCCCACGTGGTTCGGGGACTACGTCTACATTGCCTACGAAAATACAAATCCAGATGATGATGTGAACTCGTTGCCTGCTGGATGGAGGAAAGCACGAGCTGAGCTGCAACGTGCTATGGCGAACGAGTTGAACCTTGCATGGTGGGAGGACTATTGCTGCATGAGTACTGGCGAGTTTGAAGAGCCAGATACTTTCGGTGACGCTATGGAGAGTGAGCACTCATTGCAATGGAAAAATGCAGCTGATGATGAGTTTGATTCGTTGATGAAGAACGATACCTGGGAGTTGGTGCCGCGTGAGAAGCACACGAAAGTGCTGCAGAATCGCTGGATCTTTCGCGTCGAGTATCTAGCGAACGGAGAAATCGAGAGATTCAAAGCGAGGCTCGTGATCAACGGCTTCATGCAGATTTGTGGTATCGACTACCTAGAGGTGTACTCGCCTGTTGTGAGGCTGGAGACACTGCGTGTTCTCTTGACACTGGCGGCTGTCTGGGATTATGAAGTGCATCAGATGGATGTCACTACTGCTTTCTTGAATGGGGCGATTGACGTGGAGGTCTATATGGAGCAGCCTGAAGGCTTCAAAGTGAAAGGCAAAGAGGACTGGGTGTGCAGATTGAAGAAGAGCCTGTCCGGCTTGAAGCAGGCGCCCAGGGTGTGGTTTCAGCTGCTCAAGTCGTTCTTGGAGGAGCAGGGCTTCACGATGCTGCAGTCGGAGGCCTGCGTGGCTGTTAAAGTAATTGATGGGCAGTTGGTCTTCATCCCTCTCTATGTTGATGATCTGATTTTGTTTGCTCCGTCGATGGAGCTCATCAACAAGATGAAGAAGATGTTCGAGGACCGGTTTGCGATGAAGGACCTCGGGGAGTTACACTACATTCTCGGCTGGCAGATCACGCGGAACCGGGCCGAGAGAACGATGTTCATTGGTCAGCAGAAGTATGCCGAGACCGTGCAAGCGGTTCAACATGTAGGACTGCAATGGCTGCAAGACGCCGAGCACGGCGGATCTGAAGCTGAGCAAGGCCATGTGTCCGACCGAAAACGATGAAAGGCAACTGATGAGATCGAAGCCATATCGTGCTGTGGTTGGCAGCCTGATGTACTTGATGCTCGGTACCCGGCCCGATCTGGCCTACCCAGTTAGAGAGTGCAGTCAGTTCTTGGAAAACCCAGGTCTGTTGCATTGGAGAGCTGCAAAACGTGGATTGCGCTACCTGAAAGACACAGTGGACTGGGGGATCCAGCTTGGTGGCCTAGCGTGATAATATCAAAAGCTGGATGATCATCTGAGAGCATACGCAGATGCGGATTTTGCAAATCGAGTTGATGATCGAATGTCTGTTGCAGGCTACGTGACTCAATTTTGTGGGAGCATCATTTCGTGGAGCAGCCAGACGGAGAAGACCGTCGCGCTCCACACGACCGTGGCCGGATATATGGCTCTTAGTCTACTGGTGCAGGAGGTGGTGCACTTGCGCCAGAAGCTGAAGGAGCTGCAGGTGCAGCAAATTCAGCCATCCCAAGTCTTTGTGGACAATGAAAGTGCGAAGAAGCTTGCCAGCAACCCTGTGTTTCACTCCCGGACCAAGCACATCGATGTGCGCCACCACTTCGTGCGTGAGCGCATGATTTGAAGGAAATTGACGTGCTTCGGGTGCCAGGAGTTAATAACGTGGCCGATGCTTTTACAAAGCCATTGGCACGTCCGGCATTTGAAAAACACAGAGCTGCAATGGGATTATTGCCAACGGCAAGATTTGGAGATGCAAGTTGATGGGAATCCGTAGGTGGGGTTGTTGCGGATTATACTGATCCCCACTATACTACTTGCAGTTGGAGTAAGACAAAAGGTGAAAGAGAAGAATCTAGGCCTCAGGTGAGAATATACACACGGCTTTTACCGCCCAGCTGAGTGTTGTCGTTGCTTCCATCTCTGCGTGAGCAGCACCAAGAGGACACTCCACTTCAGGTCTTGTGCAGAACAGGTCTTGGATTTGGTCAGATAGTACGTTTTCTATGATCTCGTGATTGGATCACATTCGCCATCGGAAGACGCAAAATACTACATTACGAAAGTTGTCGAGCCTCAGCGCAGTGGCTGCCATGGCGCTGGCAAGCATCCCCGAGATGCTAGCTTCTCGGTGATTTCGACCCTTCCAGACCTAACGGTCCAGGACGTCATGGAGTGACCTCCCTCCCCACCTACCGGCAACCCCAGCGAGCTTTGTGAGCTGGGGGATGCAGCAGCAGCAGCCTGCGGTGCGCCTACGGAAAGCTCGCACGACCTCCGCAGACTTGCCATGGGAGAAGTCGCCGTTGGGCACGAGACGGCGGCTACGTTTCAAGGAGAAGGAGGACGCGGGCCCGCCCGCTGTGCATCGCCGCCGACGACGACTGGCCGCGCATCTTGTGATCAAGAGCTCTACGCGCGGCGGAGCGCATCTCGAGGTGCTGATGCCACCCGAGCCTGTGGGCGATGCCAGCGCTGTAATGGGGTACATGCTACGAGACCCTAGGAAAGACAACGACAAGAGCATGCTGCTATCGTGGTATGGCGTACTGCCTGGACACCTCAAGAACACTGAACGTAAGTGTGCTCCGAATTCGCCATCATTCTTGATCAAACGTGTGACTAACTGGGAAAACGTCATGTCTGAATTCCTCTGTCTTGCTTTTAGGCGCTGAGGACACGAAGCACACCGATGGCATCCTTTCACCGCCGCGCGGAATTGATCAGATGAGCACTGGCCCGCTGACTCTCTGACAGAACGTGTACCTGAGGGACTACGTGCTCGACATTGTGCTGACCAAGTCCAAGCACAAGAATCCCAAGCGTACGACGGTCGTGGAGCTGGAGGCACCAGGCTTCCGTCACCGCCGTGGACCTGGGCGGCACAGCAGCCTCACAAAATACGCTGACCAGGGCAAGATCTCGATCCACACTTGCCGCGGGCTCTCGGTCGTGCCGCGCTCGCCACTTTTCCCATGCAAGTTGCCTGATTCCTCGGCTCCGCTGTTCCGCGGTCGGCGGACACCCGCTGAAGCTGGCGGCGGAGTAGACGCCGGACCTGGACGAAGCGTCGGACCTGGACAGTGCGTCGGAGCCCGATGAGTATCCGCGGTTATCGAGGTCTTAGCCTCAGGACCGGAAACGGGGGCGGCAGAACGCACGCTGACACCCGTACTCGACGTAGTGGAGGCGAGACAGGAGCAGAGGGAGCCGCCGCTCGGCTTGACTCCGCGAGCCACAGCGTTTATCTCCACCGCGACGGAAGCGTCACGTCGACGGATCAGGTCGTAGGTGTCAATGTGCCCGCCTACGGACGTGACGACACCGGCAAGACGTTCTGGAAGTCCATCGCGCACGTGCTACGCCATCTACCTACCTCGACGCGCTTCCCGAAGCACCCGTCCTCAAACCGCGTCATGCTCGTCGCGGTCCTGGATGGCCACGTCGTGCTCGTCCTCCAGCTCGATTACGTGAGCGCTGGAACGGTGGACTTGAACGCTCGCGGCATCTCGCTGCTACCCCCACACGTGACGTATTCCCAGCTGCGCGAGACGTGGCCTGAAACTCGCCGATTCCTCCAAGTCGCGGATACGCGTCGCGCCCCGCCGGAGTTCTTTGGCGTGGGTCACAAGGAACGCGTTATTGCGCCGAAGGTCTACTAACAGCGGCTCGTTAAACGCTGCGCCGACTCGGCTTCCGCACGGCTCTGCGTGGGCGCATTACGGATAAGGGTGAGATACCCAACAAGGGTAGTGCGTCGCCGTCCGAGCGCGACGGACCTGGTCTCTCTCGGTGACGGCGGTGTTGCACTCCTTTTTGGAGAGCCGAAGCTTGACGCACTTGGTCCCTCGCGATGCTGGAAGCGTCGTGCGCTTGCTCGACGACCGCCAGGGCTTGATGCGCGCGGTCTCACTCGGCAAAAGCTACGCCGCGTTGCTGCTCTGCAGCTACGAAGGATTGCTGCGCTTGATCGCATTCCGCCACGGTAGCGCCGAGTCGCGATTGGACCGGGGAGAGGCAGCTTGGGCTACAGCGAGCTGATCGGACGGATCAGAGAGGCGAGACCGATGTGCTCTGCTTGCATAGACGACGATGTCAGCGCAGCCTCGAGGTTGCCCGTGTCGGGCCCGCTCTCCTCGACGCAGAAGTCCTCAGCGCGAACCATGATGCTTGAATGGCAACGAAGCGGATGGAGACGACGAAGCATTCGACGAATCGAGATGCGGCCAACACGCGGGGCAGGTTCTGCAACGACACACCCACCTGGGGAGTGCGCGTGCGTGGCAGCGGGACGGATGTGGTGTAGTGCCCAGCGAGGAAGCGGGCACGTCGGCGTCGGTGAAAGAAGGCGCCGAGACGAATGCTGATGGATGCGGATGATGAACTCGACGCAGTTGATGAAACGCGACGCGATTGATGGGGGCGACGCGCGGCAGAGGTCGACGGAAGTCGACCCTAATCCCCGCCGAGCAAAACCCGCCGAGCAAGACGCGCCGAGTAAGACGCGCCGAGCAAAACGCGCCGACCAAAACGCATTGAGGTAAGATCTTGATTACGCCACGCAAATCAGGTTGAAGGACGGCAGTGCAAGCAGGGATAGGCACAGAACGATAGGCTTAGCAAGCAGTAGTACGGAGTAGCCAGTAGCTAGGGCATAGGATAGGGTAAGGACTCAGTCCCGAAATTTCTCTGAACCACAAAGACCTCCCGTCTTCTCCGAGGTTCCAGGGGAACCACCAAGCGCCGGCAAGTAGAGCCGCCTCGATACCGCGGCCCCCCGTCGTTTGCTGGTTCGGGTGCTCACCCCCCACAGACCCGTGCTGGAATAAAGGCACGTTAAACGTATACCGTTTAGGTGGGCGCCCGATAACGCGCTGCCTAGGCGAAGGACCGCACTGGCCTGATAACCGCCGTGCACAAGCCCCCCCCTGTAGGCCCGATAACGCCACACAAGCCCCAGGAAACGCCGGCCCGATAACGCCGCACGCCCGACGGGAACGCCGAGGAAACGCCGGCCCGATAACGCCGCACGGCCAAGGCTCGACGCCCTACGACAAGGAACAAGCGTCAACACAAGAACCCCCAACTCCGAAGCCTGCGAAGACTTGGGCCTGTATTTCGAAGATACGCTACTCCAACAACCGGGAATAATTTGCTCGGCGCGACCGCTATCCAGACGCGCCGAGTTTGTGCGAGATCGCATTCGCGAGATTTCTGCGAGGGCGCTACTCCAATGATGCAGATACCGGTACATGCATGAACTTGCAGTTAGAAATTACTAGCAGTGATAGTGATACATCGGAGAATGCTACTACACAATGTCTGTTCATTCGAGTAACCAGTCATATAGACCACCTTTATCTGCAACATACTTAGTAGGACACATATCTAGGTAGTTGAACGTAGCATGGAGATGGATCGTCGTGCCATTTTCCACTGCTGTGGTTGTTTGGTTCAGGTCTACGGATTCGGTCTCATAATCAGCATGTTCAAATCCTAGACCTGATCTGCATGAGAACCAAAATAAAGGCAACCTGCTTCACATCTCTGTGTGCCGAGGAGCTCGCTGGATCAACTGTGCGTGTGTGGAGCACCTCACTTGGCAAATTCCCCTCAGCCGTTCAAGACCCCCGCAAGAAGAAGAGAAGAAAAAAAAACGTCTGGCCTGCTTCGTGTTCGCTCTTTTGATGGCAAGCGGCAACGGCTTCTCAGTGGCCGTAGACCAGGCCGACGCTGCATTGGCGACTGTCGAGAAGCCCGACGCGGCCACCTCGAGATTTCCGAGGGCTGGCTAGGAAGAAGAGAGGGCGATGAACGTCCCCCCTTCTCTAAGATCGGCGGAGCGGCGAAGTAGGGGTCGGCGGAGGTGGATCTGCTAGTTGAGAGGCTGAAGTTTAAGTTCGGGCGGAGGATCGGAAAGACGGATAACGCGATCTTCCTCAAGTGGGCCAAAAAGGCAAATACCCCGAGGAGATATACAAGATCTGGTTCAACTAGGGGTTCACGCCGGACAGGGTGTACAAGGCGGTGGGGATCCACTGAGCAGACGTCTACATGAGCTCACACAAAAACATTTGGATTGGGTAACGCAACATGTTCAACAATAAGCACGGCAGCTCGAACTGGTAGGAGCTCCGCCCCGAAAGGCTTCTCCTTCTCCACGTCCAGCCTCGTAAATAGTAACTCACGTGCTATTAGGGGCTGTTTTGGCTGACTCACAAATGATTTCCTCGGCTTATCCAGGGACACCAAATCTTTCGTCGAGCGTGAGCATTGTGAAGATTTCGTCTGGCATCTTGTCCACACGTTTGCCTGATTGCGATTGCGGCCACGATACGTTCGTTGTAACCCAGTTCTTGAGTTTTGAGAGACCGGGGACAGCGATCGCCCTCGCCTCCTCCTCCGTCGTGCCAGTACTCAGTAGTCTCAAAGCCTTGGGAGCCGGAACGTCGGGCGAGACCAGCGTCGATTCCGCTGACGATGCTGAAATCGCCAGGAGGAGAGCCGGCCGGGGGTGGATGTCACGGCCCTCAAATCGTGAAAACCTCAAAGTGCTCCAGGGAAATGAATGCCTTGAATCCCCCACGAAATCGATGAATCTGGGGTTGGTCTCAATGGAAAGAGGGAGGAATAGCCTAGCCTAGGCCTGGGCCAAAAGCCCACTGCTCCAGGCCACGCTCTCGCTTCACAGGCACCGAAATTGCAGTTTTGGGGATCTGGTTTCACCTCCCCTCTACCGTCTCTACGCCCGGCCTCGGCTACTTAAGTATTCGAAAGCATGCCAGCACACACTTAGAGACACCGGAAAACACACTTAGAGTCTACAGCTTTCCGGCGTCAGCAGAACTTTTCGCCCTCTTTCGATTGATGTGGGGATATTTATCACTACTGACCTTGATTTCGTCGTACTTTATCAGTAGTGACCTTGATTTCGAATTTCGGCCAATGAGAGAGAGGTGAGTGTGATAATCTTCAGGTAACGATTATGTAATCATAAATTGTCAAGACATGCTCTACCAAATTGTACTTCTACCAAAATGTGAAGCCAAGTTTACACAAGAAGCGTATAAGAAAATAAGAAAAAAAACAACTTAAGCCCTGTACAAATTCGTTTATTCCAAATGATGCCTGCCATGTTAAACGTTGGGCGGACTACCATGTCACGCTAGAGCCGCCTATAGCGCTGCCACCATGTTGTACCTCGCGGCCTACCATGTTGTGCCTCGGCGGCCTACCATGTTGTGCCTTGGCGGCCCTACCATGATGTGCCTCGGCGGCTTACCATGTTGTATCTCGGCGGCTTACCATATTATGCTAGCGCCGCCCATAGAACAGTGTGTGTTTTCGTCTATACTGGCGTCGTACAGGTTTGCCAAAGCGAAAGCCACACTAACATTCCCAACACCCTATAAACTAGGGCTTCGCGAAGGCTGGGATAGGATTGGTTAACTCACCTTTGATCGCCATTGATAAACTCAATCCACACGCTCCACGGGCATCTCCTACGCCTGCTTCGCAGCCGCAGAATCTGCCCGACAATGTATCGCCACTATGGTCACGACGTACAACCGATTTCAGAGCAAAATCAATGACGAATCTAACTCGACGAATAAGCAAATGAACTGGACCAGCCTCCATCATTCGTGAGAAGTCTAAAACACTCGGTCAATAGACATCACTTACTGTAAATTGACCTAAAGACGTTACCGGTTCATCACCGGTGTCGATTGGAGGGGGGACATCGCCCGAATTAATCCTGTTTGGCCTGGTCTATCAGCACTTCGTCGCTTCCTATCCGAGTATAATAGATAGGCGTGCATAATACGATACCACCTTAATAAGTTACACTACGTGATTGGATTAATACATCGTTGAAGTGTGGGAGATGAATGAGTAGGGAATACACTATTGAACGTCTTAATCGTAAAACTATAAGTTTGCAAATAAAAATGAATTGCATTTTGCCATTAGCATAAACATGTTCATATGAAATTATTGTGTTTAAACACTATAGTAAGCTAGATATTCATAGGCCGCGGGGCCTTAGTATTATAAATAGGTTTCTAAATATACGAAGTTCGTTAGTTTCAAGAATACACGAATTTATACAACATCGTATGACCAAAACTAAGCCACAGCTATCCCCTCTTCGACTTCGAGTGAACTGCTAATTGACTTCGCGTGCGTTGCTGTTACTGCTAATTGACTTCGCGTGCGTTGCTGTCGGATGGGTTTTGCTCTACGTCGGCCAAGAAGAGGGGGCCAACTAAACACTTCTTTTTATGACAAATTGACACAACAGTAGCATTTGGCGACCTACACAACACGATAACAAATTAAAAAATCAAATTGATTTTAACCATCTTGTACCCTCAATACTCTTCCTCATCTATCCGCTTGTATTGGCTGTCAGCCGTACGCACCCATTTAATGCAATTCTCGTGAGGCAGATCGTTGGTTTTTACGCTTGCTTCGCCGCTTCCTGCTTTGAGTACGTGGATCAGGCTGCATGTTGCTGTCAATAGCGACTTCTTCAGTTACGCGATCGTCGCCGCACGCACGAGTAGAGATCCGCATCCCATCGCCACTTCCAATCCAGTCCCAACTACGAAAAATACCATCTCCCCAATAATCGACTGCGTCAGTCAACAGCTCCTTAAATTGCGTGGTCATCGACGCCTGGTGCTTGGCTAGTTCGTATCTCACCCTAGCTAGCTCGAGATCATAAGTTGTTTGTTGGGCAATCTCCTCCTCTTCCTCGCGAGTGTGGAGCAAAGCCATACTTCTCGTGGATTTAATCCCAGATGCACAATCCTTAAACACCCGCGCCGCCACATCGCACTGCTCACCTCCTAATGATGGCAACAATTCAGCGTCAACCAATTGTAGGACCAGGGTTTCAACCACTTCGATGTCGCCCGTACGGCGTGCCTGGGTTAGTTTTGCCAAGCAACTGTCGTTTTGCAGTTTGATAACCCAGCCACAGCTTCTCGAACTCATGCTCATCGTTTCTTCCTATGAAATTATCGATCGCAGGTTCAGACACACCCAAGACTGTGGGCTCGATCACTTGTTCAGTCGATGTGCCAATATTCGTGAAGCGCTCATCGATAATTCCATCCGTTCTAGCAGGGAAGGTTGGATCAGGGGTAGCTTCCATTAAGGCCTCCCTTTCCTCGATTTTGAGCGAGCTCCATCCACCGCTTCCGAAGCTTCTGCCCTTGCTTTGCCTGTATTAGCCACAGGTTCGTCTTCTTCAAGTCATCATGGCGTGTATTCTCGAGTTCCTTCGCATGTGGCGAACCGTGTACAGCCACAAAAGCCCAAAACGCTTCATGGCAGCGCATTGCTAAGACACATCCAGAACAATACAAATGAGAAAGATGTAAAAAGCATTAGAACACTGTCATGAAGTGACTAGGCTACAAAGACACTACACCTGCGCAACGCAGCAGCCACCAGCTAGACGGCAGCGAGGCGGCAGCTAGACGTGGAAGGCGATAGCGCGAAGGAAATCAACTGGTCTCTGAGCGCAGAACTCTCGACAAGACAGCAGTGGCGTTCGACCAATCAGCAGTTGTCTTCTGAAATCAAGGTCACTACTGATAAAGTACGACGAAATCAAGGTCAGTAGTGATAAAATGAGACAACGGCAATAAAAATGTTACTTATCCACCATTTAGCGTTATCGAGATAATCGCCTTAAAAGAGACCAGGTTCAAAATCGTAACTAAACGAAGTCGTGAGAAAACGAGGAGTTTTGATTTTCAAAAATTTGAAGGGGGTGTATCGGCACGGATGCCATTTCGAAAAGCCACTCGGACCACTACCTACAGCCATGCAGACACCACCCGCGACGCCGACAGCACCGACCTCGCGCGCTGCAGCACCAACTGCGCAGCCTGCGCAACCTCCAGCGCTGCCTCTCTCAGCCTCGCCACCGGCCACCTCGGCGCCAAGCCCGCCAGCCACGGCTCCGAGTCCGCCAGCCACGACATCGCCCTCCCAGGCGCTGACTACGCCGGCCACAACGTCCCCCTCCACGGCGCTGACTCTGTCGGCCACGGCACCCCTTGCTGCTCGGCGTCGCGAAGCAGACGAAGAGCCTGATTCTGCCGACGATTCTGTCTGTGATGTCGATCCCACTGCTACCAGCGAGAGTGAGGTGAACGAGGACAGCAGCGACGACGACTTTACGCCTGATTCGGAGGCGTCACCCAGCGACGACGAGGAACCGCTCACAGCAGAGAGCGCGAGCAGTGAAGCCGAAGATGAAGAGGATATTAGTATCTTTTTGAATGACGCGAGTCCTCGAGCCCGTGTGACTGAGGTGATTCATGCGGACGCGTGTGAGAACGAGTGCGTCAAGGGCAAGGCTCGTGAGTTGGAGTTCTTGCTGTGCTCGCTGGACCAGATGACGAAGCAAGAGCGCACCACGAGCTTGTACACGCTCCTGGCTGTGTTGATGCAGACCCCCACGGTTGAGCGTAAGAGAGGACGGGGTGACCGTGAGAAGTTTCCGTACATCCTCCCCTACGTAGGTCATGTGTGCCGACCCACTTTCGCGCTTTGCTATGGAGCAGTCCCCATTACCTTGCAGCGCTACAAGATGCGCATCCGAGACGGTAACATGTCGATCAAGGCGCATGATAACCGGCTCAACACGCATGCAGCTCAAGTGAACGTTGTTTGGCTGGTGAAATGGTTCCAGTCGTTTGCCGAGGCGGTCGGCGAGGTTGTGCCGGTTCGAGTGCGGATGCAGAAGAAGAAAGACTGAACTACGCAGAAATACTACAGCAGCGAGATGTACACGTTACTACCAGCGCACTTCACCTGGGATACCAACTACGACGAAATGCACAAGTTTGTTGAGGCGGGCTTGCGCGTCCGTGAACCCGCTCGGTCGACAATGAGGAAGCTTTTGACGCTTCACTGTCCAACCATCCGAATTCGGTCGCCACGTAGTAACGTGTGCGACGTCTGCTCCATTTACCACGCTGGAATGCGCGGCGGCGTAACCAGTGACAAGACGGAGGCGCTGGGGCAGCACACAGAATCTGCGCGTCGAATGCGGTAAGTTTTGTATACGGACATAAGAAACATTTTGATTTACTCGGCAGATTTACCTGGATGTTAGTAACATTTTGTTTGATGGCTGACAGGCGGGAGTACAAGACGGACAAGACTTCTACCGATGTCAACCACGCTGTCATCGTGATGGATTTTTCCCAGAACATGACACTTCCGAGCGTGTCAAACACCCCCTCGCAGTGGTACTTTTGCTCGCAGGTCTCTGTGAGCTGGTTCGGCATCTTTTACGAGAACGAAGGAATCCAAACCAACTATCTGTACGACGAGACTTCGAGCGGTAAAGGGAGCGACCAGATTAACTCCATGCTGGCTCATTTCATCAGCACCAAGATCATACCGGCGGGGAAGACTCGGCTGACCCGTGTACGCCGACAACTGCTCAGGGCAGAACAAAAACAACTACGTGATCAAGTTTCTATTGGCGCAAGTACCCATGGGAGCTCTACAGCACGTGGACTACAAGCTCTTTGTCAAAGGGCACACGAAGAACTCCTGTGAGCGTGGTTTCGGCCACATTCGCAAGCACGTGGCCAAAGTGGATTGTTGGACGATGGACCATCTCGTAGAGGCTGTTAGTTCGGCGTCCAAGAGCTCAATCACGGTGCATCTGCCTCGCGGAAGCTCAGCGTTCAAGTCCTACAAACCTATTATCATCTAATTGTACAAACGACTTGACGGCATCCAGAAGTTCCAGATTTTCACGATGGACGCATCGCAGCCGGGCGTCGTTGTCTGCAAGAAAGGCCCCGAGAGCGAACCTGTAGAGATTAGTTTAAGCCGTCAAATTGACGGGATCTTCACCACGAAGGAGAAGGTGCAGCGGATGATGACGGACCATATCGAGACGCTGTCCCCTCCTATCCGCAACATCGAGAAAATTGCGCAGATGTACCACAACATCAGGCCCTACGTTCCTGCTGAATTTCAGAGCGATCCCCTCTACGCCAAGCCTAGCGAGCAGGAAGGAGAAGATGCCAAGTCACGGAAACAAGCACGACGTGAGCATCGCGCGGCAATGGCCGTGGCGGCAAAGGCTAACCAAGACCAGCGTGGTATTACGGAGGCTGTTGCGACGAAAAAGAACCCAGCAACGAAGAGGGCTACTGCAGCAAAGAAGACGCAAAAGAACAAGAGCTACTGCGGATCTGCCTGCTGAGCAAGAATAGGCAGCCCAAGGTTGTAGTCGATCATTATGATACTTATGTCCACAGTTCATTCAGAATGTTACTTACATCACGATATCAAATTCTCTAAAACAAATTCAAAAATATACCCCTAGTGATTTGAAGTGACGGCACAAAAGTGAGATTCTAACACTGTTAGGCTTCGAATTAGCTAAAACGGACAACATTGTCGGATTCGCTGACTAATTTTACACCAGTTCAGCAAAAAAAAAATCCCTTTCGGGGTTGAAGTCGGACATATATTTTTTGACGGTCTCGTTCTCGGTCGTTTCTTCATACCAGAAGCTCGGGAGGGGCTCAAACGAAATAGGAGACATCCCTCTTTCCAATTATGCGCCTAAATCGCGATTCGTACTTAGGTTGATAGGTAACATTTTGTTTGCCGTCGTCTCAAATATCCTTGATGTGGTAAAATCGCGATTCGTACATAAGTTGATTTGTACCAGCCGTCTCGCTCCTCTACTATATTTGACAAACAGCATTTGTTAGATTCGGACAACCGCGCACCGTTTCTAGTACTTGCACATCCGAGGATCCCGACGCGCTGAACGAGGTACACGAAGGCCCGTTCTCAACCGGCCGCATGCGGCCGCACCGCATCGCACAGTTTTGTACAATGCGGCCGCATGCGGCCGCATTGTGCGCCCTACCCGCATGAGCTTCCAGATGACATCGGCCAATTCGAACTCAAAACATACCAAAAGCAGCAACGCGAAGTATGATGAGTTTTGCCGAAGACTCGTATTTTTCGATGCTAGCTCATACACCAACTGAAAAATTATATATGAACAAGTACTTGTACGCCTGTAGTGGATTAATGCTAAATAGGTATCCGACGTACCAGTAGATTAAAACCAAACAGCAAGAATGCAAGGCAACTCACAAAAACTGTAATGAAAACGGAAACTCGTTATAAATTTCTAAATCGGCCATCGATTTTGAAGCTACACGCGCTCTGCGCTAAAGGAATCTATTTTGCTTTGTGCAGCAAAAGATTACGCAGTTATATTTCTTCATTAGTCTGGTGGGGTTAACTTACAAGTAGCTTCTGTAGCATAAGTTGACGATACACTCATTGAGTAGCTCCACCATATCGCTTTAGGTGGACGGTTTTTCTTCACACTGCTGGTTGACCAGAGTAGTAGATCTTTTTGTATCGCTTTCCTTATTGTTGTCTGCGCCAGGTTTTTGCTGAAGATGTTTGCAATATGCAGAAACACAACAAGTTTTTCGACATACTCACATTTTATTTTAGTGCTAAACCTCTGTTGACTCAAATAAAAAGCTCTACTGATGCCACCTAACCGTGCCTTTCGCCTCAGCACGTCTTCGCCGATATCGTGCGGGCATGGAGGTATACGTTAGCTCGCTTGAAAGCCCAAACATCATGGTTGGCTGTGGATATGGATGAATATCGTGACGGTGCCGACATACTAGAACTTGACTTGGCCACTGTATGGCGGCCCTGGCCCAATCAGATGTCCAATACGATTTTTCAGCGAATAAGCATCCGGTAGATCCCTATTTAAGCCAATCAATATGGTTAGGGGTAGGTATATTTGCTGCCGACACTATGCCGGCCCGAAATATGTATTCATCCATAGGAAATCTAAGTAATAAGGATATAATATACATATCTGTTCTGCTGCCGACAAGTTACTTAGCTTTTGTATTGCCTTTGGCGAGCTGATTTGAGCCGTTTGCAATAGCGTTTCAACCATTATCACGAACTCAATCGAGTTTCCTGGGCACGCCTATCGACCTATCCATAACATGAACAAGCAGCACTCAGTGAGAGCTGCTCATTCAGGAGTGTCGCTCAGGCGGAGCTTGCTGCATACCGCACGAGCGAAACGCTAGGATCCAATGCAGAATATACAAGAAAACCATTAATTTATTCCATTTATTATCAATAACTTATTCCTACTCAAGAGTACTAGACGCTAGTGGTGGGGTGTGACTGCAGAGCATTCCACCTGCAGCGATACCCCACCAACAGTGCCAGTCCATACAGCAGCAGTAGCACCCCACCAGCGTCGTGTTGTTGGTGCCAACACCAGCACGCAAGCCACAGCAAGCCACACCCTCCTGCTGCTGCACGCTTCCCTATGCTCGTCGCCTCCCAGCAGGTCACTGCGCCCTTGCGCTCGTTTCCCTCCGCTCGATGCCCTTACCGCCCTCGCCTTGGCGGCTACCCTCCCCATCGCCCCACCTCCGGTCCGCCGCCTCTTGCTGTTCGCTCCGGTTCTCCTCCTCCTCCTTCCCGCCGTCTATCCTCCACGGCGCGGCCGTCTTGTCCTGCGCCGCCATCCTGGTGCCCACCGCCCTGCTTCAGGTAACCGTCATCGTCGTGCTGCGCGCCATCTTCCTAGCCTCCACCGCGGACCACTCGCCCGCCGTCGTGCAGCCTACCGCCGTCCTCCCAGACACCACCCACATCTTGGCAGGCGGAACTATGCAGGCCCCCCCCCCCTTTTTCGCCGATGTCCTTCGGCTCGCCGCCCTCCTTGATGACGCCGCGCTCCTCCATCCCCGCTCCTCCCACCCGCCGTCCTTGCCTGCATCTTGGAATTGACATTTGAATCAGATGATTTGACCAATAGATTAACCGCTCAACTAAATGCTTATTTCTACCAATCACGACGCTGTCGGCCACTGTCGGCACCGTCATGGTATGGGCTGTTTGTCATCATAAATCAAGTAAAGTTAGCAAGGTCTCGAATGCATAACAACAATCATCTCCATAGGCACTGCAGCCGAATTGTGTGGCCCATATATATGGTATGCACGTGCTGATAACTGTCGGCAGCAGTCGCAGCTATTAATTTTTATCTCACGGTACACAATAACATTTAACCCTCACGCACGCGACCCCGTCAACCGATGCATGTTATGACTACATGTATATTGGCTGATACATAACTTCCACTCGTAGGGCATGATACGCTAGTGCATGTTGATCTACGCCTGCTAAAGAGCAGGTAGACGTAGTACACGCTTCCCGGCGGTGGGGGTTCTGCATCGAAAGGTAGTTTCCACTACCTGGAACATGTACTTAAGTATTTACTTCGAAATAGATGTAACATTACACGTTCTGTACGATGCACTCAATAATAACACGAAATCGTGTACATGTAGGCCGGATAGAGTAGCGGGCCCCCTTTGTGTTGGCGTCCGCTAGCACCAGCAGCCCGAACACCTCGAGTAGAAGCTAAAATACAAGGTTGACAGTCAAGGAGTCAAATTGACGCGTTGTCGGCTGTTGTCTGATAGGGAGGGTACTGTACCAGCAGGTGAGTCAATAAGAGCGCTCTGGTTGGTGCTGCGGCGTGCAACCCCTACTCACTCTCGTGCAGCGACTTCGCCGCATGCGGCCAACTCGCCGCATGAGCGCCTATTTTTGCATGCGGCCGCATGCGACCACCTACCCCACTAACCAATCACAAGTCCTTATTTCGGCTCATGCGGCCGCATGCGGCTAGGAATTCCGGTTGAGAACGGGCCGAAGACTGACTTGTGAGGGACGACCTCAGAAGTTACTGAACAAGAGATGTAACCAGCAGCATCGCAGCTTGCATCGTAAGTGTGCCCATGCCCTGGAAAATGGTGGCAAGCGGAAGGCCGAACACCGAAGGAAATCTTCAACAAGCTCAACCTAGATACCAAGAAGTGGCCGTATGACCCCAACGTGGAGGTCTACAGAGCATACAAGCTGTATCTGCTGTAGGCATCCATGTTATGACTTTAAACGTGGTAGAAATGTGTTTTATAAAGCAGATAGAAACGAATGCTTGAGAAGCTGGAACATGAACGGTGTAGAGGTGGCTGGATCATGCATTAATTTTCAGGTGGTGCGATGCCCGCTGAAGGCGAAGTCGAACAGCGATACAAAACAACACAAACTATGAACGAAAAAAAATATAAAGTATGTGCTGAACTACAGTACTGTATTGCAGCAGTGCCCTAACGATGTTGTTTACGTTTGCAAACGGCTTCTTACCATTTCCAGTCGTAGTACTCTTGAACCCCGTCCCAAACCTCAATACAGTACGTTGCTCCTACACTTCGTAGTTCGTTGTGCAAGAAGAAGAAGAGTGGCACAACAGCGAAAACCTCATGCCTCGATACTGAATCGCGTTGATGGCTGCTGTGCAAGACCGGGAAGGCCCCCCGACTTAAGTGATATTTCAGGTGAATGTTACCTGTGGCGGCGGGACACCCCAAATAGTTGCATTCAAGCAACCTCTGTCGAAAATTTGCGTATAACGATCAGAATATATCGATAGAAAAATACGTTAGCTGAGTGAGTGTTGTACTTAGTATAGTCTTAGCGCTAAACATCAATCGTGTTGCGTCTTTTGATGGACAGGGTATGACTTCACGTTTTGGTATCATGCCTTCATTGTTCTCTCGTTTTCGAGAAAATCACTCGAGTAATGTACGGTACGATCAAATTAAAAAAAGAAAACATTGCGCCACTCACCTTGAATAAAATCCCGGATCTGGAGTTTGCAAAAGGTTACTCATCAAGCGATCAATGGTTTTACCCTTACAGTACCGCTGTAATTGCAAGTCCCTCCTTCCCCGCCATGTGACCGAGCTGAATTTTCGAGACGCTGCACCAAACCGGATTGCTATCGTCACTTTTGCTATCGTCAGGCCAGCACACGTGTGAGTGTCGTGCAAAGTTGCTGTCGTTGGCGCACGTAACAAAAGACAGTGTCGACCGCAATGTTAGTTTGGGTACGTGATTTCATTTATCGGCGCCTCTGAAATGCATTGTTTGTGTAGATGGACTAGTATCATCGTGTTCAAGACGAGGGTCGGTTAGGCTAGAGGTCATACTCTGTCTGTAAATGCCTCTACACGATTGATGTTTAATATGAAGCCACCTTGGTAATGTTTTTCTCGCAATAAATTCTGATTCGTGTTTCGCGCAGGTTTTACGAGAATTAATTTCACTAGAAAGTCACAATAGCGTGCACAGTTATCGTGCTGCAGGCGTTGCAAAGCAGAATAATATCGAGCTTCGAGTTACAGCTCGCAACCCAACGGTAACTTACGATAATACACGTAACACGCCAGGTGAAATCTGGAGCCTCAGTCCAGCAATCCGATCCACCGCCAAAGCTATACTATACTGTAGAGCACCTTTTCTTGTCAGCGCTATAGTCCGTTGCCCGATGGTTGGAGCCGAAGGCGAAGGCAACACCGCGCAACCATCAGCGTAGACGCCGCGTTTACTAGCCGTAGCCCGATGCGATTAGTTCTACCCCCAGCCAAAACACGTAGCATAGCAGTACCGTATCGCTGCACCCGATTACTCTATAGCCCCAGAAACAAAAGCCTGCCATCACCTAGCGTAACTTTTTAGGCACCTGAAACTTGAAATTTCAGAGCTTCTTCGGGCTGGAGGCACGACTTTGTCCTTTATGCTTTGTCCTAGAATCAAAAGCAAGCTCTTCCCGGTCAGTGGCCAGAATTTATCAATTGCCAGTTATCCTGGGAGACCAGCTTGCTGGTTTACCAGCCTCACAAACTTTAATTCGTCACGCAATGTGTTCCCAGTTATAGGAAACGTTCAGGAAACATCAAAATCGCAATTTTAGCGTGTCTGTACAACTTCTGAATAAGTAAAACTTCCCTAGAAGTTTTGTTTTAAGTAAACAAGACTGCATTCAAAGCTCGTTTCACTTTGTATGGAACATGTTTTCGTACTAAATAGCTATTTATCCAGTTGCACACTTCGGCCAGTTGATGGCCGTCAACTAACCGTCCTTCTTCACTCGAATTTCGTGATCTAAATTTGTGCCGCAAACCGCTATCCACGGGCATCTTCTGCGCCTGCTTCGCAGCCGCAGCATCTGCCTGCCTTTAACTGTTAGAATCGTCCATGACAGGCTTCCCGAAAGCTGGAGCTGCAAAGCTTACTTCTAACAATCAGTTCCATCGGCAGCTCGCCAACTATTGTACCGATCAGTGAAGAATTTACTATACGAATTCTGTACAAACAAACGTCAATTAGACGTACACGCGTCTATATTATTACTTAGCGAGTTTAGGATGTGTCACAACAACTTGCACTTCCAGAATAAAAATACGAAGTAGAAAAAAGGTCTCCCAGCCAAAGCGCAGCAACCTTGTTAATAATACCTAGCTCCATCATACCTGACTGGGAACTCACTGTAGTCCTCGTAGCTAACAGCTTGGCTCTGAGCAGACTCCTGTGTATCCCGTTTAGTTCTATTATTCCTCAACACACTTTATGCAGGACGTGATCTTGCGCTGGATGGGCTGTTGGTCCAGCGCGATGAAGCTGATCCGCTTGTGGAGCTTGCACATAGCAGATCTTGCTCTGTACACCCTCAACACGCTCATGCTTCTGACAATACACTAACGAACTGTATAGGCTGTTCTCATAAGCCTAACATTAGACAAGTCGAAACTCTCGACTCGTCCGCAAAAATTCTCATCGATTTAATCTTCTACTACAGTACTTATCCGCCTCTACCATTCACGAACGTTGCTGTGACTGATGGTGTTGAAGACATTGATGTCTGGCACGAGCGCTTGGCTCACACGTGTCCAGAGTACATCCACCTAATGGTCGACCGTGGAATGGCCAAGGGCATCATGCTGAAGAAGCGTGGAAAGGTTGACTGTGCTGATTGCCACTTCGGGCAAGTTTTAGCTTATGAGTCGAGTTATTATTCGCTTCATAAAACAAGTTCTATCATAACATGGATGCCTACAGCAGATACAGCTTGTATGCTTTGTAGACCTCCACGTTGGGGTCATACGGCCACTTCTTGGTATCCAGGTTGAGCTTGTTGAAGATTTCCTTCGGTGTTCGGCCTTCCGCTTGCCACACCTTGAACTGCGCCGTCTGCAGCCGCTTGGAGACGGACTCGGTCGTCTTGTCCTTGGTCGCAACCTGGATCGCCTTGGCTAGCTCCATCTCGTCGTACGACGTCACCAACTTCTTGATTATGAGCACGTAAGCCTCTGGGTAGCCCCCGTTCTTCAAATAGGAGAAGTAGGTCCAAACGCGCAGCATCGGGTTCGCCAGCACCTTCTCGATGCTTCCATCGCCAACTTTCAGCATACTGTATACGATGTCCATGTTTAGTCCGTTCCCCACCCAACCCTTCAACTGGTCGCCCTGCAGCCTTTTGGCAAGCCTCGTCGTATACGGGTTCGGTTTCGCCAGCTCGAGCATCTTCGCCAACGGTACACCGCCGTAGAACTTGGTCAGCGTCCCGATCAGCGTCACCTCGTTCTCGTTCTTCTTGTTGTAGGACCTCATGAATCTCACCCACGTCGTGAGCTTTCGGTTGTTGAGGACCTTGTTGATGTTTTGGTCCAGCTCCAGCAGCCTGAACACGTCGTCCGGCGTTAACTTCTCCTTCGTCCACGGTTTCATCTGCTTGGAGTCGGCGTACCAGGCCTTGAATCGGTCACGGTTCTCTTTGATCCACTCCTTGAACTTCGACAGACTCCACCCTTTCATCTTGGACAGCCATTTTTTGACCTTCGACAGCTTCGACTGGTTAGGGATCGCCGCCCCGGCGATCGCTCGCTCTTCTTCATTGTCTTTTCCAGTCTTTGTCTCAACCCTCAGTAACCTCTTCTCGGGGTGGTCGTTACTGAGCGATACAGGACTGAATTTCAGCGTCGAAGTCGCCGAGGCAGCATCGACGACCGTGAAGAGGGCGACAACCAGCAGCACGAGGAAAAATCGCTGCATCGTCGTCCGAGCTCCAAAAAGGGAGCGAACTCCCAAATTGGGAAGTGAGAAAGAGGCTGATTGGCGATTGAGAAATTGGAGCCACCCAGACGTTGGCACAAACGAGAAAGAAGGGGCAAAACCGATCCTGAAGCTTTCCCATTCCAGCTCTTCAACATGCTATCCGACGAGAGCTGCCCCGCTCTGCCAGTCGCTAACTGTTTTGGAAAATCATCTAAAGGGCGCTTTCTGGATCCTTTCACCGCGAAAGGGTTAAGAGAATGGCTTCAGGCTCGGTTCTATAGTAAATAGTGGTCCATTGATGATTATGTCGTTGTTACATGTATTTCTCGGTGCTTTTATCTTATCTAGCGCAGTAGCAACTGGGCTAGAACTACTAGAATCACTTTCCGTCGCCGCTACAACAACCACTGCCACCACCCTCCTCCCGTTACTTTCGTCACTATGACTTCAAGCTTCGCGCCAATATAATTCGTGCTAGCTCGACCTCCCTCTGCTCTGTGCATTTGGCACGCCAATGAAGCTCTCATACATGACAGCGCATTCCGCGGCAGCCGTACCTGCCAAATTATGAGATGGAGCTGGGTCGACCAGGCAATCGTAACAGACCAATATACCAAAGTAAGTATTTTAAATAATAAACTAACTACATGTAACCTGGCAATCGACTTATTATCAAATCTTCGTTACCTTACATTGGCTTGTGGATACCACAGAGCGAGCAAGGAGCAGCTACACTGTACCTGCGCTCTGTTGCGCATCATGGAATTTATCAGATATTATGGATAACAACAGCTCTCTAGCTTGGTGGACCTGGCATCACCACCACACAGACTGAAATTCTTGATCGACGCAGTGTCGGGACTACCCGTGAATTAGTCCCGGTGTGACAACGATTCACACTCGGCCCCATGAATATATATCTTGCCAGGAACACAAACACTGTTGATAGCGACTTGTAGAACGCATTCTCTAAATCATATGCTTCACTTGCCATACTAATATATAGATCTTTGTATGGTGCCTAATTCAAGATTTCCAAAGTGCCGATTTCAAGTCCAAATGGGCATTAGGCACAATATCCTAGTTTGTTGATGCCTGACTATGACGGGCAGATTTAGCGTTGCTCTAACGACTTCGTCGAATTAAAGAATTTGTGGCCATGTTTTGCAGCGGATGTTGTTATTATATAATTTTACTCATTTCACATAGGAGAAGAAGCTGGAAACGGGCGGGGTGAAACACAAGCATTTATTTACGTTCCTAGTTTTTGATCTGGCTGGGCCTTTTGAGGCTATTGCTCCTTCACTTAGTCAAAATGTGAAGAGGACTTATCAGTTTGATTTTCTTTGCTGAGTGTGACTTGAATCTAGTAGATCAGTACTGTGTATATTGTGTGTCCGCCAATCGTGCATCGCTGTAGTGTAAAACAATTTGGGCTTAGTGCGCTGCTTCGCCGGCGCTTCACCTGGGATTCCCAGAACTGGCAATTTGGGTTTAACCATTAGGTTTTTCCCTGGTTAAAACTCAAAAACCTAGCAGTCGATTTTTGCTGGGTTTTAGGTTCAACTTCATCATAGTAACTACTTACTACAACTTTCCTCGTTGCTTCTGCATGGGATGCTGGTCTATTACATAGATATATTGCATAGATATATTGCAGCGGGGCGTGCTTTTGCTGAGTCTGGCTCATTACGATCGACGTGGGGTTATAGCCATCCCCACACTGGGGATGTGGATTATCCGGAAGTGCAATGAGCGGAGCTAAATGAAACGAGTGGATAATTAGCTTTCCGGATTGCAGGAAGAGAACAGCTACTGAGTCTGGGCGAGCAACCAACAAACTGCTGGATAAGGTCAGCAAGCACGGATGCACTCTTGACCGAGGCAACTCATTCTGGGTTGAGCGTCACGGAGCTCAAACGACAAGCCAGGCAAAGCAAGCTCCACAGGGCTCAGCCTGACACTGCTGTGGTCGGCACGAAGCACGCTCAAGTCGGCACTAGGCCTTTGGCACCATAGAAAAATTCTACCCTCCCACCATCCCTTAGGGGCTGCCATTGGGCACATTGCCCTCTAACCAAAGTGCCTCATGCCTTTGACCCATTAACACAATGAAACACTTGATACCCCAATACCTGGATGCATTGAGGAAATACTGGCCCTGTGTGGGAGAACGCCAGATGCCCCTGACTTATGATTGAATGACGCTGCTACTGTATCAGTCAAGTCAAGCTTTAACCAGCAACGAAGACCGAGGATAAGGAGATGCATCCGCACCTGCGTCCCAATCTGGATGAAGGAGGAATAAGGGGGAAAAATGGTGATTTTCAATTGAAATCTGTCAGTCATGAACATAATCAGCAATAATTGCATTCTGATGAGTTGCGTGTGCCACGATGCGTCAACGAGCACCTTTATCAAGGTTTGCAAAGTCGATGCTAGTGCATTAGCAGCGATGCATACGGGCTCGTCGTACATAATAGAAGTGACGATGACGACTAGTCAAGGCGAACCCGTGCATGCGTATCGGACCTAAAGAAACGGATGCTGCATCAGTGATGCATATCGGAACGAACAACAACATATTAAGGTAATAACGTGCACCTTATATATGCGTTGGGGTGAAGAGGGTGATACATCAGAGTGAGCATGACAGTGGACGATGTCTGGTTTAAATCTAGTAAAATCAGTTAAACCTACCCAAAAACCATAACCTAATTCATTTTTTTTAAATCAACAGGTTTTTCCAGCTCTGCCTGGGAATAAGGGGGTTAGGCGGTGGTAGCACGCCTTCGTTCCGCTCGCCTAGCTCGCTGCAATACTCGCAGCGTGGGGCCGAGTATTACTGTAGGGGCGGAAAGCGTGCCGGAGTGACACACACACCATACAGCTTGAAGTCTCCCAGCTGCCCAGCACGTGAACTGCTCTAGCCTCACCGTAGCATCGTCTAGGACGATGACTTATTTGAAAGCATAGTGGCCATCGTGACAGCGAGTCTCTCAGGGCTCATATCGTTACGGAGCACTTCACTATTCGTGCACATTACTTCTCTTGAAGCTAGCTTTATTAACAGCGATTTTTGTGCTGCTTATCGAATGTTTGATAAATACATGATTCATGACCAACTGCTCTCCCGTCTTGCCCCTCTCGCCAACCGCTAGTCGCACGATTTCTTCTTGAACACCTCTTCACGGCGTCGCCCACTCCTCTTTCTGGGATAGCTTCGTCGTCATCGTCATGAATCTTCAACAGATCGACTGTCGAGGGTCACTTAGTAGAATGCTTGCTGGAGGGGGTTCCTGCGGACTACTGAAGCTGAGACTCATTCACGGCGGACCAAGATAGCCGCTGTTGGACGGCGAATAACGCGCCACACAAGTTTCGCTACTGTAGCGAACTTTTGCTCTCGAGTTGGCGGCTGGGACTTCTTTTTTTCTCCCGAAAATGAACTGACATTGGCGCTCGGAAAGAGGAATTTGGTATCACAGTACCTAGCTTTCCGTGTGCATGTACATGTAGCTACTGCAACCACGTGCACAGCACCTGTAAGAATTCTGTCGGATATATTGCGAGGGTATTGCCGCTTGCAAATACTTTGTCCTCTAAAATAGACCTCGCCTGTCTCTTAATACGAGTGGACACGAGATAGGCGAGGGCTGTTTTAGCTTTGTGCTTTAGTGGAGGCCGATTTTAGGTCCAGAAACTCGGTTTGGTCCGGCATTTCTATTTCTGCGTTTCCAAGCCGCAGAAAAGCGTTTTGGGCAGCCCCAAGCTTGGATCTTAGACCGTACTGATGATATATATAAATCCGAGGGAAAATGACTAAACCGGTATGAAATCGCATATTAAATGCTGAAGCGGTATGACCCCCCCCAATCACGCATACCGGTCCGGTCACTGGGTGGTCGACACCCGAACTAAACATCTAGTTGTGAGCTTGCCTATTGTGGACTACTTGCTTGTTTTCATCATATCCTTACCTGAGAGCAAGTGCATCTTCTCTGATGCTTCAGTTTTTCTTAGTATATGGTCATCCAATCTGCCAACCCGTTAAGATCGATCACATGACAGCGACGCCATATATCCTGAAGTGCCTAAGACATTTAAAACCCTAGCAAACTTCTTAAAGCTGTGTCTAGCGTTTCTCCGCCCGACAGAGCATCAATTTGGTGGCGGCATGCCAGGTTATATTGATTGTTGTGTTGCACTAGATAAGCACGAAAAGTAGTTCGTACTCATACCACAAGTACAGCAACCATGTCAGGAATGTTATGACACTTGTCTGGGAGTCTGCAAGAAGCGAGGGCGTCCGTGGCGTGGTAGTTCGCATATCAATATTCAAAATTAACGCATACCGATTCAGTCACGAAAATACCGATTTGGCATATAAAGGGCGCATCCTGTGCCCTTTTGCACAAGTTCAAGCTAGTAATCAACCTTCTTTTAAAACAAATCAAAATCGGTACGCAGAGTAATCATCATGTAATCATTATCTATACAAATTCTAAGTCATACGCATTTATTCTATGCATCCTGCAAATCACCGTAGATAGCATGTCCCATGAGACACACCGAAAAGGCTCCGTAACTTTGTAAAAGGACGCCTAGAGCGCCCTTTTAGAAGGAAATATCAATGAGTTGTATATTATAATTTATTGAGGATACTCGCGAAAGGGTTAAACAAGGACATTTGGAAAACTCCATTTAGGTACTTTGGATTGTTTATGTACCAAGTGCCTAGTTTGTTGATGCCTGATCATAGTGTTGCCTCAATTTGGGCAGCACAGGACAAAAATGGGATGGGGCGTATTGTACGCGCCCCCTTCAAGCTAAACGTTGGTTTGATTCATGTGAGTGGTTGCTGCTCATTCGCAAATTTGCCACCTCGGACGCAGTGCTCGTCCCCGCCGCCCACTGACGAAGAATCGCGTGCCATACGCTGATAGGGATAGATTGGATGCAGAGCTGTATGATAATGTTCAAGCGAATATACACGTTTGAGGCTAGTAAGCTTATTGCTTTGTATTCTTGCGTTTGTGAGTCACTGAGCGGGAGTGAGCAGCTACGAGATCGCGTTGCCGCAGCAAACCCGCGCGGGGTGCCCGCAAAGCAGGACCGCGCGGTATTCGCGGAGGCGGGGCCAGTACATTCCGGCGAACGGACTCATGCCGCACATCGGGGTTAGTTCTACAGCGGTGGTCTGGGGTTGTTCCCCAGAACACACCGGCACGTAGCACTCGGTAGCTCGCTCCAGCCGAGACTCGAGCTACAGTATGTAGTGTCGACACACAAAATAACGACGCGTAAATTACGCTTTCCTTGTTGATTGTGTTAGTGTTGCCGCGTGTTAGCGTTGCCTGTGTTAGTGTTGCCTGTGTTAGTGTTGCCTGTGTTACAGTAGCGTTGCGCGTGTTGCCCTATGAGCTCAAGTTAGTGTTGCTCTAACGGGCTCCTTAATTCGACAGCGACCGCAACCCAATACAAGTAAATACTAAATGTATAACAGCTGAAAACTAGAGGAACGTGCCACCCAGTCGCTTTAATACAGTAGTTTCCCCTTGCTGACGCCCTTGGCATACTCGTTGACGTACGCCCACCACATATTCCAGAAAGGGTCCTTTTCCCCACTTTTCCACATAACACCCAGCTTTTCCCACACATAACGATCACGCCTTTTCTCGCGGACCCAGTGCTGGAACAGTGCTTTCTGCAAGTCAGTGGCGACACTCTCCGTGAACACCTTGCTCTTAGCGACAGCGATCATCCTGGCCACCTGTTCTTCTCCATATTTGTTGATAATGGCGCTCATCATGGTCACTTGGTTCTCGGGGTTCTGCTGGTTGAGCTTATTGACGAACGTCTTCCACGTATCGAGGTTCTTCCTGCTGAGAAGCTTTTCCAGTCCGTCATCGAGCTGGAGCAGCTTCAAGGCGTCGTCTGCGGAGGTTCCTTTCGTCACCAACGCCTTAAGCTGATCGTCCGTCCACGTAACTTTCGACGCCTTGAGCCAATTCGTGACACCCTCCGTAACCAAAGCAGTATTAAACGCTCGATCCTCGTCGTCACCCTGAGTTGCTGTAGGTTGCTGTCTCAAATTCCGCCCCGCGCGCACATTGTTGGTCTGGAGGTTAGTGGAATCAGCGCTTGCCTCCACATACTCGACACTCGTTGAGGATGCGACAGCAAGCAGCAGAACCAGTAAATGGAGACGCATCACTCACTGTATGTGTCCTGGCACAGGACTCTTGGGGTTCGGAAGCAAATTGCAGACTGATACAGTAGAGGGAACGGACACCGTGCTAATACCAGCCAATGTTTGACTGATACGGTAAAGTTGATTGTAAGCGCACAGGAGCTTGATAAATCTTTACAGGGAATGAATTAACGTAGTTAATTTATACCTCAATGTTGGAATGTACCCAAGCGGATATGACGGGTATAAGGAATATTAGGAGCATTCGCTGGATGTGGAACCCATGCGACAGTACCAGTTGGTTTACGACCACTCCCTATCCTATCACTGGAAGGTGAAAATTATCCCGCAATCAAATGCTAACTGCAGGAGTACTATAGGCGATATGAGAGGGAATAAATGATGAAACTGAAAAGTAGTATACAACAGCGATCGAACCATGTGAATATTCAATCGGATCGGACGGGATACATAAATATCAGGGTGCGCAAAACGGAGGTACTGAGTAGTTGTTTGATAACTATACGGAGTTTGTAGGTTGTGTTCGGAACCCATACTGTCGGATCCGCTTGGAAACATCCCAGGGCTTCATTTCATTTCATTTTGCAGGTGAGGATATTGTGTTCATTTAGTGCGTAGTCTTAACGATACATCCCAGGGCTTCCTTTGCTGGGCAAATACTTTATTATTTATTACCGTACGACAAATGATTTAGTACATGAATACTGTGACCTATTTGCTCGATCCACCTTCGTTTGGCAATACAGACAAACTTTTTAAGGCGAAGAACCTGGTATCTACTCTTTTTGGTAATCTGTCTGCCCATACTTATTTAAGGCGTGTAACCTGGTATCTACTCATTGCCCGGTTAATGTGGCAGCGCATCGCTCGTATTGGTTTTGGAATAAACGAGGGATGAATACGCAAGACGCTTAAAGAGGAACAGCGCCTCTTGATGAATTCACGGCTGGCGGCCTGCTACCATTTGAATACTATTAAAGTAATGTAATTAAATAAAACAAGCAATGCTTAATAATAAAAGTTATACAATAGTTTATACCCCCACAAAGTAATAACACAGCTGTACGCGATGAAGAATCGCGCCCAGGATCTGGTGTACAGAATATGGAGCGATTGAAAACACCTGCTTATGATGCTAATTTGAAAGGGAGAAAGAAGCTGTAAAAAAACCTTCGTATGTTAATACCAAGCGAATTCCTGCAGATTTTCTAATACACGGTACTAAAGTATTGAAGCAACGTTCAAACCTGTAAAGTTACCACCCCAGAACCGAGCGAGCGATTCCCGGCCCAAACTACGGCCTAAACGAACCTGGGGCAAACAACTTATGCTATTCTGTGGGTCACAGGATTGGGATATATTGCTAGAGGAACCGCTTCACTACCTACCAAACGTGTCCACCAAGCCAATGCAGGTTTGGTTTAGTGTTCGCAACAGATTGGGCATACTACATGTACAAGTTTTGCATCCGGAGTGGCATACTCGTCATCGGAGCCCAACTTTCATCTAGATATACGCGGGCAGTGAGTGATAAAAGTCGATCTTCGTCTGTGCGATAGCACAAGCCATTGCATGACAACAGGGCACCAAGATTATTTATTGCGGCACACACTGCTTGTCAGGCAAAAAAAAGTTCCTGAAGCTCTCCCTTGGCTATGAGAGAGGGTTGACAGGTGATTCTTAAACGAAGATCGCTATATACTCTACTTATTTTTCTCGGCCTCCTTTCTGAGAACCCTACCAATCATAGTTAGTTTTTGGTGAGGTACATTACAGTCGTTTAAGTCTTGCTAACAACTCAGCCAATGTCCGTCCAGCAGAAGCCTACACATCTTCTGCCAGCTTGCTAACTACTTGTGGGTGCTAGCACATGCGCGCTTATCATGCGCGCCTGCAAGTTTGGCCGGTCCGTGGCGTCTGCGTCGTCGCTTGAGGACGGGTGTGTGGTTAACCATTGGTCGATGTCCCCTGGACCCTACCAATCATAGACTGCAGACAACGAAGAGAGAAGCTGGGTGGACGGTATCACGAATTTGGTAAAGGTGTCAACGTCGATGAGCAGCTTGAGAAGCTTCTAGGCGCTAAAACATCCCCGGGCCAAGCTGTCGAGCTGCTCAATTTCGAGGAAGGATTGAATACTTACACAAACATCAAGGGCTATGGAGACGGAGAAGTGGCCGACACGCTTAGAAGGTAAAGAGCACGAGCAATGGTGCGCATCCTGGATTCTGGTTACATCATGCAACGTACATGTTCAGAACTCTAAAGTAGGCAAGCTATTATCCAAAATGAGCTGTGCACTTGATCGAATATCTGCAGTTGGTACAAAGTCGATAAGAATTAGGAACTAATTTCCCTTGACAGAACAAAACAGAACTCTCGATTTCTGCCTAACGTAAATTCCCGAATAATACTCCGGGCACTATTTATTAGTACCCTCCCGTTTTTTTGACAAAATCTGATACGTTATGGATATCATACAGTGTGTCATGCATAAAACAACTTTCGACAATAAATTCACAAAACTATACTTGATATTTGTATTGAAGTAACCATGTAACCCTGGGATACGCCTTGGGTTACCTTTTAGAGGGTACTATACGGGTAAGGGGTATTGCTCGGGAATTTTCGTTACTACTATTTTCAAAAACGTTTCTTGAGAGCCCCGCCTCGTTCATCGTACTAGTACAACAACACCTAAACTAATGCGCCTTGGCAATTTTGTTTTGGTTCGAGGCGACAACTCTCAACTTATCAGATCGAGTGGGGACTCGTGCCAGACGCGGCTGCCCATTGTCGTCTGAAATAGCCGAGGACCCCGATAGGCCTTCCAGCGTTCATCTGACAATCCGCCCAACAACTGCCGGTGTCTAAATCCTGCTTATTTTGCCCTTACGTTCATGGACATCAAGTCCTTCAGGGTCATACCCTGAAGGTTCAGGTCCTTGAGATCACCAAAGATCGCCTTTACGTACCCTTGTACAATCTGTTCGTTCAGGTTCTTGTCTAACGCCGTCGGATTCGTCTTCAGCAAGTCATCAACCTCGTCTGGAGACATTGGCTTCTTCATCCACTGCTTAAACTGCGCAGCCTGCAGCTCGGTGGCAATTTTCTCCGTAGCCGGCTCGTTCTTGGCATTCACGAGCATTTTCGCCTCTGCGTCGTCTCCGTAGGTCGCGACAATTGTGCGAACCATCGAAGCCTCCGCTTCCGGATTCTGCTTCTTGAGCATGCCGATATACTTGGCCCAACTATTCACGTTTCCGCTGGTGAGGACCTTGTCAATGTTCTCGTCGAGCTTGAACAGCTTAAACGCTTGCTCCGCGGACGTCTTCTGTGCCAGCATCTTCTGGAGCTGCTCATCGACGTTCGATCTGGTGAGTGCGTTGGCCCAACCTGCAAGCATTTCCAGGTTAAACGTCCTCTCTTCACCATTCACAGTCGTTGCACCATTCCTCAGCGCTCGGTTCGAGAAGGAATCCTTCTTCTGGCCACTAGAGACGATCTTGGAGTCGGTGCTTGCAGCGGCGTCATTAAAAACGGATGCGAGGAGGACAGCGGCGACCACGGCAAGGTAATGCAGGCGCATGGCGGTATTGATTCAGAGAAGCGGTTCTTGGATCGTGGCGAAATGCAAAGTGGGCTGGCTGGTACCGACAACTTTCATTTTAGGACTGGGAAATCGCTCCTTGACTTGGGATCGAGTTCCCATGTGCTTTCAAAGGAAGTTAGATTACGTTAGATCTGAAGTGCTTCGCTTCGTAATTCGTAACTTTATCTGTGACTATCGGCAAAATCAATGATTGCGTTAGCTTTGTATAACTTTTGTAGCCACTAAATCATCCGCCTGCGAGTTGTACTTGTACCATACTGTCGTGGGAAAGTAATTGCCAGGATCGTGCAGCCATATAATACAGGTTTCATTTATAAAATCTTGGTAAAAAAAGAGTTTGTCATAATTCCATTTATTGACCATCTGTAGCGAGTGCTGTGTGCCGTTTGCGGCTTCTTGTATACTTCGAAGTACGAAGTAACCACTTTTGGCACGCTGCGCTCGTCAAGCATAGCGGGTAATGAGTTTAACTTTATCAGGCATTGTGGCGATTTGCGTTCTTTGATCCCCGGATCCACCTCCACCAACTTATACCAAGCTTTTGCTTCGACCTAGCGACCCAAGAGAGAGAGAAGAACGTTGATTAACTGCTTAATGAACGTCTCGTTTTGCTGGCTACCCGAACTAATCTGTTGCGCTAGTTATTGACAAGGAATCCACTTTTGGCTTGGTGGTGTGGGAATGAGTTGCTCGCAGGGTTCTTCGAGGTCCAATCGGTGGAGGACAATGCTGACGGCAAGCTCATCAAGAGAGAGGCTGAGCATTACTATAAGCACGTCATGAACCACAAGAATGACACCTTGTCGCGAGCAGCGCAGGGGCAGCTGTGTTGGGTCAGGCCGAGCCAAAGCTGTTGACCACACTGGCAACTGACGAGCGAGCGCTTAAGGACACAGCAGCGAATATCGACACAGACAGCGAAGAGAGGGGGGGGGGGGGTGAAGGACGCGGTCAACTACGTGGCGTCCCTGTTCAGCAAGAACAAGCGCATCCAGCGCATGTTCGCCAAGGGCAAGTCGAACGAGGAGGTCTTCTCGAAGGGGGTCCACCCCATTGACGTCTGGTTTGCGCTCAAGATCCCCAAGCTTCAGGCAGCTCATACGCTCTCCGAGCTCGCGAAGAACCCCAAGTACATGTTTTGGGCCAAGTATGAGGCTTTTTGGAAGGCGAGGGCTGCTACGAAAGTGTAATACATGTACCACATCAAGTGATTGACCCAACAAATTTCCGTAGCCGAGATAGATTCTTGAAGCCCGTCTGGATGTTTGTAATTAACAGGAGATCCCGCTAAGAAGGGAACAAAAAACGCCCAAAACGGTGAAAGCCGAAAAAAAACTAAATGCGGTCTTTGCCACTGCAGAATGAAAATGGTACCACCGTGTAGCTCAGTATCTAAAACCTAGTATCACGGGTCTTCTTGCTGGGCAAGTCCAAGCTCCTGTTCGCAACGAGCGCTCCGGCAAGGCGCCTCGGTCGATTCACCTGCCTGTGATGGGATGCACTTTTCACAATTTTGAAAAATATGAGATAGTACCTTGCCCACCATCCGCGCAACGTCACGACAGTCACTGCAGGCCGTGCCCGAAACGGCCCGCACGCTGCTGCCATCGCCGTAGATACTTCTGTCGCTCGCAGGCGTGCAAGCACCGCAGCACCTGCGTGTTCAGCTCCAAAATCACCACGCATAGTGAGAGCTGGCCATCCTGCCATTCCTGCGGCTCAAGACAGTCGTTGGGAGTTGTCGCCGCTGCTGTACGACCAGAAGCCCACGCGCTGGCAGCACACGCTGTTCCACGAGGCCAACGGGGGCGTGGCCGCTCGCGCATATTCCCTCATATCGGCGGACAGCATGTTTCTCGGTCCCCTGGACGCGGTGTCGCTGCGTGGCTGGCTCCGACCTGGACGAACGTGTCGCTGGCTGGCGTGGGGTCGGGTGCTGCCACTCTTGTGACGCTGTGCGACCAGGCATAGGCCGCCAGCTCATGGTCATCTGACTGCAGATCCAGGTACTCGTGGTGTCCGTGGTGCACTAGCTGTCGTGCACGCCCCCGTAACTGATGCCGCCACCAAACCACCTCCAGCGCCGGTAAAATCCAGAAATCCAGATCGGCTCGAAGAACTCGGACCCGATCGAGGACATGTGCCACCAGTCCCTCGCTCATGCAGTTGCTGGTGGCGACGGTGATGTCGCGCAGCACGAGGTTCGACTGGCTCATGATCACGCGGATATTGTCATCGGAGATTCCTGGGTTCAGTCGACGCAGCTCTGCCACAGTCAGCCACGTGTGGTCCAGCAGCCGCTTCATGTCGAAGCCGCAGGTTGAGTTGGACTCGAGCGCAGGCTTCAGGTTGGTGATGTCCTTCTCGCTGAGCGAGTCGACTGTCTCGCCCATCGTGAGTTATTCATGAAGCCCGTGTCTTCATGAAGCCCGTGAACCGTTTCCAGCTGGAGACGATGGCGTCCCCGTACGAGATGATTTCCCTCAGCGCGTACTCGGAGCACGCCGTCAGCGAGTTTGACTGCATCAGACGCCATTCCCCCATGCAGTAGGAGATGGTCACTGGGATATCGATATTGTCGCTCTGATAGAGGATGGCGACCAGCCCGTCTTCCGGAGCCTCTAGGTTGCACACCTTGAGGTAGAGAACGTACTTGAGGAACGACTTAGTGAGGCTGATGAGGTACTTGGTGCACTTGATGGCGAGTTGAATGCCCTAGTTCGAAATAGCGCTGTACATGTTCCACGAGGCGAGAGTAAGCGCTGTCTGCACCACAACGGCAGGGGTTACCCACGATTTGGATCGTGTCGCCGTCGTTATGTCGGATGTCCTCGAACCCGCTCTCGACAGAGCACGAGTACGGACACTCGGAGCACACCCGAAAACGACACCACTGAGACCACCTGCAGCACGTCCGCTGCAGCAGACCCATTATCCAGGGCCTCCAAAAATAGCATTGTCAATAACATTATTTCAGAAAATAACAATAAATTACGCATTTCGGCGGGTTCAGCCATCTACCGTGATAATTTATTGATGTGCTTTGTGATATTACATAATTTATGACAGTTACCTTTATATAATAATGTTAGTGTTTTACCAGCCATCTTCTCGCTTCCAGTCGTTCAGAAGAACTGGAATCACTGGCTGGCTGTGTTGCTAGTTGCAGCTCATTTGGCAGCGCTCACTTTTCAATTTTCACTTCTCAAGCCTCCAAGACCTCATCCAGCATGGTTCGCGCTATCCACCCCCCTCGCCCTACCTACACGAACTCCCAAGTCTCGGGGTTTTACTTCCGCCCGTGTCGCGACGAGAACGACGAGGTGATTCTCGAGTATTTCCGTTGCCGTTGCGGCACGGTTCGGAAGCAAACCCATAGGAACGGGTACTCCAACCTGATGCAACATATAAGGCGGGAGCACCCTGACTACGAGACCGTCATGCTCGACGCTACGACGGCGGAGACAGGCTCCCTCTTGAACTTCGTCCGCCACTCGGCGCTCAACCTCCACGACTGGATGGTTTGGATTGTCATGTGCAACCTGCCACTCTCTTTTTGTGAGAGCCGATAAGCTCGGCGGTACGTGTATGCATAAGGTCATTGTGTTTACATTACTACGGAAACTAACAACTTTACTTTATGGATGTTATTCAGCTACTCCAGCCTGGACCCCATCTCGGAGGAAACGCTGCGGGCTGGCATGGACGGGGTCGTCGTCGCCGTCGAGCGTTCGATTGCGTCGGAGCTCCCAGCACGCTTCGGCATCATGCTCGACGGCTGGGCACACGCATCTGAGCACTACATCGCCGTGTTCGCGTGCTATGAGGTGAACGGCTGTCCCAAGACAACGCTACTCAGCATGGCCCCGCTGCTGGACGCGCTGGACGACGATCTTTCCGCACAGGGCCATCTCGAGTTTCTAGCGACCATGCTGCCGCGCGATTACGGCGTACAGCTGGCGCAGTGTCCCTTCCTCGTAGCTGACAACTGCGCCGTAAACCGGCGGCTGGCAACTCTTATGAGTGTGCCGCTTGTTGGTTGCGCAAGCCACCGCCTGAACCTTGCTGTTTAGGCGGACATGGCGTCGCATGAGGAGGACCTGGCTGCTGTGCAGGCGCTCATGGTAAAATTGCGTACTCTCACCCAATCTGCCAAACTACATAAAGCGCCAATGTGTGTCAATATGTCTCTAACACAATTTGTGTACTTTTGTAATTTTTTTACAAAATAGGTTGAAAACGCCAATTCGGCCTGTCATTCGCCAGGACACGCGCTGGAGCTCTACGTTCGAGATGGTACGGCGCTACCTCCAGCTCCTCGAGTTTCTTGACGCCGAAGACGACGACCTCATGGACCTGCTGCCGCCGCCGGCGATGAACAAGCGACTGCGGACATTGTACCAGGAGCTGTGCGACATCGAGTCGGTCTCGAAGGCCCTTCAAGGCCACGACGCCGACCTGCTGGACGTTCGCGAGTGGTTCGACGAGCTGATCGCTGTCAAGCTACAATATGGGCTCTACATTGGTAAGTTTATAACTGTTGAATTTGTGTTTAATATTTTCACTAACAATTCTATAATGGTTTTTATTTTGCAGGGCCTCGGGCCAACATTGTGCACAGCCCAGATTTTGAGGCTGGGTGTGTACGCGTTCTCCGCGGGAAGGCGCAGCGGCTGACGCGTGCTGAAAAGGCCGCTTTGCAGCCCTTCGAAGCTGCCAGACCGGACGACGCGGCCGCGAGTGAGGAGGAGGAGGATCCAGGCGCGTCGTTCGTGGAGCGTCTTCGGAAGCGCCGGCGGCTTGCACAGGACCGTGTCAAGTATGAGCAGCTGAAGAGCATCCCACCCACGTCGAACGTGGTGGAACGCTTCTTCAGCATTGCTCGGGTGACGTTTGGTCATCAACGACACGGCCTGCTGCCACGCACGCTTGAGACGATTTTGTTTCTCCGCCAGAATCGGTCGTACTGGGATGCAACGACTGTGGACAATTTGAGCTAGATGATAAGCTAACTGGTGTCTTGTTAATAGACTTCATGTTTTTCATAATGGCATTATTTATTGTGGTACGTTGGGGGCAATGCCATAATGTACTGTTGTATTGGTAGGAGCGTCAGGGGATAATTTATTCAGCAACGCCCAACCTACTAAATAAAAATGCCATATTCGGAGGCCCTGCCATTATCCGACGGAGCATTCCGAGCCAGCGTCACCGTTGACACGGTCGACACGCCCACCACGCTGCCGCCAGCACGCTCCTCCACCTCCAACGAATCGCCGTCGAGGGTCAAGCCGCTCACAGAAGCGCCAAAGTCGCGCCCGTGAACTTCCACGTCCACGGACCAGTACTCGCGGTGATGTCCAGCGACGTTCAATGCGCTCATCGACAGCAACGCCGGCTCGTCCTCTCAGCTCTCCACCACCAACAGCTGCGACATCACCGCCGACGACACCAGAGACCGAGGATCGAGGATGCTCCGAACCACATGCCACACCTCCGCCACCACAGCGCGCGACGACACCGAGTCCACCAGCGTCACGTTCGTGGATACCGCCACGGTCTGCGACTTGGCAGTGCGCGGCGCCAACACCACCTCGCATGTCTTCACATCGCTCTCTTCGTCGCTGTTATCGGAGTCGGAGACGTTATGATCCACGTTCTCGACCCCGTCGTCGCGCTTGGTGAGGTAGCTGGCGATTCGGCTCTTGCCTGAGGACTCGACACGATCGCTTGGGCAGTTCATGTCCGGCTTTGTGGGAGGTTGCAATCCACCGTGGTCGGTTGAAAAGTAGGTAGGAGCGACCGTGGCTTGCGTAGACCGATGCCCTTGAGATTTCAAGTGAATCCGCTCCAGAAAAGTAGCATCAGATTCACACACTCGCAGTTAAAGGCGTGCTCGGTGTGTACCGCCCTGTCAACGCAAGTACAAACAAACGTGCACTGTAAGCACCCGAAAAACACTCTCAAACACGAAAAATACAGTCCGTACGCTTCTAGTCGAGCGCCTCAGTGATAGCAATGGTCCCCATCACGAATGTGTCAAAGCCATGGACGCCACCCCGCTGCTTCTGGCGCCGCCTGTGGCACATCTTCACAAACAGCAGCATATGCATTAATGGACTTGAATCAGCACCTGAATGAAGCTGTAACATGTTGCTTATCTGTCCTCTTACCGGGAAAAACTGTGCACAGCATTTCGTCGTTAAACCTCGCCCGCCGCATGAAGTAGATTACTTTGTGCGTACCCGCCAGACACCAGTCGCTCTCGTGCCACCGCGTCGCATCTAGTCCAGCACGGCTTGGTGCCAGGATATCCACTAGCTGTGGGTTACTTCCCTTGATGTCCGACGCAAATGTGCTCGATATTTAGCTTGAAGGTGTAGATGTAGGTGAGGAAACACGACTTCGACGTATTTTCGGCTTCCTTTGGAGATCAGAAACTTTATCCCGGACACGTTTTTCATCTGCCTTGCCCCGAGCATCAGGAAACTGGTAGTACAGCATGGCTAACGCATGTCTCGGCATGATTCGAGGATCATCTTTCACAAGTCCTGCCAAGAAATTGGCATAGGTCGGTACCATCTTCTTTTTCTTTTGACCTAGATGCTGCTGCGGATCTGAACGCTCGGTATCGCCACTCGAATTTGAAGACCTTTCCGAGGTAGAGATTTCAGGGAGTTCCAAGGCTTCTCTTTCAGCTCGCAGTTGTGGTTGTTGAGCTAGTTGAGATGTGGGTTGCCGTCGTCGCTTCATCAACTTTGTGATGAACCCTCGAATCTAGTTTTCTCCGGGCAAATTATACCTGTGTGGATTAGCCAATATGAGAGCCTCCAGCATTCTCGCCGGACCCATATTTTGACTTTGGTCTTTTTCACCTTGCTGAAACATCGCTTCAATCTCCTTTTCGTAAAGTGCTACGTATTTGGTGCCGTACATCTCTCCTCGCTTTGGCCGTCTTGCCCAGCCCATTTTTAACGGGTTCACAGAAATTGCTGAGCTTCCGTCACGGCCATCAGCTAAACAGGTACCTCCAGCACTAGGCGCTATGTGCTCTCCGAAATCTTGCTCAGATGAATCCGCATCAGGCAACACAAATTCGTTGTCGCTCTTTTCGCTGCCATCATCTAAATCAGACTCGAACGCGTCAGCATCGGTTGGCACAGTTTTGGATGCGTGGACTGCTGCTTCCAATCTCGTAGCAGGTGCCTCGCTCAATGAGCTTGGGTTAATAGCAGCGGAAGAAACAGCTTCATTACTCGCCGTCCTGGCCGTAACTGGAGGAGCGATTGCGTTTGCACTGGGATAAATGGTGAGCATCTTGGATGAAAGCTCGCCACGAGCTGCAAAATCTCCCCCAATATTTAGCTTGAGAAGTTTGCGCTTCGCGTACGCCTCGACATCGTTCTCAGTAACATTTTCTTCTGTTACACTTGTATCTTGAGCTTGCACAGGTGTAAGTGAGCTCATGACACGTGTACGACGTCAAATTTGAGCACTCGTTTTGATCCGAATCCCTGTCATGATCCCCGTAGCTTCGTGCGGTAATACCACCGCCTCGCCTACTACAGCTGAATCATCTTCTACCGGCGCTTAGGTCGCTATCGTCATCCAAAAGATATTCGTCTTCGACTTCAAAATCAGAGACATCTTCATCTCCATCACAGTCGTTTTGCCCACTATCTCGCTGAACACCATCGCACACTCGTGAATCGCCGACCACTTCATCACAATCAAAATGTAAGCGCCGCTGAATGTTGTCATTGCTTTCTTGGTTTTGTCGTTGGTGAGCGACAGTGCCAGCTCTGCCATGACCAGGTCCTGCACTTGCAGCAACAACAGAAGCACCATCGTCTTCAACAACGCCTACTCCAGAGGCAGGCTCGCAAGCAACACTACACCTACCGCCACTTGGATCAACAATTATGTTGGTTCCTTCGCCAACACCATCATTCTGTATGAAGGGACTTTCTTCAAGTCGAAACCCGACTCCAATGGCGCCAGCGGCAAGGGAAAATCATAGAAAATGTCATTTGCGCGATCAATAATCTTTGACAGCGACTTCTCCAGCGGCCGCACTTGTTGAGACAGCTCCGCTCCATGCGCTCGATCCTGCTCAATTAGCTCTGCAATACAATTCGGTAAACCACCGTCTGCTGTCAGAGCCTCCACAACTTTTGCAGGTGTTGCGCAGTCATTACCCTGGCGGACCCAAGACTTCACCTTCCTTGAAGCCGTTGCAAAGTGCGCATCCAACATCGATTTTCCGTCCTGCGTGTCCGAGTGCACGTACCGCATGACATAATATCCATGAACCTCTCCGAGAATCGGAAGCATCAATCCCAAATACGCATTTTGGTAGTTCGACGCGTTATCGGACTGAAATGTCAAGCGCGTGACATGGGGCACGTCCCGGCGAAGCGATAGCAGAAGCGCTTCGACCAGCGCTGCAGTCGCCTCCTTGTCTTGCTTATTATCTCCATTACAGATCTGATCAAAGTAGTGCTTGGTCTCCACGGCCTCCCCACTGTCTTCATCATACATCCAATAGCGCACAAGTGCTCCATGCCACGACATACCACGCTTACCGTAATGTTCGACTGTCTTCTCACGAAAATATGTCGGCTCAAGTTTCATCTTGAAGTCGAGAATTACTAAAGCCTCGTTGGAGTGTTTGGCTCTCTGGCTGCGGTTGCTTATGGCCTCCGCCGCTTCACGGATCGCCCACTGCTGATTTCGTACGCGTATGCGATGACCTAAGAAGAGCTCCATCTTCTTGTGCGACTCCTTTACAACTCCAATTGTGGTTGAATCGACTTCTGCAACTGTCAACCGCTTTGTAACGTCGTCGATTAGTTGACACATTGCCACACAAGGACGGCAGCACACGGTCCGAGAGCTTTGGTCGCCCGGTTTAGGCAGAGAAAGCCCGTACGTAACTTGATGTATTGGGCACTTAGAGCAATCGGGGTGGCTGTCCGTGTCGATATCAAAGCCGCTTCCATACTTGAGCCACTCCCTCAATATTGACAATTTGGGTAACAGCTCGATCGATGCTTCAGGAAGTAACTCGCGTACAATTCGCTCTAGCAGCCTGAAATTGTCGTTCACCAAAAAACCCGTTACGTAATCAACGGCACAACGCGCTTGCACCTCACCATGAGTCAATGCACCAGCAAGTCGATAAGACGTGCTTCTGGGAATACTACCCCCGCGCGCACGGTACTGCTCATAAATGACCGTAATTGATTTTCGGCGTTGAATTGACGGAGCGATCTGTTTTTTGCCATCAACCTTGACAGTCTTCGTCCCCCAAGAAAGAAAAGCTACATTGTCCATTGACAAGACATGCCGGATAGCTTCATCTATTGTGCTTTTTTCGTACTTAGCTCGCGACCACTTCGGCTTTTCGATCCGACCCTCCACTAGAAGCACTTAGAGATCCTTTTGCCCCGCCATATAGTTTTTTCTGCCAAATGAAAACTCTTCGATCTGCTCCGCCGTGTTCGTCAAAGTTGATAGAGGAAACGCGTCACACAACAGGGCTCGAACACACCACCGCTCACCTGATCCACGTTTTGTAGCCATGAAGACGCGGACTGGTGTCGCGATTGTAGAGATTGTAGAGATCTGGCCTGGACTGATCCACGATCGAAACAGCTCCAGAAACACAGAAGCAGTTTGTTTACGACACAATATCGTGCAAATGTGACTCAGCAAGTTCCAAACCAGTCGCAACGCGACAGCTCGTTCTTGATGTTCACGTTCGATCCGGGGCTGATCTCCAAATGCATTTTGCGATTCCTGCTGACGCGGATCGTTGCCAGTCCCACAAGCACTTGATGACCAAAATGATTCAGAACAACGCCTTTCCTTTGACGGAAGTTTTTTCTTCATCATATTGATCTGTGTTTCTTCGCAAACCAGAAACTGCATCACAGCAAAAATGTCCACTCGTTTTCGAGCTTTAGGCGTTGGCGTGAAGATAGCCGGACTCAGGTACATTCCAGCTTCGTTTTGCGCACGCAGACCAGCAGACGCAGCCGGCCCTGCACCGACACTCACAGGAGACAATATATCCATGGCTCCACAATCACTCACATCTGACTCCGCACTCAAGTTTACAGGCGGCGATATATCCACATCTCCACAATCACTCCCATCGTCAATCAGCACATTCCGGACTCTTTGAGACTTCTGTCGCGTTGATCTTTTAGCCACACTTATTGCAGGATCCACGCTCGACACGGACAGCGCACGCTCACAGCCCTCCAGCGCCACAGCCGCTAAAGGTCGTCCTCGCGTCCGCGCACGCTTTACGGATGGAGAAAGTCCGTCACAGCTACAGCCACACCTCGAACACTTCCAACAGCCTGTTACAGGACAACGCGGCCTCTTGCAGCCGCACGTAATGTCGGGGAACTTGCTAGCCTCCGTCTCCCCGCGCTGACCTTCGTTCTCGCTCATTTGGATTTTGAATTCTGCGGGGGCCGAGGGGGAGAAATACCTCCGAGTGGACCGCCGACAAATCGAAGGATGCATGCACTGATACCACTGTGAAATGTCTAAAAACTCAAAATCCCTACGCTTCGCTTCATACAGCACTACTACTAGAGCGCTTGCGGCACGTGGGGGCATTGCTTCATGTGCCTAGCATCGCTATATTGCATGAAGCACATTTCTAACCGGCTGCCCAGCCAGAACACGATCCGAAGTACCATAACGCTTCGACTATTTCCGCATTATGTGTTTTTCTGTGTTCCCCTCAAATTGTGTTCCCTCTTAGCGGGATTTTCTGTTAAACCGTGCGGAAGGAATTACATACACGTACGGGAAACGGTCCTCTAGACCGCTTCCCGTAGGATCTATCAGCAAGATTTCGGAAATCGATCACTGTTTTCTAGTGACCCTGGCTTGATGGGAGAAGCCACTTGAACGCATCCTTTAGAGAAACTTCGAATAGAACGTACACATTCATTGGCTTTGTTGGGATGCCCACAACAATTCATTCACTCGACACTGTCGGAGTGGAAAGTGGCTTCGACGCTTGTGGGATCCGGAGTGCACATCGCTCTAATTGCTCTTGGTGACCGGCTGTACTAGTACCAGCTAGCGAAACCATAGGCACCAGGAAGCGCGCGACTCCCTCCATTCCTTGAACCATTCGCCAAGTTGCCCCAAAGACGTTCCAAGCCTTTGTGACCCCAGCCGAATCATGCGAGTTCTCCTGCTTCTACTGGTTCTGCTTGATCATAAATCTTATAGCCTGGTATACTGCGTGCACGATGATTTGATTTAGTAATCTATTCGGCTGTAATATTCTATTATACTTCCGAAGTTTATCATGGGTTTATTGTTGGAGACGGTTGTAGTACAGTAGTGAGCAGTAGTGATCACAGTCCAAAGAGAGTTCGATAACCATACGGGGGATAGAGATGAAGTTAGACCGTGCGATGCCACGAAGCCTTTTTGGGGGAACAATGGCCTCAGGACACGGCACTCTCGGCGATTACTGTACCTGTACATACCGTGACTACTTTACTGTTCAGAAGCACGTGTGATTTAGTGCTCTTGCTTAGAGAACACCAGGATTTCAAGGTATGCATCGCTAACTAGCCGCTACCAAGGGAGTCCTCCCGGGCTCAAGTACGTCGACCGAAAGCTCTAATAGGTAATCTGCAAGCTTGGAGCTCCGCAGCACGTCCTCGAGTTCATCCTTACGCGGACAACGCCGAATCTGAGGAATGGCTGGGGCTGCTAAAGGAGAACGCTTGCACGCGCTCGAGTGGATGATGCCGGTCGTGGAGTCTGGCCTTGCGAAATGTTTGGTCAACTCGTGAGATCACATTTTGCTCGTATATTATTTAACCGATGTTCACCTACTTAGTAGATCACATCTAGCTAGTTTAGAACTGCAGTATTATTTAACCTATGTTCACCTACTTAGTCAATGAGATTCGGCGTTGGATCAAGAAACACACAATACTAGGGCTTCGCGGGGGCTGAGATAGTAGTGGTTCTCACCAGAGCTGGGCAAAATTGTATTGCGATTGTAAGATTGATGGATATTGACGCTTACAATCTTCCTGTCCATATTGATTGCAATCTCGTTCCGTGATTGCAAAGATTGTCCCCGGCGCCGAAACCAATTGATCCCGCCAATACGATTGTCACAATCGAGCCAAAGAAAGAAAACCAGTCGTTGGTGCACCCGTATGGTGCAATGCGAGCCAAACGCTGACGCATTCCCGCGCGCTGCAAGCTTAAGCCCTCTTCTAGCCCTGCATCATTAGCCTATTCACTCCCTGGTACTCAATCAGAACTCCGCCGACATGAAGAACGCCGACATCGTCAGCGTCCTGTTCAAGAATCCCACCACCACCAACCGCACGCGCTGCGTCTGCAGCTGAAGCACGCGGGGTACAAGAACCTGATCTCGCATCTTCAATGCCACCACCACGGCTACAAGGAAGCCGCAGCAACGTGCATCAAGAACGCTTCCGCCCCCACGGCCACCATGTTTGCTCACAAGGATGCCGCCAACACGTACGGCTGGACCAAGCTCGTGGCTCTGAAGAACTTCCCCTTCGCGCACGTGGACGATCCCGTGATTCGCGACACCGTCCGCTTCAAGCCAATGGATAAAAGGACGCTGCTGAAGCGGATGGTGTCGCTTGTTGGCGTCGTTGACGTTAAGGTCTGCGACGAACTCGCAGTGGAGAAGTTTGTGCTTGTCTTCGATGGCTTTACTGACGCCGCGGAACATGCGATCGCCATTTTTGCCGCCACGAAAAAGGGCATTCGGTTTCTCGCATTTTCGCCTTTCCAGGACGAGGCCTCCCAGACCGCGTCGGAGCACATCGCCTTCCTGGACCTGGTCCTAGATCACTACGGGTTGGATGTAGCCAACATGATTGCTATTGTGGCGGATAATATGGAGACGAATAAGGCCATCGCACGTCGCATCAAGGTGCCAATGATTGGCTGTGCTACCCACCGCTTCAACCTCGCGGTTCGTCAGTGGATCGAGCCGCACATGCCTCTTATCAAAAAGGTGAGCTCGCTGATGAAAAGACTGAAGACAGTGAAGCGTGTAGCCAAGTTGAAACTGAATGGGTGCAAATACAAGCCCCTCCCGCTTCATGAGCTGCGCTGGAGTGGCTGCTACCGAATGCTGAAACGCTTTGAGGACCTGCAACGCTTTCTCCACTTGTTCGTGGACGACTGTGACATTTAACGGGAAGAAGAGGAAGACGGCGAGGCTGACGTGGTGTCCAGCAGCGAGAGCAGCACCGGGTTGCGCCGGATCCCGATGGTGGATCTGATACCTTCGGCAGGAGAGCAGAGAAAAATTTCTGAGCTACTAGACGAAATGACAGCTTTCGACGTGATCACGACTCGACTTCAACGCCAGGACATGACCATTACCACGGTTTGAGATATGTTCGACGTTGTTATGGAAGGGCATGGGGTTTGGATGACTATCTAGCTGTCAACGGGCAAATTGTTGAATTCCCCGACTTTGAAGCTGGCATTGTAAAAGTGCAAAGCGGCTCGGAGAAGTCGCTGCTCGCGGCCGAGCGAAAGGCTGTCTCGCGCTTGTTGCGTTCGCAACACTCGACAGCTCACCAACCCAACGACGCGCCTCCGGCACCTCCGGTAGCTCGCTCGAAGCGCAAGCGCGCTGCCCAAGCGCTCGACAATGCGCTGTCCAAGAAGGCCCGCCTGCGAACTACCAAGGCGTCGAAGTACCTTGAAACGGGGTGGATTCCTGCTACTTCAGTAGTGGCAGAGCGCTTCTTCTCCATGGTCAAGAGCTCCGTTGGGTACCTGCGCAAGAGCATGAGCGCGTCTACGCTGGAGACGGTGATGTTTTTGAAGTTGAACTGGGACTTGGTTACCCTGGGCTCGGTGTCGGCGGCGATCGAGCGCTCTAACGAAGCCGGAGCATATAGTTGACAGTGATGACGAGTAGCAACTTGCAATATTTTGAAGGCTCGCAAGGTTTGAAGTTGTGAGTTACAATAAATACCGTAGTATTGATTGTTGTCCTCAATCAATAGTACAAATTGAGATTTCCCCAGCTTTGGGTTCTCACGGTTGGAAGGTCCGCAGGTTTCATCAACCAATAGGATTTACCTGCAAATCTGCAGTCAAACCTGCAGCAAGTCACAAAGTATGTGTTGAGCTGCAGCACCACGTCACAGATTATGTGCTGTACACAAGGCAACTTGCATGTTGCAGAGAGTGATGGTCGTCGAAGCTTCGCGAAGCGCTGATCAAGTTTGTCAGGGCTCTAGATTGTAGGAACTAGAGCGAACTGCTAAGGTCTCGTAGGTAAAGCTTTTGATTCAATCTCACTTAGAAGAGTTCAAGTCGGTTTTGGTTATGAGCCCAAATACGCTGGGTCCTAATGACGTGCTGAGCGAGGACAACTATTTCCTGTGGGAATTCAACTGCCGCATGACACTCGCGAGGAAGGACCTGCTGGACCACGTGGAGATAAATCCAGAAGATGCAGCTAAGCGGGGGACCGAGACGTGGAAAGCCGCCGATTTCAAGGCGCTGGCTGTCATCTCGAAGTTACTGAGTCCAGTGTACCAGTCGATGATCCGAGAATTCAAGTCTACCAAGGATGCGTGGGAAACGCTGCGCGAGTTCTTCGTCAAGCAGAATCTTCACAACCGCGTCCAGCTTCGGAAGCACCTGCACGAGTTCCAAATGGCATCTGGGGCTTATTTGATGGACCACCTACTGAAGTTCGATGACCTCTTTCTGCGACTTTCGGCTGTTGGTGACCCGCTGAGCGACGACGAGAAGCTCGTGATCCTTCTGGGGAGTTTGTCGAGCGAGTATGACGCCATGCTGAAGATTATTGAGGCTCACTCATCCGTGACTCTGATGGATGCGAAGGAGATGCTGCGCCGCGAGTCGGAGACGCTCAAGAAACGCGAGCAGCAAGAGGAAGCGTTTAACGTGTCTGCGCGTGGTGGAAATGGAAGCACAAGACGACGGAACAATGCAGGGTCACGCGGGACCCAGGCAAGCCAGCATGGGCATGGAGGCGGGCGGCATGGAAGCCGTCGTGGTGGTGGCCAGCAGCGCCAACCATGTGGAGGTCGTGGAGCGTCGAGGTTTGATGGGCGATGCTTTGAATGTAACCAGTTCGGCCACAAGCGTGCAGAGTGCCCAACGCTCAGTAAGAATGACGACGGAGATGAGTTTGTGTTCGCCGCGACGAGGGAGGCATCGACGGCATGGCTGCTGGATAGTGGAGCCAGCACGCACGTGACGCACAGCCGGCAAGATTTCGTGGAGTTCCGAGAGCTGCAGAGCGCGATGGATATTGTAGTAGTCAGCGGACAACGCCTACGCGCGATGGGAGTGGGAACTGTGCGCTTCCTGATTGGCGGCAGCCGGCTGATGGTTGATCAAGGTGACTGAAGTACTGTATGTTCCGGACCTCGACCGGAGACTGCTGTCGATTCCGTCGTTGGTGGCCAAGGGTGCTTCTGTGGAGTTTTCTGGTAATGGGTGCACTATCAGTTTTGAAGGGAGATTGGTTGCTCGTGTAGAGAAGGGGAAAATTATTTGTCTGGAACGTGGTGGCGACGACGGATGAGGAGCGCGGCAAGGACGTTGCAGCATCGGCGGAGCTGTCCCCTGGCAGCCTGTGGCACGAGCAGCTGGGGCATGTGTCGAAGAAGAAGATGATGTTGGTGTCGCGCGCTGCGGAGGGCGTTCCGAGCTTTGGTCAAGATGATGATGTGCCAGTTGACGTACCCTGTGCTGGCTGTTCGTGTGGCAAGATGACTGTGAGCCCGTTCTCAAGACAGTCCGGCAGTAGCGTGAAGACCGCAGGATTGCTGGGCCTCGTACACTCCGACGTCATGGGTCTAATGAAGCCTCAGTCGAAAGGGGGAGCGCGTTTCGTAGTGACGTTTGTCGATGATTATTCTCGCTACGTGCACATGTATCTGATCAAGGCGAAGTCGGATGTATTTGCTCGGTTTGTGGAGTACAAGGCGCTCGTGGAAGCGCAGACCGGTCGCCGTATTCGCTGCTTGCGCAGTGATAACGGAGGATAGTATGTGAACAAGAGGTTTGGGGACTTTTTCGCGGCTCATGGGATCGTGCACCAGACCTCCACGCCTCACACTCCGCAGCAAAATGGTCTCGCTGAGCGTATGAACCGCACGCTGGTTGAGATGACACGCTCAATGTTGTACCACCGCGAAATGGCTCGTGAGTGGTGGGGTGAAGCTCTGAGTACGGCTGTGTATTTGTCGAACCGCGTACCGAACACTGCTCGCCCTCAAACTACTCCCCATGAAGTTTTCACAGGACACAAGCCTGACCTGAGCCACCTGCGAGTCTTCGGATCGAGAGGATACGTTCAGGTTGACAAGTCACGTCGGAGCAAGTGGGATGCCCGAGCTCACGCATGCATCTTTCTCGGGTACGCTCCTGGCTCGAAGGCCTATCGCGTTTGGGATGCTGAAGATGAGCGTATCGTGACTACCAGGACCATCACCTTGGATGAGCGTCCTGCTGACAACTATCGCACTGTGGTTCACGTGACGAGGCAGGCTCCGTTGGAGTTCGACGAGGATGTGAGTACCTCGCAGCTGCCACACCAACCGGTTTTTCCTGCGACGGACAACAGCGGAGACGTTGAAATGACCGAGGTCGATGGTGATCCCGTCGACATGGAAGTCGATGCAGTACCAGACGCACTGGTTCGCCGTGGCGAAGGTGAGATGTCTCGCAGAGGGGGAGAACCACTTGTAATCCCAGTTTCAGAGCCGAGCTCGAACGTTACAGCTGCTCGACAACTCACCAGCCAGTCCTCTCTATGTCAAGCAGCTCTGATTCCATCGTCCATGCGCACTGGTGAAACCTCGCTGTTTGACCCAACTAGACCTCGTCAAGTTCGTATTTCGGCGCCCCACCAACCGCGTCTGCTGACAAGTGCTCAAGAAGCAAGAACCCCGGCATTACCAGCGTTACCACCGCGTGAAGGCAATGGAGAGACTGGGGAAGCCGAACGACTGCTGCTGGAGAATGGCGAAACCGATCCGACAAGTGGACAAGATGCGACGGGAGATGGCTACACTTCGGACGGAAGCATTGGTGAGCCGGACAGCAAGCGCCCGAGAATCGACGACGAGTACGAGATTGCTCTTGCTGCCTCGGAAAGTATTCCCAACTCGTTCCGTGAAGCGATGCGTTCTGCCGACTCGGACAAGTGGAAGGAGGCGTGTCGCGCTGAAATCCGAGCTCATGTGCGCAACCACACTTGGGATTTAGTTAACCGTCCGCCCGGTGTTCGAGTGATCGGGCACAAGTGAGTCTTTGCCCTTGAACGCGATGAACACGGAAACATTATCCGGTACAAGGCGCGTTTAGTTGCTCTCGGTTGCTTCCAGACGTATGGTGTTGACTACACATCTACCTGCTCTCCTGTTGCCAGTCTTAACACGGTGCGGATTTTTCTTGCGGTGTGCTGCCAGCTCGGATACATGGTGAAGCAGTACGATGTTGAAACGGTCTTTCTAAACGGCGACCTCGACGAGGAAGTGTACATGGTGCCGCCTGAGTGTATCAATGTTCGTGAAGGCATGGTGTGTCGCCTTCGTCGCAGTCTCTATGGCTTAAAGCAAGCCGCCGCTGTGTGGCACAAGACCATTCGAAGTGTGTTCATCGCCCTGGGATTCAAGCAGTGCAAGTCGGATCCCTGCCTGTTCGTTCGAGTTCGTCACAATGGACCCGTTTTCATCGTCCTGTATGTCGATGATCTGCTTATCGGATGTGCGGCCGAAGAAGAGGCGTCGAGTATTGCAGAGGCATTGGGTGCACGTTTTCATCTCAAGTCACTTGGAGATGCTCGCTTTATTCTCGGAATGTAGCTTCGCTACAACACGCAGTATGGAGAGCTTTTCGTTTGTCAGGCGCAATACATTTCGCGAATCATTGAGCGATTTGGCCAAGCAGAGGCGCACCCTGTCCGAAACCCGAGAGTCGTCGGACAAGATCTGCGTGCAAGTGACGAACACCCAAGGATGAACGAGAAAAAGCCATATCGCGAGCTTGTTGGCTCACTTCTCTACGTTGCTAATGCAACCCGGCCCGACATTTATGTCGCAGTCAGCATTCTATCGCAACACCTCGAGGATCCACGTGAAATGCATTGGAAGGCGGCTGTGCGCGTGCTACGGTACCTCAAGGCTACACTCACTACTGGTGTTGAGTATTGGCGCGGAACTCAGATGCGTTTGCGCGTCTTCAGCAATGCAAACTGGGGAAGCGATCTATCTACTCGCCGATCGACATCAGGCGTGCTTCTGTAGCCGTGTGGTGGACCAGTCGTGTTCAAGGCGAAGAAACAGGCGACCGTCGCGCTATCTTCGGCCGAAGCCGAGTACATGGCGCTTGCGGTGACGGTGCAGGAAGTGATGTGGGTGCGACAGCTGCTCGGAGAGATGCTGGTGGGAGATACGTGTGCTACTGAAGTCTTCATCGATAACAAGGCAGCGATCAGCGTGGCGAGCAACAGCGGGTACACCCCACGCGCCAAGCACATCGACCTCCGCGTGCACTTCGTTCGTGATCAAGTCGAAAACGGAACGATCAAGGTCCAGCGTGTGCGCTTTGCTCAACAACTGACAGACTACCTTACCAAGCCACTCCGACTCCGCGGTTCATGATACTGGTGAAGGCAAGTGGCGTTATCAGCAGCGGCGATCCTGGAATGCAAGTTGAGGGGGAGTGTTGAGCTGCAGCACCACGTTACAGATTATGTGCTATACACAAGGGCAACTTGCATGTTGCAGAGAGTGATGGTCGTCGAAGCTTCGCGAAGCGCTGATCAAGTTTGTCAGGGTTCTAGATTGTAGGAACTAGAGCGAACTGCTAAGGTCTCGTAGGTAAAGCTTTTGATTCAATCTCATTTTCCATTCTACACTGCATCGCAAAAGAAGAGTTCAAGTCGTTTTTGTATACTGGCTAACCTGCAATGCACTTTCTGAACACACCTGCAGGTTTACGCTGATTGGTTAGATTTACGTGCAACCTGCAAATCTACCAACCGTGAGAACCACTAGTGTCCAAATATCACCAACAATTCGGCATCAAGCTCCCAGGAACAGCAATCACCGTGGCGATTAGACAGCGCCTAAGACATGCGTATCCAGGCCTCTATAGTTATTATAGCAGTTAACATAAGTAGAGATTCTCTTTACCACTGCAATAATGCCTTCACAGGAACATCCAAATACTTTAAGCAAAATAATGTTTTTCGATTAAATATTATTATATTATTAGATTTAATCGCACAGATAAATCACGCACCCAGCAACAGCGGCTGACAACGCCTTCCGTGCTGTGGGGGTTGTACCTATCGCGCGTGAGGACTCCTCGTTGGTCCGCTTTTCGGGTTCTATCGTTAAATAAATATCACTCGTATTCATCCACGACTTTGGACATATGCAGTGGAAGCGATGGAGACATACTGACCAATTTTGACTTGGTACTTAGACGCCGCTTACACCGAAAACACCAAGAGTTTGCATATTAGCAACAATAATACGGTTTCACCTGCACGCACAACAAAAAGTCTTAGTTCTCAAACAAAATTAGTACTTCGAAGTATTTAATAGTACCAACTCCGATATACTGGCACTTAGGCGAAACAATGTTGATCAACACGATTTACCACATAGTAGCCCAATTTTAATTGGGCTAATTATTTATTCATTTAAAAATGATCGACAGCGCTGAACCCCTTTACGATGTACGCCTCCGCTTGGTACCTGCCCCCGCAGGTTCCTCATTTGCAGAAAGACACCTGCCAACCTCTGCTTTTGTCAGATTTTCAGATAGCCACTGTACAGTACCTTCATTTTGCCGACTAATAGCGGAGCGGATAGTAGCGCGAGAGCTGTCGTCCTGGAAAGTGGTATTTTCAAGCACCCATAACAGCCACGTACCGTCGAGCCCTTTTAATACGAGCTCCACACGATCGTTTTCCGACATCCACCCAGCCACCTCAATATGATCCGGGTATGATAAAACGGGAAAGACTGCAAAAGGGACACTTGACGATACTCCGTTCTCGAGTAGCCATCTGAGAAGTACCAGCAACTTGTTCTGTCTCCCAGCAATAGCGACATATTCACGCTTTTCCGTCTCGTTCCGAAGCATGAAAAATTACCGAACCATTGTTGCGTATCCTCCTTGCAAGGCATGGTCCAGCATGAAGCACACATAGAAACCAAACCCTTTTGAGTGAAATCCTCCAAAGACTTCAGTATTTTGCACCACAACGAAGATGCAGGAGATGCGTTCTGGTCGGATAGCTGCTTCAACATCCCCTGAAAACACCAGCTGCTTGAAAACTGCGCCCTGGGATTTACTGAGTAGTCATGTCGGTAGTGCTGAATAAGCTCGAGAAGGAGCCGCATGGGTCCTTGACAGACATGGACAGCCAAGCCCAAATCAGGAACTGACTGTCTCGAATTATCAGCCAGGCAAGTCACTACATCCCAATCGCACTCCCAGACTGCTTGCTCGATCCAGTTACCCCTCTGTGACTCTGCTTCGTTGTCATTGAACCACTTTACCACCTCCAAGTGACCATTGGAAACTGCCCCGTACATGGCTGAATCACCGCACCCTTCGGGTCTGTTATCGTGCAGCCAGCGCACAACATCTAGGTGGCCTTTACTTGCCGCCTGCTCCATTGCGCTTTTGGTACAACCTTCGGTTCGGTTGGTGTGTTTCCCCGCCGCTGCATCCATCGCCTTTGTTGTGCAGCCCTCCGAGCGGTACATGTGCAACCACTGTACGACTTTGAGGTGGCCAGCTTCGGCCGCTTTATCCATTGCGCCCGTATCAAATTGGGAGGGAAAATGGTCATCCAGCCACTGCACAATGGGTAAATGCCCATTTTCGGCCGCATTACGCGCAGCAAATGCCGAACAGTGTTTTCTACAGTGCTCCAACACCCACTTGACAATGTCCAAATGACCACCAAAGGCGGCTACATCAATTGGATCGGAGGGGCATGATCTTGAACAATCTGTGTGTTCGTGGATCCATTGTAGGATATGTAGATGCCCGTATTGCGCCGCACTAATTAGCGCCTCCTCCGAGCGAGCACTCTCGAAATGCTCATATAACCATTTAACCTTTTCAAAATGCCCATTTTCCACAACGCAAGAGATTGTATCGTCCTCGTAAGTAGCATCAGTGTGCTCATTTAGCCATTGTACGTAGATGACCATTAACAGCAGCATAGTAAAACACTGCATCATCATAAACTCCGCGCTTGGTCGTGAAGCCACTTCATCAGCTCAAAATGACCCTGCGCAGCAGCCTCTTCAAGACAATGTTTGAAGTCAGATTTCCAAGGCCCTCGATGATCTCGCCGTCCCATCGTCCACTCGAAAACATGCTTGTGGCCACTTCGAGCTGCCGCATCCACCACAGCTTTCCAGTTAGGCGCCGTCCGAGCGAAAATGAACTCGAGAATGTGAATTGGGAAGCCATGTTCGCATGCCGCTTCGAGCACTTTCTCATTGATCAGAAGTACGACGTGTGGCAATGTCGCTGGCAGGCATTTACGGCAGATGATACGAGCTCGAGGCGGCCTGACCCAGCGAGATGACCTCTGCATAGTTCCACGCAGTTTGAAGACTGATAATGTGAGGATTTAGATTTTGATTCTAACTGACAATCACTCTTGATGAGTAAGGTTTCTAATCAGACGGATCCATCACTTCAACTAACGTTAGTTGTCTTGAACAATGTATAGCAAAGTGCAACCCCGCTCTGATTGGTCACTTTGCATCATCCTCCAAGGTTTTCTTTCAGTCGGCAAAAACGATGGAGAAGCGCTGGGGCGTCTTAGCGCCCTGGACGTCGGTCCTCCGGCTGCTGTTCCACCCACTAGACGCCTCAGGGCGTTCTTTGCCTCCGCTCTTCTCCTTACGCAAAGAGTGGGACGCAGAGCGGGACTGTGAGATTCTGGTGCGGTACCAGGCGGAGCTTCACGCCTGCGCTACGGCGGAGGCGTGCGTCCGTGACCTGGTTCAACACTGTGGCGTCCACCAGCACCACAAGCCTCGTCGGGCATATATTAATGCATTGGCGAAAATCGCAGCTATGGATAAGAGATTGAGAGAAGACAAACCTGGCGTGGAGATTCGGGTGCCCATTGAGACCAAGAGCGGGTTTGACGGACTGTCGACGATCCGCAAGGCGGAACGAATGATACAAGAGGAGTGGAGGGAGTCCTCTCAGCTAGAAGTGCAGCCGCTCTTGATGAGATGCACGTTTGTGCTGCAGCCTGTCGTGGTGAACGAGCTGGAAAAGAACACGATTGACTCGGCTATGACTGCAAAATATCGAGCACTTGGTCCGTGACAATATGTGGTTTTCTCGGGTCACATTCAGGGGGTTCAAGCTGATTACAGACACTGCAAACGGAAGCAACAAGCTGAAGAAGCAGCACGCTTTCGGTCAGCTGATGACCAGCCTAATTGACAGTACACGGCGCAGGCGTGAACTACCTACGACGCTCACTTTGGACATCGAGGTGGTCAATCCGAACAAAATGCGTCAGATCGACACTCTTTCGATCACGACGTACAGAATCCCGCCGCGTAAGAAGATTGAGGCGATGCTTTCCGCTATGGCACGGAGCCAATCCACCAGGAAGCTAACGCTCAGCTTGTTAATGAACTTAAATGATGTCGGCGATACTGCGCACTGGTGGAAGTGGGTGGCGTACGCGTTTTTCTCGAAGCGAGCCTGCTCCTCCCTCGACGAACTCGCTCTTACGTGGATTAGCTCGATGACGGTAAATGACATCGAGGCATTTTGCAGCGTTCTCGAGTCTGAACATCCAGAGGAAGACCACGAGGGATGGTCGAGGAGCGAGATGCAACCTTAATGGCGAATGCTCCAATTCGATGGGATATCAGTGAGCAAGGAGACCCGCTATTTGAATGGGGTGTTTCAGGCGGTTCCACCTACAGCCCATCGGTAGGGCTTCCCGCCTGTCCACCGAGTGCAAACTGACATTGTTAAGCGTGCTACAAGGCGAAAGGTTCTTCCCGGCAACCGAAATGAACAAGCGACGTCATTTCCTGCTGTCCCCAGTCAATCTTCAGGGTCTAGACGCGTACGTGGCCTCCAATATTTTTGAAATTGCGGCCGCGCCAATACTTCGGAAAGTGTATGTGGAGCTCTTCCGCTGAAAACCATCATAAAAAAGATTGCATCTTTAGATTCCTTTAATCGCGCAATTGCGAGATGAAGCCGCAGCGAAAGATCGATTCCGATCACCTTATTTCAGTCTGTAGTTAATTTATATCTCTGACTGAAAGTAATTACCGAGGTGCCACGCAAGTCGCGCACACTCAATTTCATCATGCAAGCTGTATCACAGCGGATATGGTCGTCACCAGCTCCGCTAATCTGCAGCAAGTACCTGCGGACAAGTAGCGGCCTCTTGCCTCACGTTGCCTTTCTAATCGATGAGTTTCTGGTTGATTCGTTGGATCAGAAAGTTCTACAAGCAGCATGCTAAAGTGGTGCCCCACTGTACATTCTGGAGTTCATTGCGGCTCGAACACTGCTTGACTGGAAGGATGTGGTAAATGCAGCAGCCCAAGGCGGACACGTTCACGTCTTCAGGTGGATGGCAGGCCTCCAAGACGAACGAGGACCGTGGAGGGCTGACTTTCACGAGTGTTTCGATTATGCTGCAAGATATGGTCATAGTGAGCTCGTGAAGTGGCTCTACCATCAACAAACACTGACCATTCATAGGTGTACACTTCATTCGGCTGCTTCCAATGGGCACCTCGCCCTCGCACAGTGGCTACACGAACACACCAACAGCATTTATATTTGGGAGACAATGCAGTGTGTTGTTGGACGTGGCCGTTTCGAAGTGGTGCGATGGTTGTATAAGACCTTCGAGATGGCTCGTAAATCACCGGCCATGTGGATGGCGGCGCAACACGGGCATCTGAATATCCTGCAGTGGCTACATCAACAGGGGAATTGTCTCGAATCTTGCGATAGCAGCGCTATGGACTCAGCAGCCCAAGGCGGGCATTTCCACATCGTGAAATGGTTGTTCGATAACTGTAGCAAGGGCTGCTCCAAATATGCTCCAGGGCATGCAGCTCGCAACGGGGATCTCGCAATGTTGCAGTGGCTGCACCAACACTACAGCAGTCAATTTGATTCTAGCGTGATGGATGACGCGGCGTACGGACGCCAGCTCGAAGTCGTCAAGTGGTTGCACGAGCACCGAACGGAGGGTTGTACCACCAGAGCGATGGACACAGCAGCAGGAGGTGGCCATCTACCAGTCGTGCAGTGGCTGCATGCCAATCGAGCAGAAGGGTGGGTGTACAATTCATGCTATGGACTGGGCTGTGGAAGAAGGCCACCTCGATGTTGTGCGATGGTTGCACGAAAACAGTGTGGGAGGATGCAGCGACTCTATGATGCACTTGGCTGCCCGCCGAGGCTATTTGGATATAGTAAAGTGGTGTAACGAGACAGGAAGAGGGAGGGATAGTGACAGTTTGGTAGCTGCTGCTTGGGAAGGCCATTTAGATGTTGTCTGTTATCTCGCTGAGGATAGAAGGCAACTTGGTTTTGGATGGGGTCTCGGCACTGCTGCCGCACGGGGTCATTTGCAAGTACATGTCGTGCTGGTGGACAACTACTATAGCTTTGGCACGATACTCGTATCTTGGAATACCCGCAACGCTATCGCGAACTGTATCAGGTAGACGCTAAGCCAGCTATCGGACCAGCAGGCGTCGACTGTTTTTGCTTCTTTGTGGTCTGGAATTCTCGAATCGGTAAATCAATTTCACTCAGGAGGGTTCTTGTCGTGTGTGGACATAGTGCTGGTTCAAGCGTTGCAACGAGGCTACGCAGCAATGGTTCGGCAATTCTTCGAAGGCAAAGACGAGTTGGTGAAAGGACAATACGTTGCAGTTGCAGGCGAGCAGCGTCAAATTCCACTGCTGCGGTGGCTGGTCAGAAATGGCACGCCGCTTGATGTTCCTACTGCTATCGAACTTGCCACAAAAAATTCGGAGCTAAATACTTTGAAGCGACGAGTTTGCTAGCCGAATGTGCCCGTGTTACACTCGTGCAAGAGCGACTTAGACAGAAGAAGTACGACGAACTGCTGCTCTGGGTACTTGACAAGTCTACCTCTTTGAGCGAAGGCTCTCGCACCACTATTCGCACTGCTATCAGGCAGCAGGATGATTCAGCTGAGTGGCTCGCCAACAACCTGTCCAATGACGAGGTTCGGAGTTGGTGCATTGAAGGAGGGATAATTGAAGTAAGACCTTCCAAAAGGAGACGGACGAATTAGAGAGCAGTCGCGGGGCAGTCTAGTTCGCGACACATGCACATATGTATGTTACGCATTGGTAAGAACTTTACGACGAAATGTAAGTGTTAGGTTAGTTAAGAAGCCGGTTTGCATCAAGATGGGTTCGTGGAATTAGATTTATCTATCGACGAAATGTAAGTGTAAGGTTAGTTAAGAAGCCGATTTCATCAAGATGGGTTCGTGGAATTAGATAAATCTTATTCCATCTAATTCCACGAACCCATCTTGATGCAAATCAGATTCTTAACTAACCTTACACTTACATTTCTTCGTCGAACGGTCAAGGATTATTTTTGCTAACGCTGCTGAATCATTGTGCTTTTCGAACAGCATATTGACTTGGCTACAGCATTAAGTTACAGCATAGCCAATGCTGAAGGAGGTCAGCCGCAGCGAGGGCATGATTCACGCTAATACTTGTATGCGCATTTTCATCTAGATATTCGTAAAAAAAGAAAAGCTGATAGAATTGACCGCCGAAGAACAGTCCAGCCTGCTGCACGCCCGGGAAATCACAATCGACGCGCAAATTTACTGGGGCTCAAAGCTATTTCTTTATTTTCTCTTACTTTTGGATTGTGCCAAAATAACGCTTGCACCCATTACGTATTTCCTCCGGGTTGCAACTGATGGCCAATCATTCGTCCTTGTAGTCCTCTCAATCAATCACGTTAAAAGTACGGATAAACCCTCGGCACTTCGCAATTTCTGCACTCGTCGGCAATGGCAACTCCGTCCAAGTGGAAACGCCCGCGCATCGCCGAACATTTGTGTGGGGATATTTTTTCGCATTCTCTGCCTCACGTATCACGTCTCATCGACGAGTTTCTCATTGAAGGGCTCCACTCGGACACCCTGAAAGAGGCGTGCGAGCAAGGAGCTCCAGTGTCGGATCTAGACTTCGTTCTCGCGAGATGCGCTCCATCGTGGGACGACGTAGTCAAGTCTGCAGCCAAAGGTGGGTACGTGCACGTGTTCCAATGGATGGAAGGGCTGGAGAATATGCGTGGGCCATGGGGCTTTGTCGACGGATGGGAGGGGGCCTCCAAGTACGGCCATGTCGACGTCGTGAAGTGGATGTACGAGCGTGGCTACCCGTGCAGGGACGCTAAAGAAGCGATGCGCTGTGCTGCTGCAAACGGTCACTTTGAAGTGGTAAAGTTCTATCACAAGTATCCGATCTGCAAGGTATCCAATGCCGCTGCGAGCGCTGCACACAACGGACACCTGGAAATCGTTAAGCTGCTGCGTGCCCGACTCCACCCAAGAAAATTAGAATTCGTGGCGGGATCTGCAGCGTCAGGAGGACAATTTGAAGTGCTTCGGTGGCTACAAATGGCTGGAGCGAGCTTGGATCACGTTTTCAAAGACGCAGTTCGAGGCGGCTGTATGAATTGCGCCAAACTGGTGTGTGAAGAGAGTACACAACCCCCTGCTAAGGATGTTTCAATATGGGCGGCAATAACGGGAAAGCTAGAGATGATCAAGTGGCTGTACGAAGAAGTACGCGCTCCATTCGACAATAACACAATGGATACTGCTGCTTCTCATGGCCACCTGGATGTGGTTAAGTGGCTGCATGAGAATCGTTTCGAAGGATGCAGCACCGACGCCATGGATGGAGCAGCACGATATGGTCACCTTGAAACAGTGAAGTGGCTTCACCACAACCGATCTGAAGGTTGTACGATACGTGCGATGAATGAAACCGCTGCAAATGGACACCTTGAGGTGGTAAAATGGCTGTCTGCAAACCGGTCTGAAGGCTGTACAAAGTACGCGATGGATCGTGCTCTTCGCCAGGGCCACTTGGGAGTGGCTAAATGGCTACACGAGAATGGGATCAAAGGGTAGTTCCCTAAGGCGATTAAATGGGCTGCATCCGCGGGGTATTTTGGCGTGGTTTGCTGGTACGAGGAGAATGTTCGGTGTTCGTTGGTGTTGCGAAAAGCTGCTGCACTCGGTCGTCCCAGTCTTATCTACCAACTAGTAACAACACTCCATTCGAGCAATGAGGTGGAGAGCAGGCTGGATGTGTGTCGGGCCTGCTTTCTATCCACGTTGGGAGGCCATCGGGTAGAGCGCAAACCCAATGTTTTCCCGTCCCAAGTTTTCAAAGATCAAGTTGCTGCAGATATAGTGAAATTACTGCGCAAGTTCCTCAAGAGTGGTATGGTTGAGTGCGTGTACGTCATGCTTCAGATAGCCCTGAAACTGGGGTATCTCTCCGTGGTGCGGTCATTTTTAAAACACCGCAGTGAGGACGAGTTACGGGGTTATATGGTGCGTTCTGGTGGGCGCTTGATGAGGTGGTTGATTGAGAATGGACCGCCGCTTGACGTCGCGACAGCCACTGAACTAGCGATGAAGAGCAGATATCCCCAGGCTACGAGGTGGCTATCAGAGTGCGACAGAGTGGAGGTAATCCGCAAGGGGCTGCAGTATCCCTGGCACAATTCTGTTCTGTGGATGCTTGAAAACATTTCATTCGAGGAAGAGAGGTCGCGACATGCGATTCGACACGCTGTTCAATCTGCACTGTTCGGTGCTTTGCAGTGGCTCGATGCAAATTTACACAATGTTGACGTGCGTAGCTGGCTTTTCAACTAAAGGCAGGGATTACGATCGATACAGTAAATATTCACCTAGCTTGTCTTCGAACGACGGCTAAGGAAAACTGAACATCTGGATTAAGATCTGTTTTTCACTGCTCGAGTTGCTTTGCACCATTCACACGACTTTTAAATCAATCACTGGATGATAACAATGACTAGTCTTGCTTTAGGGTTGAGAAACATGTCCACTAAAATAAATGCAGTGGGGCATGAATTATATTTTTAATTGATAAATGATGTTTTGTTTTCATCAATTGGAAATTAGACACCTGAAGTCGCGATCTATCAAGCAACGTCCACTACCTTTTGATCACTATTGAGCCATGGCCACCACTCCACGATGGAAACGCCCGAGTATCGCCCAGCCATTGTGTCGGGTATTTTTCCAGCATTATCTACCTCATGTGGTACGGCACATCGACGAGTTTCTTATTAAAGGCCCCCCTCCCGACATACTCAACGAGGCGTGTGAGCAAGGAGCTTCAGTGTCGGATCTCGACTTCATCGCCGAGGGATCCGCTCCCTCGTGGAAGGAGGTGGTCAAGTTTGCAGCCAAAGGGGGCACATGCACGTGTTCGAATGGATGGCGCAGCTCCAAGCACGTCATGGGCCATGGAGTGGAGACTATTGGAGTAGCTGGAAAGAGGCCGCTAAGTGCGGCCACCTCGAAGTCGTGAAGTGGATGTATGTTCGTAAGGTTCAGTATGGAAATGGAAATACTGAACAAGCGATGAAGCGTGCACCTGCCAATGGCCACTATGAAGTGGTGAAGTTCCTCTATAAACATTACCCGGACTGCTACGTAGCGAACCCTGTGGGCCGAGCTGCAAATAATGGACACTTGGAAGTTGTTCAGCTGCTTTGCGGTCGTCTCTCTCTATCGCGGCTGTGCATACCATCGCGTAGAACGGGTTTTGCGCAATCCAGAGACCCACCTCGAGCTGCACTATCGAAAACGGAGGCCGAATACTCGCGCTTCTTGCCCAGCCACTCGAGCACTTGGAATTGGCCTCTTGAAGCTGCACAACCCATCACGAATTCCAAACTATGCCGTTATGCAGCCATGGATACGGCAGCTTCAGGGAATTTGCCGATGCTTACATGGCTGCATGAAGAAGTACACACCCCAAGACGAAAACCGTTCTAAAGGTTGTACGCACCTTGCGATGGACGATGCGATTTATGAAGGTCATTTGGAAGGGGTGAAATGACTGCACGAGAATAGGAGCGAAGGGTACTCCTCTAAGAACTCGATTGAAATGGCTGCATACCTTGGGCATCTCGACGTGGTTTGCTGGTTCGACGCGAACGTCAGAAAGTCGACTGTGCTGCGCGATGCTGCTGCAAATGGTCATCCGGAGCTTTTTTTATCAAGTCGTCACGACATTTTCTGAGTCGGTTGCGCCCACAACGAGGATGGAAATGTGTCAAGTCTGCTTCTTCTCAACCCTCAAAGATCGCGAGACCGATATTTTGTAAGCTCAACTTTTACATGATGAAATCGGTGGAGATATAGCGAAATTGCTGGACAAGCTTCACGAGAACGGAGTAACCGAGTGCGTGTGTGCGATGCTTGAGCCGGCGCTGAAGCTGGGATTTATTACGGTGGTGCGGCAATTTTTGAAACAGCGAAGTGACCATGAACTACGCGAAAATTATATGGTATTTCGCTGCACGAACTTGATGAGGTGGCTGCTAAAAAACGGACCACCGCTGGACGTTGCTACAGCTATCTGTCTAACTGGAAGCAATGAATGTCGTGAGGGTACGTGGTGGCTATCGGAGAGTGATCGAGTTGAGGTAATCCACAAGGCATTACAGCAATCCTGGCGACAATTAGCTCTGTGGATTCTTGAAAAATCACGCCTCATAATCCGCAGTGCCGTCCAAACTGCCACGTTGGTGGATTCACAATGGATCAATGAAAATTTGCGCAGTACAAGCGTACATGGTTGGATCTTCGACTAAAATACGAGCTGTGTTTGAGGTATTCGGTCGATATAGCTAACACAAATAAGATAAGAGACATCACATAATTCTTGGAGCCTAGACAGCATTGAGCATGCTGCCTTGTTCTTCTTTATTTCTTTATCTTAGATAGTACACCCACCCTCCCAATAAATACAACAAGGACCGAACCGCTTAATAGCCTGCACCGTTCCTTCATTCAACGGAGTATTTAGCGATCAATTTGAATCCAGTAGAATGAATATCGAGGCGAAATCAGCCCCCTCACCCCTTTTTTAGTCCAAAGCCTACTATGCGTGGTTATTCCGTCCCTGAAGCGTACTCTGTACTTTTCGATGATGACGAAAGAACTTGCTAGTTCACGTCCTGTCGGTCTGATAGCGATTTCTGGCGGCCAGAGACGTCGATCGGCTACTTTCGCAGACTAAATCGCTCTACACGAGAAACCATGCCGACATCGTCTCACTGGTTAAGGCCATCACCAGCCCGGGTCGTATACCGTAAATGTCTGGCACTATGCCCTGGCTCGTTGCCTCACGCGGCAATTGTCATCGACGAGTATCGAATTGACTATTTAGACCAGAAAGTGGTTCAAGAATCATGCCAACACGACGCCCCAGTCTCAACTTCAGCTAATTATCTCACAAATCAATTTGGCAGACAACATGCACGGTATATCTCCGGAATTGTTATCGCCAGCAAACATTATCTGTGGCAAATATGTCGTCCATATTTGCCGGTGACGGGTTATGAATTGCGACACCAGAACATTGACAGTATTTGCGTGACTTCAATCTATGATATCAGAAATATTTCGGAATTTTATTGCCGCCAGTCAGTCTGTTAATCACTATATTTCAATCAGTCACTCATAAGAAGGGAGGACCCTGGGCTTCACTACCACTTCTCGTCCAACATGCGCTGGGTCTGGCCGAATCGAGCTCGAATCATCTGCAGTAAATGCCTGCCAGCATCGTTGGCGCACGTCGTCTTTCTGATCAATGCGTACCTGATCTCGAACCTGGACCAGAAAGTACTCGAAGCAGCCTGCGAACACGGCTCTCCACTTCACCTTCTCGAGTTCATTTTCGATCGGACGGCGCCTAACTGGAAGGCGGTGGTGGATGCGGCTGCCCGGGGTAGCCACAGGCATGTTTTCGAGTGGATGATGGAACGGCGAGATGGTCGGGGGCCTTGGAAATCTGACTTTAAGAGCTGTCTCGAAGAGGCCGCGGCACATGGCCATTTTGAGCTGATGAAGTGGCTCCACGACCAAGGCGCTGGGGTTTATGACGACTCGGTGTTTTACTTTGCTGGTATCAACGGCCATCTAGGCATCGTGCGATGGCTACATGAACGCACCGATGCTACTTATGAGGAGGATACAATCTGTGGCGTTGTGAGAAACGGACATTTGGAAATGGTAAAATGGCTATATGAACGTTTCGAGAGTGCTCGTTCCGAGTTCGCGATAATTTTCGCGGCGAAATGCGGGCGTCTACATATTGTACAATGGCTCCACGAACGCACAAGTTGCTCTGAAGCGTGTCCCTCCGATCTAAATGATAAAGCGGCCTTTGGTGGGCATTTGGACGTTGCCCAGTGGCTGTTTGAGCACTGTAGAAACCAATGTCCGAGCTATGCTGCGCGTAGTGCGTCCGAAAATGGGCACTTACCGATGCTGCAGTGGCTCAATGACCACTTTCCGTCCATATTTGATACGGGCGCAATGGATGAAGCGGCCGGTGGTGGTCACCTCGAAGTAGTACAGTGGTTGCACGAGCACCGCTCGGAGGGCTGTACAACAAAAGCGATGGATGCAGCCGCGAAGAATGGCCACCTCCAAGTCGTGCAGTGGCTACACACCAACCGCTCCGAAGATTGTACGGCAGAGGCTATGAATCGGGCTTCCCAAAAGGGGCACCTAAAAATTGTGCGCTGGCTGGGTAAAAATCGACCTGAAGGTTGCACTAAATGGGCCTTCAGTTGCGCAGCGTCCAGTGGTGATCTGGAGATGTTACAGTCGTTAAATGAGAACGTGCTGGAGGTGTTTAACGACAGGATGATGGAAGATGCTGCCTGGGGAGGGCATTTAAAAGTAGTGACCTACCTTGGCGAAAACTTAGGGCAGCGAGATTCGGATTGGGGGCTTGCTGCTCATGTAAAGCAAGGGCGCATGGGACTCCTTCTCGAGCTGATCAACCACTACCGACATGACTACTTGGTAAATCCCAGGGCGCAGGGTTCAAGCAGACGGTGTTTTAAGGGGATGTTGAAGCAGCTTTCCGACCAGAACGCATCTCGTGCATCTTCATTGTGGCGTGAAATACTGGAGTCGCTGGAGGCATTCCACTCGAAAGGGTTTGATACCTGTGTGAGCCTCATGCTGAGCCATGCATTACAACGAGGATACGCAACGATGGTTCGACAATTTTTCATGCTTCGGAACGCGCAGGAAAAGCACCAATATATTACTGCTGCCGTGGCAAAGGGCAAAATGGTACTGCTTAGATGAATACTCGAGAACGCAGTAACTGCGAATGTCCCTCTTGCAGTCTTCCCCGTTTTATCATACCCGGACTACGTTGAGGTGGCTGGGTGGACGTCGGAAAAGGATCGTGTGGAGTTTGTACTGAAAGCGCTCGACCAGACAAAGTACGGTCCGTGGCTATTGTGGGTGCTTGAAAATACAAGTTTTCAGGACGACAGCTCTCGCGCTACTATCTGCAGCGCTATTAGTCGGCGAAGGGACGGTACAGTAGAGTGGTTTTCTAGAAATCTGACCAAACCGGAGGTTCGCAGTTGGTGCCTTCCTGCAAAGAGGAAACAACAAGCTGGCAGTCAGATGGGGGCAACCAAGCGGGGTCGTGTTATATTTGATGATATTTTTTTGAAAAAGACATAAATCGCTGACTTCTTTAAGTAGCGTTAGGGCTGTTTTCAACTTTTGGTTTTGGTTTTGGTCTAAGAAGAAGAAGAAAAAATGGTTAAAGGCGGTTGTGCATATGACAGCGGTCTCGACGACGCTCTCTCGCTTGAGCGCGGCGGGCCAATATGGAATTGGATGGCAATTGGTCTCCACTTCGTTGTGAGCGAGCAGAATTTGCTATCACGAGCTTTCTTCTGTTTTTGATTGCGCTCTGTGGGCGGCGAACATGTAGCAGAAGTTGCAAGCGCTGGACTGAGTTGTTCTGCCCGCGGCGCATGCTCTACGAGATCCCGGTACTTATCTTGCTGCAAAGCCAGAAAGAGGTATGGATAGAGGGAGTCGAAACTGTTTAAAATGTTGTATTGCTGAATCAAGAGGGAAAAAGGCTCGTGATAGATTCAAATTATCGTTTTGTGATAAACACTGACGCATATGGTGCTTCAAACCTCACCAATCTAAAAAAAAGAAAACGTTCGCGCAAAGATGCACGCTGATGTACGCAATTTTGCAACATGTACACTCTAAGTCCATCGTCTCCTCTTGATGAGGTTTCATCCTCTAATTCCAACTTGATAGAAATGCACACGGATGTTTTTCATACAGCCACTCAGATGTGTCATTTTACTTCGCTGTTGGATGCCAATCGCGAGACGAGCTGCTGTACAGTTTTCAGATTATATCGACTGATTGATGTATTTGGCCAATTCGTTCTTAATCGCTCACCATACTTCATCCATTCCGCATTAGTCAAACGGAAACATTCCCTCGGTATCGACTGTTATTTAGGCGGATTCATGGAGGGTTCGCCTGACTCTGCATGGCCCTCGCCATCTCACTGGTCGTGGACCTTACCAGCTCACATTGGGTGCCGCAGCAGCTTCCCTGTGATGTACGGCTCGTTCCCGCACATTGAGCTTCTGATCAATGAGTACCTAGTTGATCATCTGGAACAGAAAGTGCTCCAAGCTGCGTCTGAAAATGGTGCTCCACTGCACGTTCTCGAGTTCATCATTACACGGATGACGCCTTCGTGGGAGGAGGTAATCAAAGCGGCAGCGAGAGGTGGTCATGTCCATGTGTTCAAGTGGATCCTGATGGAACGCCGAGACGGCGGTGGACCCTGGGGGACAGACTTTGGGGAATGTTTGAACGAAGCTGCTGCCCATGGCCATCTTGAGCTCGTCAAGTGGCTCCACACACGCCGGATAGGCACCTGCAACAACTCGGTGTTCTGCAGAGCTGTTGTGAATGGCCATCTCAAAGTCGCCCAGTGGCTGCACCAACACACTGACGCTACTTATCGGGAAGGAGCAATATCTATCGTTGTGCAGCGCGGTCATTTCGAGGTGGCGCAATGGTTGTATGAAACCTTCGAGAAGGCTCGAACGGTCTATGCGATGACTACTGCGGCGAGATACGGGCATCTCGAAATGCTGAGATGGCTCCACCAACGCACAAATTGTGCAGAAGCGTGCACCCCGGGTATTATGAATGCAGCGGTCGGTGGCGGGCATTTCAACGTGGTCAAATGGTTGTTTGAAAACTGTTGCAAGGGCTGCTCTAAAGATGCTGCAGAGTATGCCGCTAGCAATGGGGATTTAGTGATGTTGCAGTGGCTACACGAACATTTCAGCACGCAGTTTGATTCGAGTGCAATGGACGAAGCAGCCGGAGAAGGACACCTCGAAATTGTCAAGTGGTTGCATGAACACCGAGCCGAGGGATGTACGACAAGGGCGATGGATACAGCAGCGGCTCACGGCCATCTACAAGTCGTGCAGTGGCTACATACCAATCGAAGCGAGGGCTGTACGGTAAAAGCCATGAGCTGGGCCGTGGAATTCGGCAACCTCGACGTTGTCCGGTGGCTGCACGACAACCGATCAGAAGGTTGCCGAGACTCTGTGATGTACTTGGCTGCCCGCGAGGGGTATTTGGATGTGGTGAAGTGGTGTAATGAGACTGAAATTGGCAGGGATAGTGAGAGTTTGGCAGGTGCTGCTTGGGAAGGCCATTTAGATGTTGTTTGTTACCTCGCTGCGGTTAGAACGCAGCGTGGTTCTGGATGGGGTCTCGGCACTGCTGCTACACGGGGTCACTTGCAAGTTCTTCTCGTGTTGGCACGACACTGCTACACCCAAAGTTCGTTAAGGAAGTGGTGGGTCCACCGTGCGGCCTGGAACTTTTTCAACAAAACCCTAAGTCGGCTATCGGACCAGTCGTCGTCGCCTGCGTCTTCATCGTGGCGCGAAGTGCTAGAATCGGTGGAACAATTTCACGCTGGCGGGTTTCATTCGTGTGTGAGTATTATGATGGAGATAGCGCTGCAACGAGGATACTCGAAAATGGTTCGACAATTCTTCGAGCTTCGAGACGAGCAAGAGAAGCGAAAATACGTTTCAGTTGCTGCTCAACCACCACTATGTAGGATGCTGCTCGTGAGATGGCTGATAGAGAACGGTGCGCCGTTAGATGTCGCTACCGCTATCGAAATTGGCACAAAGCGCAGTTACGCCCAGAACGTCGAGGTGGCGTGGTGGTTGTCGGAGAGGGATCGCGTTGCGCTCGTGTTGGGAGGGCTCAGCAAGAATAAGTACCGCAAATTGCTGTTGTGGGTGCTGGAACACACTGCTTTCAAGGACGCGAGCTCTCGTGCTACTATTGGTGACGCTGTCAAGCAGCGAAATTATGGCACGGCTGAGTGGCTGTCTGAACAGGTTGTCAACCCCGAGGTTCGTACTTGGTGCCTCCCTGCGGAGGAGGAATCAGAGGAAGGCAGACCCTCCAAGAGAAGACGGCAAAAAGTCAAGTAGCCTCTTCTACTTTGACGTGGTCGCGGTTGTCTTCGGAGTTACGGCGTGGGACTTGGCCACCTGCAGCTATTCAAAGCTGTGACCGTATTCAGATACTCGCAAAAGTGCCCGCAGCTGCCGCAGTCATCATGCTCGAATGAAACGTTTACTTTTCTTGTTTAGCATCGATCTTCAGTGACTTGGCTATCGATAGAGTCTGCGTATTAAGTTGAAGCTGCTACGGACGACCTTGACCAGATCAAGAACGAGCGCCTCGACTTGGTTGCTCTCCAGTCTGTTACCAAGTTCGACTTATACTGGGATAGGAAGCAACGTTAGTGCTGCTATCGATTATACTGGGGACATCCGAAGAATAAGGGGGTGGACAGCTCCCAACGGATTAATTGGACGCGTAAGCGTAACTTGGCGCAACCTTCGCGGCACAGTTGGAGTAATGAATGTTGACCCAGCAACTTCAACGACTTCAACGGCAATGACAAGACAGTAGCACGCTTGGCGCGCGAGGTCTTAGATGTACTACGCGAGCAGTACGGTCTTGTCACTAATATGGAATTTCTTCTTAGTAAAAGAGCGTCTCGCTCATAACTAGGAGCCGGCGTACGAGTTACGTTAGGTAGCTCACAAATGGTAATGTTGCTATCGCTGTATAATATAGCTATATATTTATTATATTGTTAAAATTAAAGCGTTAACTTTTGCTTGCCCTTCCATTGCTCAAACGCTAATGTTTCTCCATCGAGTGCGTACGGCGGCAGTTCGATAAACCCAATAAGCCGCTGCATCTGGTGCCTACACAAAGTTACGTTGGTCTATCAGTGTGAGAAGACATTACCAAGGTGGCTTCATGTTAAACATCAATCGTGTAGAGGCAGAGTATGACTTTTGGCCTAACCTACCCTCTTCTTGAACACGATGATACTAGTCCATCTACACAAACAATGCATTTTAGAGGCACCGATAAATGAAATTACGTACCCAAACTAGCGTAGAGGTCGACACTGTCTTTTGTTACGTGCGCCAACGACAGCAACTTTGCACGACACTCACACGCTGACGATAGCAAAAGTGACGATTGCAATCCGGTTCGGTTCACCGCCTCGTACATTCAGCTATCCCGGATCTGGAGTTTGGTGAATGTCACTCATCGAGCTTTCAACAGTCAAGTTCCCCCTCCCCCCGCCATTTAAAAAATGGTCGTTTATTCAGAGCGAGAGGTCACTCATCGAGCTTTCAACAGTCAAATCCCCCCCCATGCATGGCCGTTTATTCAGGGCGAGTGCCCCAATGTTTTTTTTTTTAATTTGATCGAACCGTACATTATTCGAGTGATTTTCTGGAAAGTGAGAGAACCATGAAGGCATAATAACAAAACGTGAAGTCGCACCCTGTCCATCAAAAGGCGCAACACGATTGATGTTTAGCGCTAAGACTATACTCTCACTCAGCTAATGTATTTTTCTATCGATATATTCTGATCGGTATACGCAAATTTTCGACAGAGGTTGCTTGAACATTCACCTGAAATACTATGCTCTTCTAGAGCACCTCCAGCAGAGGATGGGAGTATCACTTTAAGTCGGGGTACAGCTTGATTTGCTATTTGTGAGGATTCTCTTGTATATCGAAAATGGTTGGATCGAATTGGTCAGATCTGGTCTAGTGGCTTACTCAGACGAGAGATTCCTAAACTCTGAAATAAATTTCGCGACGTTCTTTTGCTAAACGGTAGACCCCCAAAGCTGATCCCATTGGTTAAGTGCTGCTGTTAAGGCGCAAGACACGCCTCTTTCGATTGATGCGGTTAAATCGCGATTCGTACATAGGTTGATTAGTAACAGCCGTCTCACTTATTTCCATGTTTCAAGCTGATAAAAACTTCACATACGCCTCTACTATATTTGACAAATAGCATTTGTTAGATTCGGACAACCGCGCACCATTTCTAGTACTTGCACATCCGAGCATCCCGACGTCATTTCGCTGAACGAGGCACACGAAGACTGACTTGTGAGGGACTACATCAGAAGTTACTGAACAAGAGATGTAACCAGCAGCATCCGCGCTGCAGCTAACAGTGCCGTGGCGTCTTTTGGGCGGCCCCTCACTATGCATCGTAAGTTTGCCCATGCCATTTTCCAGGGCCCCATCAACTTCAACATCTGTCGATTTCTCATGGTTACAAAGCCGTTTACTGTTAGGCCATTTCAAACTGATAAAACGGTTTTGATTCGAATCAAATAGCAAACTGATCTGTGGAACTATTGTTGGCAATGTAGTTTGCAGCTTCCACTTTGGCGTGCTGGGCGCAGTATGTACGCGATGTGTCGCTCGAGGTCCGCAATCCAACGTGGAAGTCTACAGACCATACAAGTTGTATCTTTTGTAGACATCCATGTTATGATAGAACTTGTTTTATGAAGCGAATAATTACTCGACTCATGAGCTGGAACATGAATGGTAGAGGCGGATAGTAGAAGATTAGATCGATGAGAATGTTTTGCTGGACGAGTCGAGAGTCTCGTTTGTCTAATGTTAGGCTTATGAGAACAGCTTATACAGTTCGTTAGTGTATTGTCAAAAGCATGAGCGTGTTTGGGGAGTGCAACATGTGCAATACAAGATCTGCCATGTCCACAAGCGGATCAGCTTCATCGCGCTGGACCAATAGCCCACCCAGCGCAAGATCACGTCTTGCACAAAGTGCGTTGAAAAACAAAACAAAACAAAACACATTTCAGTCGAAGTCGCTCACGATTCTGGGGGCGTGCCAAACGCGGCACAATGATGACGAAGTTGCATTGTAGCACCACCACTGCCGGAGTATCCGGGCGTGGGGGATGCCCCTAAACTTGATGCAATGCGGGCTTCTGCAGCATTTGCGACGCCATCCGCGATGTCAACTGCCCACTTATGCGCGTGTATCGTTCGACTGCGTCGGACTTCCATCTCCCAAACAGCTTCACTGCCAGACTATCAAAACCAGCATTAAACAGCGCCGTAGCGCTGCCACTTCGAAGGGAGTGCGAGGCGTAGTCTTGCGGATTATGGCCAGCTCGACCAGCAGCAGGCTTTATCGCTCTTACCACGTCGGATACTTGCAAATTGTGAGATGCATCCACCTTGCACAGTAACTCGCCCGCATCAATACGAAGCACCTCGTGGTGACGAACTAGGTACCATGCTGCTAGTACAGGGCAACATCACCGATGCCCTGATCTCGCCAATTCTCGAGAAGTACCCTTGCCAAATTGGTCGGATTTACTCCCTCGAAATTGTAGAATCACCGAAGTCACATCATGAAGGTTTCGGGTCTCGTGGCCTCTAGCATCCACAAATTTGACGTCCGCTCTCCGAATTGCGTAGTCGTGCATCCTTGAACCTTGAGCCAAATATTCGGATCTTCTCAAAAGAAAGAAGAAGCCCAGCACCGAAGCCTCCCCCAAATGACCCGGTGCTGGGCAACTGCGAAATCGAGGAGCTCATGAGGCACTTGAGGATTGCGCTTGTAACGGGAGATTTTGGCTTGCTTGATGGGTCTTTCCGCCGCATTCCGGTGATAGCGAGTTGGTGGCCCGGCAAAAGTCCGACGTTGTAACCAAGGGTTCGCCTATGATGCCACGCAATATGGCTGACTTTAGAGAGCACGGTCGAGGCAGAATTCCCCGATCCCGATTTTCCCCAGCCATATTTCCAGCAGTACGTGGCGAAAAGGGCGAGCTGGTACGAATGTTGCCGGCGGTCTTCTGGCAGCCATTTTGCGAATTGAAGCCGCTCACACCATCTACACCACTGTGTCCATGTGCTTGCATACTTGATCTTGGACGTCGTGGCCAGTGACACGGACTGAAGAGATTCGAGAAGTCGATGTAAATTTTCCTGCATTCTTGTGGAACTTGTGTCTGCACCCAACACGAAGAAAAATTAGTCCATCGAGCAATGTAAGGTTCGGTCCAAGCTCGCGAAGCTGCATCAGCCATCCAATTGGCCAATCCTGGAATATGATCCGCCGATACTCGAAGGTTGAAATACACTTCAGCCAGACCAATCGCCCGATTTATTTCTTGGCTGAACGCGTTGTTGGAGTGCATCCGATTGCACCAACTCACAGCTGCGGCATTGTCACTCCAACACTTGACATGAATTGTGCGTCCGTTCGCTTGTGCGCTCCACTTTGAACCCCACGACCACAACGCGATGGCAATGCACAAGTGTTCCCTGACATTGATTGAAAACTCGTCATGGCCGCTACCAACTTTGTCGATGAGCAATTTCTCTTCGTCATCAAACTGAATCTGTATATATGACTCGCAGGCGGGATCAAGCACGGCTTGCCCAAGGTTGGACGCGTCCATATACAGCTCCACGTCCGGTGCCGACAGCTCGCCAAACATCGCAAGCGGGAATTCAGCAAAACAACCATGCATTAAAATGTGCCGAAACCACACGAGATCTGTTTTGGCCCCTGCTGTAAGTTTAATTCTGCCGAACCGTGGTGCTGATGTACACAGTGTCTGCAATCGTTGGTAAAAAGGCTTGGCTGTTGGCAGACAATTAGCCACGTGGCGAAGAGAACCCAGTAGCTTGTACAGTTCGGATTTTGACGCTGTGCCGCGTTGCTCCACCGCACTGGCGCGAGCACGAGCTTTAGCGATCTTCTCTTCTGGTATCGATACGGTGCGGCGCTCGGTGTTCCATACTAGACCCAGAACAACAACTTCCACACTCCATTCCGAAAATGTTGCCTCATTGATCGAACGGGGTCCTAAGACAGCCAACATAGCGTGTCGTAAAGTAGCTTCAGCGAGTTCTAACCTGTTCTGGACATCCGGTTCGACCAAGACATGGTCATCTACCCACTCGTAAGGAAAAAATGGGTTCGTGTCGCTCGAGTCGGACACCGCTGCAGGTGAATTCTGCCCATTAGCCACGTGATGGCACGGCCAAAGAGTGCGTAGCAGGGGGGCGAACCTGACCAGCCAAATGGTGCCGCCATATCGACGACGAGAATGCCGAGTTCTTTCACATATGCCGCCATTCTGAAAACCTGGTTTGCGCGTGTTCTTAAGTGGCGAAAGGCACTCTTGACATCTCCCTTGAGGACGCGTATCCGGCCTGCATGCCCTGCTTTTGCTAAACTGCCGATGCGCCGTGCGATAACTACCACTGACTCGTATCTCACTTTGGGCACCGACTCGACAATAAATGCAGCGTTTACACAATCGTCTTTTGGGTAGGATAAGTCGTGAATTGTGCGCACTTCCTCCATCGGGTCCACATCCTTCTTCTCAACAGCACCGAGCGGACTGCAGATTAGTTCTGGCCACCGCTCAATGATATCAGCAACAACTATCGAATATTGACCGGAGTCTTGGCCATCCCGAATGCTTCTTGTGACAGCACGTAGGTAAGGTCGGCAGGAACCATGGTTCTTCGGTGGTGGCCGCGTCTCCACCCCACGTCGATGCCCTTCTCAGCAATTTCAACGAGTAGATCGAGATGTTGATAGCCGTTAAGAACGGTCCGCAGCCGGACAGGATCGATGGCTTTGTTCGGTCTGCTGTCTACGCTATCTTCACCCCGCACAAATCGCGTAGCCTCTTCCAGGGACATATTGTGCGTGCGAATTACGGTGGATAGAGACTTGCAGGCTACTTCGTCAATTGCGTAGACAGGAGATGCGGGTCGCTTTGCACTAACGAACCCCCGTTTGCGGTGCAGGACGGAAATTCGAGCTTCGGCCCGAAGTAAATCCGCTTCCAAACATGATTGAATCTCTCGCGCCGAATCCAATGACAGACTAATGTGGGCGTGACTGCAACACCTCAACCGACAAACGCTTGCACCCTCCACCGGCAACTGCTGCGACCCAAGTGATTTTGAACGCAAGTCAGCTACCCGGGTGCAGGATACCTTGCCGGTCTCGCTCCTTGCGTCTGCCTCTGTGTCATAATAAGGCCTCGATTGACGACTCTCTGTGCAACCAGCAGCCATTGGCGCTGTCGGATTTACCGCAGATCCCGCCGACTGCGCACAAATTACCTCGCCAATCTTGCTCGTTGTTGTGGGTACCCTAATTGAGTCGCGTGGGGGCCTTGATTGCACGCGTAATCTAGACTGGTCCAACACCGTCTGAGATCCATCACTTGAATTGATTGTGTTAACGCAGTTTGCTACTTGACCTCGCGCCACCCTATCGGCTTTGCATGACACCGCCGACGGTCGGTCGTTTTGCGTTCGTGATGGATACATTGCCAGACCAGTCTGAACGAGTCATAACTCTTTGTGCTCGTCCTTCAGCCCACCAAAGCGCCTGTCAATCTCTTTTTTCACGATCGCGGGTAGCGGCTTGGGAACGAAATGCCCATGCTCGCTGGGACAACCGCCATCACTGTCCACCGCACAACCCGCCGCTGTGAGAAAACGCATGCACAGTCGTCGCGACTTTCCTGATGCGGGGTCGTTCTGCACTGGTAATTTGCGAAGTACTTCCTTAGGGATTCGCCCAAATCGCTTCTTACCGTCGTGGTTGCGGCCGTTGCGGAGCTGGGATCCTTGTTCAACGTGGCCCTCAAGGCGTGCTGGTCCCGACATCATCTCGTGGCGTACATCCTGCACTTGCCGATGCACCTTTATAAACATCACATCTTTGAGCAACCGGTCATCGGTCGTACAACGTTGCTGTACGGCTCGAAGCTCACCACCTTCCTCAGCTGCTGTACGCAAATCCTCGAGAACGTCATTTACCCAGAAAACTAAGCTAGAAATCTCTTTTGGCGTCCACGATACCTGCGATAGCGTGTGTTCGGTGAACTTCACGATGGTCTCAACCAATTCGACCAGTTCAGCACAGCAAAACTCGCGAGCATAGGTGAGGAAAACCCTGGCAGAGTCCACAACATCTTCGATGCGCGATGCCGGCGATGCCGCCGAGAATTCTGCAGTTGCGGACAAATTGTCAAAGTTTGAACCACCGGCCTCCAACCAAGCCACCCGCTCATCCCTCGATAGTCTTGCAAAGTGTCGAATCGAAAGACCACCAGAACCGAAACGAATATCATAGGCCCGCGTACAAATTCCAGGTACGGCTTTGAACTCCACGTGCTCGGACCGAACTAAACCTCTGCAAAACACATTGGCAGACTTACCTTTGTGCTTCTCCGTTGTTATGCGCTCGTGAACTAATTCCTGCTCCTCGGACGGTGCAAATGCGTACTTAGACGACTTCTTTCCCCTTGTCGTAGGGAAAGGCTTCTGTACGTGAGTACGCATGGTACCACCACCCTCCGCCGGCTGCGCTTTGACGTTGGCCTCCTTCCTAATCATCATGAAACGCTCGAGAAGGTCCGGTTCGTCGCTTATTTTTGCGATAATCAACGCGTCTTGATCAATAGCGGTTTGAACTCGTTGTCGCTTGGAGGGGACGTGGCCATCGTCGCCGTTGGCAACCGTGACCTCTTGCTGTCGTTTTGTCACGTGTTGTGTGGTAGTGTTTGCCCGACCAACTTCAGCACCGCGTTCCGATTCGTCTTGGGGCGAGTCATCGTCGTATGGAAACAGGTCAAAGAGCTCTTCCACGTCCTGAACCGAGCCGCGCGACAAAGTGGGCTTGCTCCGAAGCGGTTGGGGCGTTGGTGGTTTGCAAAATGAGTTGCCTACGCTGCGTGGTACTGGTGACACCCCTCCGCCGACGTAAGAAGCGAAATTTATAGCGTGCTGGAGTGGAAAATGAGCTTCCTCTCCTGTTCTTGGGTCGATCCACTGACACACCTTGTCACCACTAGGGTGATTTTCCTCACTCATCAAACCTTCCAGTATCTCGGACACTTGATTTGAAGCAGAACTACCGCCGGTACCGAGCAGCCGACTCAGAATTGACTGCTCCATCGCCTCTAGGTCAATAGGACTCCACTCGTCGCTTCTGAACTCGACGTCTTCAAGCAACAGAACAATCACTGGTGGCACCACTGACACTGCAGCTGCCGCTGCCACAAATTCATGACCACCGGATCGGATCGTGACACTGCTCTGGTCGACCGAGGTCACTTGTCCATACTGAGCCTCTCCAGCTAAACTGACGGGTCGTCGGAGCAACGAGATGTGACCGGCCTGGGAAACTTCACTGGCCCGAACCACGTGGTCTTCGGCGACGGCATGATCCAGTTTCCCTTCGCCTCCTTCCAAGCTGCGAAACGTCACCTCCTCCGAGTCTAGCTGTAAGACCTTAGCATAAAACGGATGCTCTGCTTCGAACTCCACCACTTCAGGTGTCAAGTGAAGGAAGGAGCGGCTTGTAAGTCTCACCATGACCGGAGTGCTGAAGGCTGAAAGCTAAAGCAGGAGGGCTTAAGCGGCAGACGGAGATTCTGAAACTAACGCTACGACATCTACGACTGCTCCTAGCACTTGAGCGTTGGTTTCATCTCTGCTTTCTCTCCTCAAAAGCTATTTTCACCTTGAACTTGAAAATATCCAGGAGCTTGCTCAGAGCCAAAACGAGAAATCAAGGGTGATTTCGAGGGTAACTTAGTCTGCAGCAACTGCGTGTTGTCTGCGACTGACAGTGAGTAATGAAGTCATGACTATTCGAAGAGACCCGAGGGTTTCTGGGAAGGACTTTCATGCGTGCGGTTGTTGTAATTGGCTGAGGCCAATATTTGCAAACGGCGAACGACAACAGATTTCCCTGTGCCCCCGCCGCCGTGAACAAGGGTAAGCGTTTGCCTTTTCTACCCGTTTTCGTCAATGCCCGATAATATCCTCACCAGAATTTCATACTGCTCGTTCGACAGTTCGCAGGGCCCAATCAGTGTAACCCCATCGAGCGGCCCCAAAACACCCGCCGACGCGCGATCGGAATCTCCATCAATACCATCAAAACTATCAACTTCGTAAGTTTACAACTTTGACGCCACCTGCGCCATCGATTGGCCTTCGTCTTCGGTTGCTGAGTCTGGTAAAAAGACCGGAAGGCCATTTCAGGGCAGGTTTCTCCAGCTGGAGAAATCTCGCCCCCCCCCCCCCCCCTCCGCCACCAAAAACTGCCGAAAGTGTGTGCGTGATTGCCGCGATGTCAGCACGCCACCTCGAAGACCCGGTCGCGGCACGAACTAACAATTCATAAGTATCGGTTTCCGTTGGAAGCATTCCCTCAAACTCAGCGTCACCTCCGCCACTATCCCCGCGAGGCGGTAAACTCGGTTCAGCTCTAGGCTTCTTCCAGTAATCCACGCCACGGTTCCTCCAATCCGTTGCAATTCGCTCGTTCCTACTATTCCGATACCCTTTCATCATCACGTTCCGAATATGCCGGTAACGCTGTTTGTTTTGGAGCGTAGCATCGAAACGATCCCAAGCATCACACAACTGAAGCACGCCGGAAGCATCATAAGACCAGGTGGGCCCATCCGACACCCACGGAGTAAATTCACATAACAGGTACCTTGCTAGAGTGTCGCGCTTTACCTCACCGTTGTCGCCGGCGACGATATTCGTCCACGTCGGAGGCGCCCCCCCCCCCCCCCCCAAGAACAGGTGTGAGCATTTTTGCTCGGATATAACCACGGTGCGATTGGAAAAGGGGGTGCAAAGGCGAAAACGGAAACCCCACACGAGCAGGGCGACCACGACTCGGGGCTTGACAAGCAACACTTGGCTTTCCCGGTAAAACATCTACAATGCATTCAAATTCGGCCGGTGAAAACTCTGCAAAATCCTCGCCACTGTGATAATACGACTGAGTATGTGCCACGAACACCACCTTTCCATCAACTGTAAACGCCCTTGCGCCGCCCCCAACACATTTAGATGACAAGGTCGGTAAAGAAAAGTCTTCCTCGTTGGTCTAGTTCGCGAGAGCCGCAAGTTCCTCCTCGGCGGTGCGAAGAGAAGTATTTGCAGGCACCGCTACATCCTCCGGAGCCTCGCGCAGTTGCTTTACAAACGCCAGTAAAGCGAACGGAAAGATATACCAAACGCATCGCTCGAAATGAACGAGCGGTAGCCCGTTATCGCGTACACCATTAACGCATGGGACCACTCATGGGCGCCGAAAAAGCTGTTCACTGTCCGGGCCGCTAAGTATTTACCAATTCGCAAGTTGGATTTCGAGTCTTCGGCCCGGCTCGGAAATTTGTTTTCGTATTCAATAGCGCCTAGCAGGGCCGTTGCAGCGCCTTTTAACGCGATCTGATTCTTAGCCATGTAGGCCTCTTGGTATTCCTCAACCATGTCCCCCGACGACTCGCCATTTATTACAGACGAATTTGTATGCGAGACAGTTAGCGTCGCAAGAACAAGATTGGTTTCGACAACCGAGGCATCCATTTGCGCCCTCTTCAATTCCCATACCACCGGGCCCTCATCATGCGACCGGAAGCACTGCCCCTTTTCAGTAGAGTATCCCGCATCAATTCCCTCACAAATGTGCGGAGGGAGGTTATGCCCTGTAACGATAGGGTATACTCCAGCCGCCATGTCTCCTACTCTCTCGCGGGTCACGATCAAGGGGCACGTACCACGATCGTGAACGCCGGCCGGCCGGGATAAACGACACTCGTACTTGCCGCGTATTCCTTTTAAGCAAGTTGATGTGTGAGAGTGGAAATTCGTGACCGAAGCGACCTTTTGCGCGGCCAGCAAAATACCAGCGGGGTCATCCAGAGCGTCCGGTACAGCGATTTCAAATGCCTTTGGGACACCGCCGTCGGCTTTGCAACGTTGACGCCACTCGTGTACAGATTGGTCAAACCCCGTGCAGCACACCGATTCAAGCCAATCCGCCGCCCGGCGACAAAGCCGCTCGGAACAGGCAATTCGGGACAGCAACCCTGGTGACAACTTGGACCCGTAAACACACATGTCAATGTGCAGGCGGCCATCAGCGTGCGGCTCGACGACAGCAGCGTGCGCAGCAACTGTTCCATATGCCCCGGGGCACCTCTGCAAATAGTCCCTGGATATCCTGGTATCAACCGAGCGTTTACATAGAATTATGTCGTTGTATATCTGCCGCACGCGGCGCTCAAATGCGCGAGCAACCAGGCCAGGGAAAGCGTTAGATATTATCAGCCTGCGGCGCGCACTCGATCTCACATTCTCCGGTAAATCGTTTCGGCAGCACTCCTTACGACCGAACACGCTCGTAAGCTGATTCCTCTCATTGGCTTGTCAGAGTTGCGCGATGCGATGCAACTCAAGGTCATAATGCTCGGGAGGGGCGACCGTCACCCAATGCAGAGGGACCCCATAGTGCGTCCTCATTGCTCCCAATTTCGGCCGCATCGCTGCCCGTTCAAACGGCGAGAACGGGGCACACCCGCCAATCAGAGAGAGTACCCTAAAGAGGTACGCACTGACCCGCTTCGCTTCGCGTGATTCCGGGTTCTGCTGCGAGCGTATGAGCAGCGCCTTGAATTCTTCAGAGTTTGATAAACTACCAAGCCGCGTTAAAACCGACGCGCGCGAAGAACCAATGCGAGCGGCCCTACGCACGGATGTGTGGCGCTGGAGCTGATTGAAAAGCGTAGCAACCAAGCGTGTATCTTTTTCAAAACGCCCATCATAGTAACGCATCAAGTGCCTCGTCAAAGATGCTGGCCAGGTACCACAGGGCAGGAACTTTCCCCCGCGCATAAACAATTGTGGAAACGCGGCAGCTATCATCTCCCCGTTTTCAGTCCATTCAGTAACAGGATCGGCCCCCCTGCGCACAACAACTGGCGCGGTCCCATCCTCGACACCACTCTCTGTGTCACCGTTTCCCCCGTCCTCCCGTCCCAACATTGATAGCGTAGCATCAACCGCCGCATTTGTTACTGATAGGTCGAATGCGTCCACGCTCTTAAGCGAGTTTTCGCCACTATGGTTTCATCGGTATCCCCACCCATATACTCGTCGCCATAGTGCTCAGCCATCATGCCGTCATCGACACGCCCGGCTTGTTCAGAAGTCATAATTTCCACCGACGCCTCGATCCGTTCTTCAAGTTCAACGAGGGCCTGTCTTGCCTCGGCAGACTCGTCGATACGGATATCATTGTCTTTGAAATATGAGTGAGTTTTCGACAAAACCCGCATCCACGCATACATATCATCCACCGGGAGCCGGTAAAGATTTTTGTAGTGTTTTCGTTTCACTCGCCAGTCGTCGTGAGGGCCAACAAACGTGACACTCGGAATGCAATCCCTAGACGTGCACGGCAAAACCTTGGAAACCTCAGCAGACCCGTCGACGGAAAGCATATTGAATGACCGACGCTATGCTTACCCGACGCCGTAATTGCCAGCCCAAATGACCGCACGGGCGCTATACACTTGCTAGCAACATCATTGAGCTCCGGAAAGCACCCAACCGGCCCATAGTCATGCCCAGAAGCAATGCTATACTTTGACTTCCGAGGGTCTTCCGCACATTTCACACACAGAGGAATTGAACCCGGATCACGAACTAGATCAGGGTTCAAATGATACATCAAAGCGCCAGAGCGAAACACCTGAATGTGGTTATCAATTACACCCGCCCCTAAACCGGATACGGCTTCCATTTCATCCCCCGTTAGCAGGAAATGTGGATGAAGCCCCTCGCGCGGGATGAACGCAACACTGTCCTCCACGGTATTAAGAATTTCACAGCATGAAGCGCAAGCCCAGAGATCCCCCGATTCGCCCGAACTTTTCGCCACTCGTTCTTGGCAACGATGGATATCGCCAGCGCTGACGGGATTATCCAGTACCTGCATCAGCCGCTCGACGGTAGCCTCGCCAGCCTCGCCCTCCAAGCTCTCGTCGTTGAATACACACGCGTCAGGGTCGGCGGAACAACAGTGGTAGTACGGTAGTGCTAGTCGGGGATGCTACATAAAATGGCGGCTAAGAATTCCCAGCTCTTACTTTGGACTGTTGTCGCCCGGTCAATCAACAATTGGAGCTTATTGTTGTCCTCAGTGCAGCTATTATCAGTTGCATGGCACCTCTATCGCCGCGCCTTCTTCCTTCCGGCACCTGCAGGCTCAGCTGCTGGTAAACTGCGCTTCATTCCCCTCACACTTGCCAGTGTACCATCGGCGCCGTCAGCCATATCAAACCCGCGCCAATCACGAGCAGCATTCGAAAGGACCAACTCATCCACGTGATCGGGAAAACCCCCCGGAATATAGTGGTTTCTGCTGCCAAACGAAACGCTTTCCGTAATGTTCGCGGCAGCACAGTGATTGATAGCTAAAGGCCCCTCGCTTGCAAGCCCCTCATTCCCTGAGTAGCCCTCTGGGTAAACCCCAAAAATTCCATCGACCGATTGCACGACAATTGGACGCCCCAACATTAATGCCATCGTGCTAATGGGAATCGCCCCCGAGCATTGCGCATACTGATTTGGCATCACCACCAAGTCCCCAGCATAAAGTGGGCCTTTGCCCAAGTCATCACTTATACGCCCTTCTTCAAGAAAACGAACTACTTCAACTGCCACTTTCACCCGCATGTGAAATACATGGGCCGACGACGAGACGCCAAACGGAGTCGACACACCAGCGACTGATACCGCCGACCACACCACATGATACAAGCAGTTGCCACACGCCGGGACATCAAAGCCAAACAACCCGACAGTCATATTACTCAACAGCTCGCCGTCGCATGGAAGGGATACCCATCCTTCTTCCCTTGCACCCACCGAGGCGCGGGGCTGCGACAGCGCCCGGTTCACCGCCCGAGACTCCCACAGCTCGAACACCGACTCCGCCGTAATCAGCTTTCACTACAATTTTCTTTGTTCCACCGCTAAGAACACGGACGTCCTAACCCATCAACCACGAAGCTCTCTAGTCGCCGCATACTTCGAACTTTCTTACACTCGTCTATGGCAATGCAACCACAACTGACAAAGCACGACTTTACGTGAGCGGTCGCATAATAGCAATAGTGTACAATCCTGAGAAGCCGACGAATATAATTTCTGTTACATCTAGCCGGCACCGTTACAAGTCCATGAATATCACTTATGTCACATCTAGCCAAAACAAATCAAAAATGCGGCCGTGCTCCTGCTGGAGCCCATCTTCGCGAACTCCAACACCTCCATGGCTGGCGCGGGCGACTCGCTACGCCCCTCACCGCTGCGTCTACGCAGCTTCAACCCGTCCATGTGCACGACACCCCGCGGACTTCACCACGCCCACGCAGCACCTCCAGGACGGACGCTACTACACGCCGCTGACGGCCCCGTTCAGACGTGATGCTACTGCAGCTATGCCCGCAAATATGGCCGGTAGATTTGAAGTACACCGAGAGCGTGGCAGGCTGTCGCGAGTGCAGCGACGCGTTGAGGCTCCCGCCCTTCGAAGCATACAGTACACCCCGCTCGGCCCAGAAGTCAATGCTTAGCCCCGCGCAGGGGCCACGGCCGCACCGCACCGCGAGAAACCACGACAGCGTCAATGCAGCAAAACAAACAACCATCGCTGTGCGAGGGACCGGAAGGGCACGAAGCTGCGACGCCCAGCCAAGTCCCAAGAAATCCCCCTGAGCACATCATCCAAGAGCTTTTGAGGGAGTATGACCCCAAAATCCCGCGCTAAACTTCAAGAAAAGCTCGTAGAGACTTCCCGGGCCGGAAGCCGAAACATGTAGATCGTTCTATATTCCAATCATTTCCGCCCGGTGCTTTCCTCGAAAAGGGGTAGGGGGCGGACATAGTTTTTCCGGTCGCCCAGCCAAGTCCCAAAAATCCCCGCGAGTGCGCAACCTACGAACTCTTGAAGCGGTGAGACCCCAAATCCTGCGATACATTTAAGTGTTTACTTCAAAGAAAGCTCCCAGCGACAATGCATAGTAATACCCTAAAAGCTACTCACTCAAAATTGGCCAGCGCCCTTCCCGGGTTTTCCTCAAAAAGGGCGGGCGGGGGAGGGGCAGGCGACCTACTAAGCGCCGGGCTTCCCAGTTCAGCTTTTTCGGTCGCCACAGCAGCCAACCCCCCCCCCCCCCCCCCGTACTCACGGTAAAAAAACTCCGCTGCTGTGGTGCCGAGCTAGCTGGACTCGCCAAGCCGCACCCTGAACCGACCGAAACGGACGAAGCCACCAACGCCACCCCGCCAGCTACGTGGGCACATGCACGATTTGCGCTGCATCGCGATCCAAGTCGCACCCTAACTGCCCGCCGCCTTGCTCGCGTTACAACGATCGAGGTCGCCCACTACCTGCCTACCGCCGTGCTAACTGCTTGCTCGCCGGAGCGCTGGTATGCTATCCGTGGGCGCATCGAGCTGCATATACAATTGTACTATCTAGCCAGTTTTGGATTCTAAATGACAAAAATGATACTGAATTAAAAAAAAACAAGCCACCTTCACACTGTAGCATCGCACCCAACTCCTTGCGCACCATGCCCTCCCCACCATATCAATACTAGAGAGCGGTGTCGGGTCTCCACCGCGTATTCAGGGCCTCCGTCGTCGTACTTAACGTTTGCCTTTCATCTCTGGAACCGAATATTCTACTCAACCAGTTTGCCACTCCACCGAAAAAACCTCTACTTTTCCGTGAATTTCAAGAAACCATGCGATTTCTGAAATTATTAAACGGTTTCACTTGATTTCAGTATACTTTTACTTCATGTGCGCCACATATCAGGTGCATCGAATTAATCCTGGTTGGGCTGTCCATACTTCGTAGCCGAAGCACTACCAGGATAACCTTTTGGAGGCTACAGTGCGGCACCGGATTCATACCGGTGTAATAAATATTCTACCGGTTCGATTTGCCCACGCATATAAACCTTTTGGAGGGCCCAGTGCATCACTGGGGCCATACCGGTTTCAAGAAAATATATCGGTTAGATGTCAAGAGGGGTCATCGTTTGACTTGACGTACCACGGATATAATCCTATTTGGTCTGCGATAGCAGCACTAACGTTGCTTCCTATCCCAGTCAAACTTTTATTATGAAGTTTTAGAAATGGGTGACCCGTCAGCTAATCAAGCATTCGAGCAAAGAGGTTGATGTTATATTAATACTCTAATATATCAAAATGGCGCGGAAAGTGGTATCTCTGAAATAAATTTCAGAGAAAAGGAAAACCGAGAGGGGGGGGGGGTCCAGCTTTTCAACGAATGCGGTAGGCAAAAGCTTTTCAGGCTGCAAGGTACAGTCACTGAGCCGTGATAGAATGCGTGTCTCGACGCATTTACTATATGTAATACACGTAATAATGTAATATGTACTCGATGACGCGAGCGAGCAAGAAGCTCCCGTGTCCGAGCTTGACTTCATTCTCGCGAGATCCACTCCATCGTGACACGAGGAAGTCAAGTCTGCAACTGTGCAGTCGTATAACTCGGCCTGCAACGCTCCCGTGACGGTGTCGAACAAGCTGCTCCGTTGTATAGATCCAACTTCTTGAACGCATCGTTTCACAGCTAGAGTTGTTATGCTGCTAAAAATGAGTTAATAGCTATGATTGCAAACAATGTTTTTAACGTTAAATACGTTACATATTTTCTGCGAGAGGAAAAATGGTGCGGTCACTTTCCTAATTATCGAAGTACTTATCCCCTTGAAGTTGACCTTCACACACTCCACTTTTAAGCGCTTCGAATACCTCGATGTGGGCCGCGCTTAAGGCTTCCGCTGTCTGACCGAGTGCAGGGGAATGCTGCCAAGGGCATACAGTGTAGACTTTAGGTTGCTCGACCACATCCACCATCTTCTCCTTACTCGTACGCTGCGCGCAGCACGTCTCGAAATCCCCGCAAGTCTTTACTTCACAAGTCAACTTCCTACGGGCTACACAAGTCCTCTACAACTGGGCCGCGACTCCGATGGGCCGCAAGGACGACCCTGTATGGGGCGAGTTCGATGTCGTCGTCCCGAAGTCCAAGCCGACGAAGCCCCACCCCGATGTGTCGTGCCGTCACTGCGGTGCATTGATCATGAATGCCCAGCCCGGCCGTCATCTCTATCCACATATCCGCTTCTGCTCCAGAGCCCCAGCGACAACGAAGGCCACCTGGGCAACGTGCGACGCGCAGAAGAAGCGTAAGGCAAGGCCTCGGATGTTTTCGCCGTCGAAGAGCCGTCGCACAAGCTACAGTGGCTCTCCAGCAACAAATTCCCCAATCGTACTCAGCAAGGAGGAGGAATCAAGCATTCATCTGGACATCGCGATGGTCTTCTACACTGCTGGAATCCCGTTCCACGCGATCGAGACTGCGTACATGCGCAAGCTGTTTAAGCGTCTGACTCCTGCGTTGAAGCTCCCAACCCGGCAGGCGCTAGCGACCACCCTGCTCGTTAAAGCCTATGAACTGGAGAAGGCCAACCTGGCTGAGCTTCTTTCAAAGCAAACGTTTCTGGTTATAATCACTGACGGCTGGTCCAACGTAAACCGCGAGAGTATCGTGAACTACGTGTTGGGGTCACCCGCCATGCGTCCAATGATGTGGTCATCGGGTACTACGGGTTCTGAGGCACACACGGGGGACTACATGGCATCGGAGCTTCTGCGAGTCATTGCTGAGGTAGAAGGCGTGGCCGGCGCTGGCAAGGCTCCGCCGTTGTGTCGGACAACGCAGCCAACATGAAAAAGGCTGGCCGACTGGTTGAAGCTAAGCACCCAAACGTGGTCTTCAACGGATGCTCGGCGCACGCCATGAACCTGCTCCTGAAGGATATCTTCAAGATCAAGTGGTTTGGAGACGTGCTGAAGAAGGCCATCAAGATCGTCAAGTTTGTGCGCGCTAGACACCTGCTGCTCGATCAAGTTCGGCGTTACCGGCGCCAGCTACAAAAAGCAAGGAAGGCAGGCGAGTTAGCGGTCCCTGTGTCAACGAGATGGTACGCTCAAGCAAAATGCATCAAGAGCGTCGTTCGCAACAAGACAACGCTGACGGCAGCTTTGGCGGACTCGGAGCTTATGAAGCACTACACGGACAAAGAGAGTCAGGTGAAGCTGGACGAAGTTCAAGGTATTGTCAACGATAAGCAGTTTTGAATCAAGGCGAAGGTTGTCGTTCGGCTGACGAAACCGGTTACACGAGCACTAGCTGTCCTGGAGACGGATGCTTGTTCGAACTCAATGATCCTGCACGAGTTTCTTCGGCTGTATCAGGCGCCAGAGTACACTGAAGGTATCGCAGCTTTAGCCGGCAGCTCCGTTCAAGATGAAATTCGCAAGCTGATTGCTAGTCGATGGGACTTCATTCGTCCACCGTCCGATTCCACGACGGTTGCATACCTGCTGGATCCGTCCAAGGACATCTTTAACTTACCGAGCGGTAGCCTTGACGGCAGTGGTGGTGTCGGATTGAGCGGAGACAGTTCTGACGGAAGCTGCCCTATCAACGAAGATATACCCGACCCTCAAGACAGTCCGCTTCGTAAGGCGGTACGCTCCGCTGTAAAGCTTGCCGAGCGTTTTGGCCTCCCACCCGACGTGAGCTCAGCTCAGTTTCGCGCATCGCTGCTATCTTTTGTAAAGACGAAGAAGAACTGGACTGCTGCTCAGAGGGAGGCTGCTAGTGAGGACTCACCACTGAACTGGTGGACACTCGACGACCAATTTCCTGTTCTTCACAAGTTCGCAGAGAAAATTTTGAGCATCCCGACTTCGTCTGCAGAAAGTGAGCGCCTGTGGAGTGTGCAAGGATTTACACACAGCAAGCTTCGAAACCGCCTCAAGGTCGCAACAGTCGAGAAGTTGTCGTTCATCTACACGAACAACGGAGATGCGAAACCAACTCGACTGCCATTGTACAAGACTTCTCCTCGGCCGATAGAGCTCGATAGCGACAGTGACAGCGACAGTGACGAGCAAGAAGCTGAAGATTCTCTGTTTGACATTAACGACATGGAGTTCGAGTATCTCTTGGACGCAGTCGTGAGTGTGGACATTTCGCAGTAATCGATTTCTTTAGTCCTTGCCTTCACAACAATAAACGCTTTGCTTCTGAGCGTAAGGCGCACTAACGTTCACAATATAACACACGCTTTGCTAACACACACCGATATCACATGTAGAGTGCTATTCTCGATTAAGGTTTCAAATGTAACCCACAGCAATGACGCAAGCCAACACCCCCACTACTGAGCCGATTCCATGATACAGCTGCAGACGGTGGAGTAGCGAGGTGTCGGGTAGGGCACACACCTTCTTCTGCGTTTACGAATACTCGCGCCCAGCAACGTCTGCGTCGTGGCCATTGACAGCAACGAATTGAGCACCCCCGTCCGCGCGTTGTACACCGCGTGGCTGTTGTCGGGCAATGAGAAGCCGAGAAGCGTTGATTCACTTGAGCGCCAGTCCGCGACTCGAACGGCACCTTGCACTTCTTCAAAGTCCTCTCAAGGAGGACGAGGCCGTCCAGCCGGCCGAACGCGAAGACACCTCTTCTCGATCGCACAGCACAGCTGCAGCGACGTCAGATACAGCTCTGTGTCCGTGTCGTTGGGGAAGGCCACGCGGAAGGTGCGATTGGTGCCGTGGCTCGAGCCCTTGTCGTGCATCAGCTCATAAATGATCCAGCAGCAGCTCGCAGTTGCCTTCTTTCGTGGCGTCGTAGGCAGCCGCACTGCCAATGAGGCCGGCACCGACCGTCACGCGGTCGTACAGTGACGTCGCCATCACAACGCAAATCGGGGAATGGCACGAGCTGCATTTCAAGCGCGTTGGAAGTCCTGTCGATCCACGCCCGCCAGTCGAAGCTCCGCGGCCAGCGCCGCCTCCGCGAGCGCCTCAGGCGTGATGTCCGCTGTGAACTGCACCACATCAGGGGGGTAGCACTTCCCACACTACGCCCACGTGCGTACTTACCACGGAAAGCTCGTATTTCGCAGCCTCCAGAATCGTGAAGTAGAGGCTCTCTTGGCCAGCGAGCTGTCGGTTGAGGAAGATGTGGTCTTGACACAGTACGTCGCGCACTTTAAAGCCGGGCACGGCGCCGTAGAGCGTCACGCAGTAGTGCCGTCGGTGCTTCTCCAGCATCTCCTCGAGCAGCAGCCGTGTAAACCCACTCTCGAGCCCCTCGCGCAATGACGCACGCAGCACGAGGTTCTAGCGACACGTGTGCGAGATTCCGATGGCCGTGTTCACCGAGAACACGAGGAAATTTATGATCTTGTTGAAAAGGACGCTGGCAGCGTCCACGAAGCCGAAGAGCGAGTGATCCGTGTACACGGTCTTGACGCCCAGCTCCAGCGCTTTGGTCTACAGCAGACACTCGTGCATGAGCGTGGACGTTGCCTGGTGGCCATGCACGATCCGCACCTGCTCGCGGACGCGGATGGTCCGGAACAGCGCCAAGTGGCCCACGGACGTCATGTACGTCACGATGTCCAGCAAGTGCATCACCGGCAGGTAGTACAGCTTGTCATGTAACGCACGCCCGCGCGCTGAGTGGGGTGTTGGCGGCGCCGTCGGGGCCACTCTGACCTTGGGTCCGGGAACGGCATACGTGAGCACGATGACATTGTGGCCGCCGCGCAGCAGGCACTGCGAGAGCGATCGCATGGGCATCTCCACGCCGACCAGGAGCGGGAAGAAGTCGCAGCACATGACGATGCACAGCCGCCGCACCGTAGTCCAGCATGAGTAGCGAGAAATCTTTCAGCAGCAGCAGCAGCGTACCAAACAGCATGTTCAGCACTGTTAGACCGTGCTGACGCCGCCACGAGAGCGTGATGTCCAGCATGGGCGAGAATGCACTGTCCAAACCAGACTAGTAGCATCCCCACGTAGCGTTCACGCGTTGCGCTGATGATCACCTTGGCACAGTCGCTGTGCCCACGGCAGCGGTGCCCCAAGCACGGTCCTTCGGTCTGGCCATCCACAGATCTCAGCCCCACCTCCTTCATCTCGGCCAACTCCGTGCCTTGGGGGGGGGCAGCACGTAGTGCAACGGGTACTGCGCGAAGATGGCGCTAGCCGCAGATGGTAGAGTCGTCGTCGTCCAGGTCAGGATCGAGGGGGCGGCGTCCACGTCGGGATCAGAGGTGACGTCGTAAGGCCGCGGCGCCGACGTACGTCTGCACCGAAGACGATAGCCCTTGGCGCGCTGGTTCTGCGTTAGGTCCTCGCAGGGCTTACGCTTGTGCGGAGTACTTCGTCGGCCTGATAGAGTCCTCCTTTGAGAATTGAGTGCATGGCTGTAAATACAGAATAGCTGCCTCAAATGGGTTCAGCCAAATCTTGCCTTTTAATTATTAATAACTGTGCGCAATTTTGTGATTAACTGATGTTAACGTTAATATCACTTTTTTCCCTCTAAAAACAACTCTATTCACAGCGCGTTACACATTTGGTGCCTTCGGTCTATGCAAGGATAAAATTTATCCTCGCATAGAGCACAAGTGCAACACCATTCCTCACAACTATACTGCATTCAGTATACTCGACCCAATCTCAAGATACCTGTGGAGGTCGACTAATGCTTTGCTTGGCTACATACATTTACGAACCGACCACGGACAGCAAGATGAAGCTGAACTTCAGCGCCTGCTGAAGCGGGTCCCCCAACGGAGCTCACATTCTAACTTGCGTCTTCGTCCCAACCGTAAAGGAACCCGTTGACTCATTTCAAGCATGAAGGCCTTTGTGTTGCCCCTCGTGGCCTTTGCCGGTCTCGTCACCGGCTTAGCACCCTCCACTGAAGAGGCGGAGAACGCTCGCATTGAGCCCCCAGCTGGGGCCATCGTCGTCGACGCTACCGGTGACTATGACGGCAGCTACCTGACGGTGTCGGAAGGCATGGAGAGCTTGGACGTCACCACGACGGAAGTGCAGACCATCTTCGTCATGCCGGGCGTCTACAAGGAGCAGGTGCTGATCCCGGCGTTGGCGGGAGCCCTCGTGCTGCAGGGGTCTACGCGCGACGCCAGATCGTACGAGGACAACGAGGTGACCATCACCCAGGCCAAGGCGCAGAAGGACCTCCCAGCTCACGTGACTAAGGGCAGGAACGACCTGACCAGCACCATGCGCTTCAAGGCCAGCAACGTGACCGTGTACAACCTCAACATCGCCAACACGGCCGGCAACGTCGGCCAGGCGGTGGCCGCTACCGTCGACGGCACCGACTACGGATTCTACGGCTGCAACTTCACCGGCTACCAGGTTTGTGCCTTTGCTACTGTTGAGTTGCTATAAAACCTAAGCTAACATTTTGGGTTGTTTTAGGATACGTTGTACGCCAACAAGGGTCGTCAGCTCTACGCTCAGTCGTACATCAGCGGTGCCATCGACTTCATCTTCGGCTCCAAGGCCACGGCGTGGTTCGAGAGCTGCGACATTGAGTCATTCGGCCGAGGCTGCATCACCGCCAACGGCCGCTCTACGGAGGAGAACCCGTCGTTCTACGTCTTCAACGACGCGAAGGTGTTCGGCGCCGGCGCCAAGGGCTCGGCCTACCTCGGTCGTCCGTGGAGACCTTTCGCCCGCGTGGTTTTCCAGAACAGCGAGCTCGACGACATTATTAACCCGGCGGGCTGGTCGGCCTGGGACGCCGCCTCCAGCACGGAGGACGTCTACTTCCGGGAGTTCAACAACACGGGCGACGGTGCGGCCACCGACGACCGCGTCGAGTTCAGTCTAGAGCTCAAGAAACCCGTTCCTATGACGGAAATCCTCGGTGAAGACTTTGAGTCAGAGTGGTGGGTCGACACCGACTACTTGTAGAGATTCTATTAGATGAGGATGCCTGCGAGCTGCTTTTTATTTCGTCTTGGACCAATTAATTTGATGTTTCTCCGTAACTTCAAATCGTTTCGGTAATATTTTGCTTATATTCAGAACAATTACGTAAATTATTCTGATTATCGGACAAATTGTTGAAATTTCAGGAATGCTTATCCAATCGACTTCCAGCTTCATCTCAAAAAGACAAGATCCGAAGAAATGGAAGCGACCAGGCGCCTGCTCCTGCGGCAACGCTGGGGCTTCCTGGCCCCATGGTGCTACGAGCGTCTGCATGTCGAAGAGAAGGCGTGGGACGCGCCGCAGCGCCACCTGTTGGTGCGTCTGCCTCCCCCCTTCGAGCAAGAGGATGAAGCGACGTTTCGGCTGAAATTTCGGAAATTTCGCAAAGCTCTTCGCTATTGGCTGCTGTGGGTCACGTCGACCAATCAGCGTTCAAGTTTCTCCTACGACAATTTTGTGGAGTGGATCTTGGGAAAGAAGGAGAGGAAACTTACGAAGAAGACATTCCAGTTCGCTACCTGCTCATTCTAGACATAATGGAAAACAAGGGGCTGGAGGAGGATGACGACCTGCAGAGCAAGAACTTTGATCTGGCGCAGTTTTGTGGAACCGCCCAACGTGAAAATTCCAGTTCAGAATATCGCAGTGCGATGGCCATGATCTCGGTGCTGGATGCAAGTGTGAAGTCTGATAAGCTCGGCGTGGACATCAAAATCCCCGTTCGAGTGTACTGGATCCCCTACGACGTGTACATGGCCACAGAATTGATGATGATCAAGAATATTAGAAGAGCTGAAATGATCACGTACGAGGAGTGGGCTGACTATTCCGATTCCGATGACGCGGCCGGATCGCTGAGATGCACCTTCGTCCTGGAACCGTTGATCGCATTCCTCGGAGACCGCGGAGTTACGGACGAGATGGCAGACGCCGTGGGGTTCATGGTCCGGAATAACATGCGCTGCTCGCAGTTATCTTTGCTCGCAAATGTTGATCGCACTATGGTGCACGGCCAAATCGCTATAAGAGCAGCGTTGGGGGAAGCTATGGGCTCCATTTTTGACAGTGCGCGCGGACCTCCCGAAAATACGTACACAAGCCACTTTTTGGAAACCCAATCGGCGGATGAAGACTCGCGTCCACTTCAGCTGGGCTCGATCAACATATTGTGCACTTCAGGCATGCAGGCACACGAGTTTGCGGCCGTGTGCTCGGCGATGGCAGTGGCTCAGACAACGAAGAGCGTTTCTTTGAGACTCGAAAACTTTCCGCGCCGAAACATGCCCAGCACACATTGGTGGAAATGGGTGGCATACGCGTTCTTCTCAAAGCGAGCTCGTGCTTGCTCTACCGTCGAGACTCTCACTCTCACCTTTATTGTCCTTATGGATACGGAGGACATCGAGAGGTTTGTGTCGGTTTTAACTTCGGATCATCCTTAACAAGAGTTGTTTGGCACTCCGCCAGGCCAAGTTGAAGACGGGGATGTAGTGTTGAAGAGTGGTGCAGCAGTTCGTTGGGAATTTTATAACAGAGGCGAGCCCCGAGAAGTATCGCTCCCTTTAGTTTTCGAGACGCCTGTATACTCCGTTCGAACATTTTCGGACGATGGAGAAAGCGAGTGGGTGAACGCGCTGGTTCCTGGCTTTGGGAGATGCCACGTGCGACGAACCGACCTCGATCTCGAAAGTCCCACGTCAGTCACTGCCAACTCCTGTGCTATAACGTCCCTCACGGTCGGATTTCACGGAGCCATGTTTACAGATTCGACTGGTCTCGAAGCGTTTCTCAGCGCGATTGGATCAGACTTGGTGTCGTTGAGTCTCGAGAGTCCTGAGAGGTGTGACATCAGCACGGTACTTCGCCGTTGTCCGAACCTGCAGAAACTGGCGATCCGTAATGGGATAATCGACATATGGCTCGACTTCCACGACTACCGGCCAAGTCACGAGAGTATCACGTGCGAATGGTCTGATGACGTCGCACTCTCACGCGAATTATCCGACGACGCCAATCCCCTGACAATGTACCTGCGCCGGTTGAGAGTTCGCCTGCCCCACACTACTCCTCGTGAAATTGCGTCCATCTTTGAGGCACTTTTGGGCATGCTGGCGAATAACCTCACATTGGAGTACTTTGATGTCGTTGTTCTCTCGCGCATCGGGGCTACCTCGAGCAATTCAAAGAGCACCACCTCAAGCCAACTCAACGACGCGTTGCGCTATCGAAGGCAAACAAAGCGGCATTTCTGAGCGTGGTTTCCTCCGACGAAGCGTCAACGGGCCCTAGAAAAAAGATGAAAGACGAGTCGCCCCAGCATGAATCGACGAAGTCAGTACTCAGAAAGCTGGACCCGCACGTGCTGTCCTCGATCTTTGCGTTTGCTGCAGCTCCCGTACTCCGAAAAGTATTCTTCTCCGAGCCACGGCGCGACCCATCGGATGACTTAAACGATGACGGATGGGAACTTTGAGGCCTGCTAGAGCTGTTCAAGACATTGTTTGATATAGCTAATACATGCATTGTATGTAATTCGAAGTCGTATATGCGCAGTGTACCATGTGCACGGGTAATACACGAGAATTGCCCTGCATTTTACCGCAGAAGAAGAACACCGAACGTAAGCATACGATGAATCGCCAAATTCAATTAGTGGTTTTCCATATCGTCGCAGTGAGCAGTCCTCTGAATGGGGCTCGATGCAATTCCTCTTGAAAGAGGTGTGGGCCCTGGAATTCGTCGACACCGCGTTTTGACAAGCAAAACATTACAGGAAAGGACGAGCCGCCTCGAGGTTTGCCTTGAAGTTGTCGTCGATGAAGGGGACCTTGATGCCCTCTCCAAAGTCGGTCTCGCTCAGAGCACTGCGGGCCGCTTCGTCGACTGCTCCCACATGATGAGGTCCTGGAGTTCTCCACCCCTCGCGGTCGTTATGTCGAGCGAGCTGCCGTAAAATTTGTTCGTTCCATACGCGATCATGGGGCTCGTATCGTTGGAATAGTCCACGAAAGGCGGGGAACACCCACACGACGGGGGGCCGTCCTTCTTAATAGCATACCCTCCCCCAACGTTATAAGTCGACATTGAAGTGATGTACCCTCCTACAGTCTGCCTATCTCCATAGCTTCCAGGATTTCGAGCTCAACCTAGAATTTCCAGTGAAAACATCAAGGAGGGTCTGGGATCTAGCAGCTTGATCTTGTCGAATCAGCCACCGTTGAGCCCTTGGGATACGATTATGGGGGTCTGGAAGTTCTAATCTTAAACTTTGTATCTTCCAAATTACTGATTTTCTCGTCATCGCGCATCTTGCGTCTCACGCTAAGGACAAAAAACATGAAAACAAGTATTATTCTTCTTGATATATATTTGTTAATTAGTTTAAAAAAACTTGGACTTTTGTGTTGATGTGTGTCGCGGAGCTCAATGGGTTTCAAATCTAAATGAGCCCATTTTCGTATCGATTACGGAATTCCCCCTCAAAGGCTTTTCGAGCGAAGACTTGGCGAAGTGCACTGGGTGCCGCATACTCGAAGATGTTGGACAACGAGAACTGGTCAAATTCACGCCCCGCCCATTTGACACGATCTGAAGTTCCAGGTGTCAACTGTTTTTGGCTCGATGAAATCACGCTGAGCAACGATAACTTGCACTCGCTCGATAGTGGCTCGCGTGGACGACCGATGGGCTTGAGATGATACTGTCGGAACTCGTCGATGCAGTCGTGGTACGAAGGCGGCAGGTGCACGTCGAGGTATTCGAGGCGCTGATTTACTTGCAGCATTTCGTAGAATGCCGCTAGAATCGTTTCGATCCACACATCGTACACTGGTTTACCGTCTTTATCTCTTCCGTCGAAGATTCTATCCAACCTGACTCGCATACGGCGCAAGCACCTGGCAAGTGGAGTGGTGTTGTCACTTAAAGCTTCTGCCAGCTCCTCCAGGTCTCGCCACTCATAGTCAAATTCATCGATTTCCCCCTCGTAGTCGCTGAAGTTAAAGCGGAAGAAGGCAAATCCACCGCAAAACGTCAGCTCCTGCAACTTTGGGCAGTGTCGAAGAATATCCTCCAACCCGTCTTCATGGTAGTCCAGACCCAGGAACGTCAACGACGACCCTACCGTAGCGAGGAATATGACCAATTCCTCCCAGAGATCCCTTTCATTCTCAGCGAAACCAATCTGTAGCGACGTGACTCCACCATCTAAATCCCCATTGTAATCACTGGTAGCAGGTTGGAACTCCAGATCATCACGCAGGACTTGGCATCGTCCAAGGCCAGGAATGATCGCGTCCACCCACGTGCTTGTACCATCGTCGCTGAAGGTGCGAACGAATTGAACAGCAGCATCAAATGTGATCGGATCCCAGTCCAGGTTGGGCTCACCTTGATCATCAAACCTCCACAGGATCGGGGCTCCACTCTTCAGCGTCGCATCACGAGGCTTGAGAAGTCCACGGGGTCGATCAATAAGCTCCTCCTCCGGGTGGTCGGAGTTCATGACGGCAGTGAACGCCTCCATGTCTTCTATACTAATGCTTCCGATCCGCATTAACGCCAGCGACTTCAGAGAGGAGCACGCCCGAGCTCGCTTGGAGAAGAAGGCGACCAGCGCCACGTCGTCGCGGGATCTGCTGCCCCAAACCTCGCCTTCATCTTCAACTTGATCGATAGCTTGGTCGTCGTCTGGTTCACAACCATCGCCGAGCAAAACGCCTCAAACCTTGAGTTCGGACAACCACGGCAATCGAGATGGACAGCGCCGAGCTGAAGACGTGGGATATCTTCACCGACAGCATCTACGTCGAAAGTGTAGCTTGTTTCCTCGCAGGGACGGCGGGTATTGTCAAAGACTCGAGTGATGAGGTTAGCTAACAATTTCTTCGCCTCTGGTGCTTTGTCGACTTCACGCTCATGCTCCATGATCTCCTGCAGACAAAACTGCGAGAACCGAACGTTGCTCGTTATCATCGCCTCTAGCAGCTCCGCCAGTTCGGTACCCGTGATATGACCGAAATTCGCCTCCATTGGCTCCAACTCGAACGTGCATCTCAACGAGCCTGGCGGAACCGGGGGGATCTTCCCGTGCTCTTGCCACTGATCTCGAATCGTCTGCTCCGCTCGCCAAATGTCCTTCAAGAGGTGAGCTGGTCCACTCCAGCTCACCCTAACAGGAACTTTGACGTCCACGCCCGCACTTTCAGCCGTAAAACGGGGATCCGGAGCCGCAATTTGCGCCAGTGCCTCGATGTATTCCTCGCTGGGGTTGTCGTGGAAATTGGGTCCACAGAACTGAACCAGGTCCGAGTTGAACGATCCGCTGTCGGTGCCCGCAGTCGCCTTTACGTGCATCCGCAGCTGGAAACGCGGTAGAATTTCATCTCCGTAGCTAGATTCCCACTTTTGACCAAGCTTGAACCAATTCAGCTCTTTGGTTCGGCTGTAGAGCCCACAGTGGGTCTCGAGCAAATACCTCCACGCGTTGTAGTCGACGTGAGCTACCACCGATAACAGTGCCAGCGCCTCCTGTTCGCGCTGGAACTCTCGTTGGAACTTGGCTTCGTCTTCTGGAGCCAAGTGGTAGTCTTCCTCTGGGTCACGTCCGCGCGTCGGAAGGTCAACGTGAAGGAGCCGCCTCTGCGTATCCCACAAGATTCCTTCATCGTTGGGTAAATAGTAGCGTATTCTCCCGTACAGCACGTCGCACCAAGGTACTAGGAAATCCCAACGCTCCTCCATCGTCACAGCAAAATCGAGTGTGAGTGGCTACGTGCTGAGATCGATTTGGAGAGTGAAGGTCTCATTGGGTTGGGTACACACGGGATTTTCTACACGATACCAGGGAATCCAGTTTTCCCTTGGGTTAAAAAATGACCAACATTCACTCAGTTGATCACTACACCATCGATTCTGCTGTGGCGATAGAGGAGCGCTGGGGGTTCCTGTTGCCGTGGTGTGAGGTGCTCAAGGGGAGGATCGAGTACCGCTTCCCAAAACACGAAGAAGGCGTAGCTTGGGCCACGCGAGGTCGCTATCTATGCGTTATCCTGCCTGAGGGCGAACGCCTTGACGAAGAAGACTACGAGATGAGCCCAGATGACGAGGTCAAGTTCCAGAGAGAGCTAAAGCACGTGCAAGAGGCCCTGGCGTTGCTATCGGTAGTCGCCTACGTGGACTACAAGGTGTGGAGGTATTTACTGGAGACCCACTGTGGCCTATACAGCGTTGGGCAAAGCGAAGAGGCGAGGTACGCCAATGTCATTGTGCCTCGATTCCTGCTTAAAACTCGTGTAAAAGCCCTTCAGAGCACGGAAAATGGGTCTTTCAACTCGGCGCTGGTCCAGTTCTGCGGAACGAGCCTGTACGACAACCCCAGCGACGAATATCTTGACGCGTTATCAAGAATTGCAGCTCTGGATCCGAACTTGACTTCTGATAGTCCCGGTGTGGACGTTAAGGTTCCCGTAAGAGTACGTTGGCACAGATCAATTCGCCTTCTGGAAGATATTTGGCGAGCGGAGCAGACAATTCGAGAGCAGTGGCAAGAGCACGCGGAGGAACCCATGGTACCACCGGCAGGCTCGTTGAGATGTACGTTCAAGTTGGAGCCAATGGAGGCGGATTTCAGTTATATTGAGAGGGGTGTAATGGCAGAGCTGCTGGAGGAGTTGGTAACGAGCAACGCTCGGTTCTCGCAGTTTTCTCTACACATGAGGGAGGAGTATTTGCTCGAAGACGACAACCCAACGCTGAGGAAGCTGTTCGTCAACGTCATCACCCGAGTCTTTGACAATGTACGCCGCCCGATCGAGGAAGCACATTACACATTCGACGTGGATGCTGTCGGTGAAGACATTCCACGTCTCCAGCTCGGCGCTGTCCACCTCGATTGCCGTTTCTGTTCGACCTCCATGTTCGAGGCGTTTTGCTCGGCGATGGTTGTGAACCAGACAACGGCCAAGCTGTCGATCAAGTTAAGGCTCAAGGTTGAACACGAAGGCCAAGGCTTTTATCCGTTCGATCCCGTCAGGGCGCGACGCTGGTGGAAGTGGATCGCCTACGCCTTTTTCTCCAAGCGAGCTCGGGCGTGCTCCTCTCTGAAGTCGCTGGCGTTAATGCGGATCGAAAGCATGAGTATTGAGGACATGGAGGCGTTCACTGCCGTCGTGAAGTCTGAGCACCCGGAGGAGGAGCTTTTCGACCGACCCCGTGGGCTGATCAAGCCTCGTGATGCTACACTCAAGAGTGGAGCTCCGATCCGGTGGAAGTTTGACGATGAAGGTGAGCCCAACCTGGACTGGGATCCGATCACATTGGAGTCCGATATTCCATTCGTTCGCACCTTCAGCGATGATGGTACTAGCGAGTGGGTCGACGCGATCATTCCTGGCCTTGGGCAATGCCAAGTCCAGCGTGACGATCTGGAGGTTCAAGCTACGAGCGAAGATGGTGTTGGTGATTCAAATGGTGGAGTCACGTCGTTATAGATTGGCTTCGGGGGGGAGGATGGGGATCTCTGGGAGGGGCTGCCCATGCTTCTCAGTGCAATCGGATCGTGGATAAAGTTCCTGGGTCTTGACTATCACGAAGGCGGGTTTGAGGATATTCTTCGACATTGTCCGAATCTCCAGGAGCTGACATTCTGTGGCGGGCTCGCAGTATTTAGATTCAACTTTAGCAACTACGACGGGGAAATCGATCAGTTTGACTACGATTGGCGGGATATCCCACTCCTCGCACAGGCTCTCAGTGAGAACAAGAACCCCCTCTCGAAGTGCTTGCGCCGTTTACGTATCCGTTTTGACTGGCGATGCACTCGCGAGCACACGGGCGGCCCGAACGTTTACAACCCCTGCATCAAAACGGATATCGCGGAGCTGCTGAAGATGCTGCAAGTGAACCGAAGCCTCGAATTTCTCGATGTGCACTTGCCTACTCCTTACCACGACTACGTTGGCAATTTGCGAGAGCATAACAGCCTTCAGTCGCAGAAGCTGGCAACTGAGACTAAACTTGCGCTTCTAAGCGTCACTTTGACCCGAAACCAAGCGCCCAAGGTCGATAAGGATGAGGCGGAGATTGTCTTGCCCCAGTGTGCACAGAGCAATCTCGACGAGCTCGTATCTTCGATTTCGTGGCCCCACCAGTTGTCCCGCAAGTGTACGTTCGTAAGGTTTTTAACGATAGTTACTCTTACCCAGAAGAGGAAGAAATCATTTAGAGTGGCAGGGCTCTATAGTACTTTTGAAGGAGCTACGTTTTCTTTTGTAGTAACAAGCAGCAACTTGCACATTTCACCAGTGAACCAATCGTGTCTTGTGCTACTGCTGTAAAGCTCGCAGTGTGTCTCCAGCATAATATCCCCACACTTTGTATTCGGCGTGGGCTACCACGGACAGAAGGACCAGCGCCTCTTGTCCGCGTTGGAATTCTTTTTGGAATTTACCATCATCTGCTAAAGTCAGTGGGTAGTCTTCCTCAGGTTCACGTCCGCGCGTAGGCAGATCAACCGGATGGAGATGCTTCTGGAGTATGTCTGTCCGGTAGAAAGTAGCTTAGTCTCCGTCAAGAACTTTGCTAAACGGTACCAGAGATTCCGAGCTTTCCTCCGCTGCTCGGGCCTCGTGTCGTGCACGCGTTTGAGTAAGGGCGGGAAGGGCAGAGCGGAGGAAGGACATGGTAATGCGAGTCTGCCTACACGCACGTGTAACGTGCTTTACAGAACGATAGCCGCAGGCGTGCTTGTTCCGCCAGAGCAGCTTGCAAACACCAGATTGGTAGCGTTAAGACCTACGTGTGCAGGCGCCTCAGCCTTCTGTGGGAGGACAGCAGACGTCTCAACGACATTGGCAGCATCTGTGCGAGCCCAACCAAACGTATCAACGCCATTTGCGCGCCATGTCTAACGATGCTCTTGCTAACAACGCGAGGTGTGCGTTCTGCACGCCATTCGGCTGCCATCCTCACCCACCCAATGGTTCAAGGCACTGCCAGCGTTCCGTGCTCAGAATTCCACCCACGTGCCAACCGTAGTCTGGACCAATACTCGGGACAGCCACCCAGAGCGATACTCGCAGCACCGCAGCAGGTTGAATCGAGCCAAACTTGGGTCGCCACGCACAGGTGAGCCGAACCTTCTGGTGGTGCCCACCCGATCCTGTGCTCGACTGCCTTTTACACGTTCATTGCCGCTTTCACTATGGTCGGGGGCTGATCCAGATGGCGAGACTTTCGCCGATCTCGGACTCGCTGAGCTCCATGCGGACGAACGCGTCAAGTATCGTCGCCGGTGGTGCCTCCAGTCAAGGGCCACGTCACTTGGCCACGCAGATCTGGGATCCGATACGACGTGATCGGGCGTCGTGTTCGACTCGTGCCAGTCGCGCGTGGCGCCACGACGCTAGGGGAACGAGCTGCAGCCCAGCCCAGCTCAGCTCAGCCAAGTCGGCCGACCGACACACCGACCGATCTCAAGGCGTCTTGGTCATTGCTCACGTCTCAACTGGCCTCGTCCACAACAACCGCCTCAACAGCAACCATCACCTCCTCTTCTCCATTACAAGATGAAGGTTTTCACGGTCCTCTCTTCCGTTGCTGCTGTCGTCGTCGCGCTGAGCTCGACGGCCGACGCCCAGCGACTTCTGCGCTCGGAGGCGTCAGCGCAGACGGACTCGACCGTCACCACCACGGACTTCACGACGCTCGGGTCCATGGGCGGCTCCAGCTTCACGCCCGGCAACGTCGCGGCCGGCAGCAGCTTCGGCGCTCTGGACAAGGAAGGCGGCTCAATGAACGACCACCGACCGTCGGGCTCCATGCGCGGCGGCTTCGGCTCGGGCAACGGCATGCACAACGTCGGATCGGGCGACGGCTTCGCTCACGGCAGCGGCTCGTTCGGAGGAGGTCGCGGCGGATTTGGCGGACACGGACACCACGGCATGGGCGGCGGCTCCTTCTCGGGCAGCAGCTTTGCCGGCTCGTTCAGCGGCCACGGAGGCTTTGGGGGCTCCGGATTCGGCAGTGGCCACGTCGGCGGGGGCTCGTTCGGCGGCAACCCGCCGTCCATCGGCTCGGGTGAAGCCCCGACGGAGGGCTCGGGCGAAGGCCATGCTCCGGCTGCTGCTGCTACCAGCTCGGTGGCTGCGTCCGGGTCGGCGTGATCTGAAGACCGCGCATCAAGTGACAAAGGTTTTGAATGTTGCGTCGAAGAAGATGTGTTTCATGCTCGAGAGGAAGAGCTCAGATGTCGTAAGTGTGTAAAAGATGTTTAGTTAGACCGGAGTCGTAGTAAGTGGCTGCATTGGAGATGCAAAATATACCATAGCTGTTCCTACCAGTTTTAAGCCTTCGCTGTGGTGTACGCTGATTCTCCGTCTTTCAGCGGGCAGGGCAGGAATCGACTGGTGATTTTCCTCCACTTGGGGATGCCGATCACTCGATTGCCCGCTGCGATGTCCTTGGCGATCAAGTAGCAGCGCGGGTGTCCCTCGATGTTAAAACTCTTGCGATAAGTGTCGGAGTAGTCGTTGGCTGGGCCGATGCACTCGACGTAGCGCTGGCACATGACCATCTCCACCTGCGCGCGGGCCGCCCAAACTTCAAAGCCAAAGAGCCTCGCAGCCTCGAACAGCGCGATGTTCACGCGCTTGATGACGTCGTCCTCGTCCGTGCCTTCATTAATAGCGTGACACAGCGGCTTCGGAGGAGGAGGAGCCCGAGTCACGGTTGCTTGCCGGTCTTCAGCCAGCAGAGCCGAGGAGGAGGAAACAGCACTCAGAGTACTGGAACCCGAGCAGTTCTGGTACAAATTGGCCAGTCCACCGCTGATGTTGTACGTGTAGCTGTAGTTGCCGATGTCCTTGGCGTCCACGTAGGCTGCGTACGTGTACGGCAGGTCCTTGAAGAAGAGGTACAGGATGTTGCTCGGGTTCTGCCACGCGTTGACGAAAGTCTGGCCGTCGAACGCTGACAAGTGCATGGTGACGTTGTCCGAGGCGCTGAAAGTGCCACCGTCAGGCCTGGCGCTCGACGTCCAGAAGCGAGGGTCGCTGCCTTTGCTCTCTGCTGAGAGGTAGGTCTGCTCGTCCCCGAGCTTGCACTTGAGGTAAATGGTCTGCAGCAAGTCGATCAGCGCGTGGTGCGAGTAGAAGACCGGGTCCAGAGGCGCCTGCATGTATGCCATCATCCCGCTCAACGCGTTGTGCACCGTGTCTGCACCAAACACAGTCAGTATCATGAACCAACGTATCAAGGGAAAATTCTCGACGTACTATGCACTCCGTTCTCGATCGCGGCGCTGACGTTGACCCAGGCGCTGGCGGTGAAGAGCTGGCTGGTCACGGAGCTGAAGGACGCCTCGTCGGGATACGAGGGCATGTACCTGCTGCTTTGACGCAGGGTGCAGTTGGCACACGTCGTGGTGTTGCCGCAGAAGAGGCTGAGCACGCCCTGGTTCACGCACTTGACCTTGGTCGTGTACGCGTACGAGACGTTGTAGATCTTGATGCTCTTGCTCAGTCCCGTGGTGCCGCCGGTGTCGGCGATGATCGGCGAGCAGTTCTCGATGGTGGAGCAGCTGCCGGCTCCTTGCTGCGCCGACCCTGAGAGGTGGTCCCAGTACGGCACCGTGACGCACTTGTACGACGAGTTGAGGCTGCGCAGCATGTTCTCGTAGCCCAGCAGCAGCATCCGATGCCAGTAGACGAAGGTCGGCGACTTGTGCGCCTCCACGCCGCTGAAGTACGTCGTGTGGATCTGCACGAACTTCTGGTGGAAGCCGGCCTTCATGGCGGCGGCCACCGCGTCCAGGTACAGCGTCTTCTCCGACGCTTCGAGCGCGTCCCACGACTTGCGAACGCGAGGCTTCGAGCACGACGTCCCAACTTGCTGGCCATAAGTTAAAGAGCTTGATAACAAGAGGAGCCCAGTCACCAGCACCACGACGAACACTCGCACCATCGCCATCTTGAACGCGATGAGTGCCTGGATCCGAGAATGACACGGATACAGAGGAGATCTCCTTCTTGTTTGAAAGACAAACGCTGGCCGCACGTTTCGGATCTCTACGACCTTTCGCCAAAAGATCGCGCCCTTGAAAGGAATTTAGGAGCGAGATCATCATTCGGACACCGAAGCTTGTATTGCTTCAATAGCAACTTCAGCAGCAACTTAACTTCTTAGGATTTCGTGCTCGCGTACTTGTCCACCGCCTTCTCGAACGCCGTCTGGGTTCTCTTCTTGTACGCAGCACAGGGGAAGAATCGGGTCGTGATGTCCTTCCACTTGGGGATGCCGATGACTCGATCGCCGGACTTCAAGTACTGCAGCAAAGTGTAGCAGCGCGGGTGGCCCTCGACGCCGAAGTTGGCTCGGAAGAGGTCCGTGTAGTCCGGGACACCTCCGAGACAGTCGGCATGGTACTGACACAGCGCCATCTCCATCTGCTCCCTGGCTGCGGACTCGCTGTAGCCCACGATTCGAGCGGATTCGAAGAGGGCAATGGACCAGCGCTTGACGGCGTCATCATAAGCGGTCCCTGGCTTCGTGATGGGGCACAGACGTTCACCACGCGCTTGACTCTCACGCTCACCGGCCAGTAAGCTTGTAGGTGTCTTCGTAGCCTCCAGAGTCGTCGACGAGCCGCAGTACTGGTAGATGGTGGCCAGTCCCCCACTGATCGCGTACGTGTAGCTGTAGTTGCCCAGGTCCTTGGCGTCCACGTAGTCCACGTATTTGGGCGGCAGGTCCTTGAAAAACGGGTACAGCAAGTGCCCGGGGTTTTGAACAGGCTTGACGTCGTATCCGCGCATTGTAATGTTGTCCGAGGCCGTGTAGTTCACTGCGCTATTGGTCCTTCTAGCGCAGGAGCTGAACCAGCGCGGGTCGCTGCCTTTTGCTTCAGCGGACAGAATAACGTTATCGCCTCCAGCCTGGCACTTGAGGTAAATAACTTGCAGAAGATCGATTAGTCCGTGATGGAGGTAGAAAATTGGGTCTGCAGGCGCGATCAAGTAGGTCATGGCACCACCCAGTGTGCTGTGGATGATATCTAAACAATAGCAGCAACGAACAGTTATGTTAGACAACCAGGAGATTAGTATAAAATTGGTGACAACCTACTGTGGACTCCTCGCTCGATGTTCGTGGTGAAATTGGAGAAGTTGGTGGTGGCGAATTGGTTCGAGATGCTGGCGAACGTGGCCGAGGGCGGGTACTTGTACGTCGCCAGGGATGTTGTTGTCCTTCGAGTGACACAACCGGCACAGACTGTGTTGTTGCCGCAGAAGTGCGACAGCGGCTCTCGATTCACGCACGTGGTGCCCGAATCCTTCAGAGTGACGTTGTAGACGATTAGATTCTTGGTCACACCCACGTTGCCCCCAGTCTCGCTGACAATCGGTGCACAGTCTGCAAGGTTCGCGCAGCTCCCCGCCGTCGACCGACCCGAGTTGGAGAGGTGGTCCCAGTACGGCAGCGTCAAGCAGCGGTACTTGGGGTCCAGACTGCGCAGCATGTTCTCATACCCCAATAGCATCATTCGGTGCCAGTAGATGAACATGCAGTTCTGGTGCGCCTCCTTCTCCGACATGAACTCGGTGTGGATCTGCACGAACTTCATGTGGAAGCCCCTGTCCATGGCCAATCCCACCGCCTCTTTGAACAGCGCCTTGTCGGTCGTATTGAGGGAGTCCCAGGATCGACGGACGCGAGCGTCCGAGCAGTTGGTGCCCACTTGTTGGCTGTTGGCATTTGGAATCGCAAGACTGAAGAGCAGAACCAGCAAAAACGACACCACCGACGCCTTGAGTTCCCAATGGGCCATTGTTGCGGTGACAGAGCGGAAGATCGGGAATGGCACTAGCCGGCCGGCGCTCCAGAAGGACTCGAAACGTCGCGATCCTACGTCATGTGGAATATTCAGCATGGATTTTGGGTTTGATTGGCCAAAGATAGTGGATGAAAAACGAGAGGACCAAGTTCTGTTTTTATTTATTCGAGCCAATATCTTGTACTGAGCCACTCACTGTAGGCTGTAAACGAAGCGGGAAAGCAAATACTACTAGCAAACCAAATACTAACTTACTACGTAGTAGTAGTAACTGTTGACGCTACGTCACCAAATAAGTTTTCGTCGTGCTGGAGGTATTCAAGTCTTACCAAGTCTCAACAGTTCCATACATTCATACCGCTACTCCTCAACCCCCTCCTTACTTCACATCTCTTACGACGACGCCGAGCTCGCGTACTTCTCCACTGCCTTCTCAAATGCCGTCTGAGACCTCTTCTTGTAGGCCGCGCAGGGCAGGAAGCGCAGAGTGATCTCCTTCCACTTGGGGATTCCGATGACGCGATCCCCAGAGTTCAAGTACTGCATGATCGTGTAGCAGCGCGGGTGGCCATCCACGTCGAAGTTGGTTCGGAACAGGTCCGTGTAGTCTTGAACTCCACCGAGGCAGTCTTCCTGGTACTGACACGTGACCATCTCCATCTGCTCCCTGGCTGCCGTCACCGTGTAGCCCACGATCCGAGCTGACTCGAACAGTGCAATGTTCCAGCGTCTCACGGTATCGTCAATAGCCGTCCCTGGCTCAATGACTGGCTTGAGATGCTCTGGTCCACCACCACGTTCTCTGTAGTTATCACTGTCGTCCGCCAATAAAGTCGATGCAGTGCTGATCGTGTTAGAAGCCTTGCAGTACTGGTACATCGTTGCCAGCCCGCCACTCATTGCGTAAGTGTAGCTATAGTTCCCCAAATCCTTGGCGTCCACGTAGTCCGCGAACTTGTACGGGATATCCTTGAAGAACTGGTAGAGGATGTTCTTGGGGTCTTGCCACACGTTCACCGTCGTCTTCCCGTCATACCCAAAAGCTTGCATGGTGATGTTGTCGGATGGCGTGTAACTGCCCTTGGTTCTCCTAGCACACGCACTGAACCAGCGCGGGTCGCTGCCCTTGTCAGTAGCTGACAACGTAACGTTCTCGGCTCCAACCTGGCACTTAAGGTAAATGGCCTGCAACAGGTCAATGAGCCCGTGGTGCATGTAGAACACCGGGTCCGCCGGAGACTGGAAATACGCCATCACTCCGCCCAGAACGCTGTGGATCGTGTCTAAGCAGCAAGAAAAACACAATATTAATGGTGAGGACACGGACTTGGAAGACCAGAACGTTCGAAAGTGTAGACTTACTGTGCACTCCCGTCTCGATACGATTGCGGAAATCGTTGTACACGTCATTGGAGAAAACCTGCTGATAGACGGACGAGAAGGCGGCTTCGGACGGGTATGCGGGGCCGTAGCTGTTGCGGAGGATGCAGCTGGCACACGGAGTGTTGTTGCCGCAGAAGTGAGAAAGCGGTTGTTTGCTCACGCACGAGGTTGAAGACGATCGAGGTACTGTCATGTTGTAGATGAGCAAGCTCTTCCTCATGCTGCTTGAAGAAGCCACCGCCATGCCGCCAGTGTCAGGGATGACGGAGGTGCAGTCCATCATGGTGGAGCACTTGCCAGCCGCCCTCTTGGCTCGGCCAGTAAGGTGGTCCCAGTACGGCAGCGTCAGACAGCGGTACTTGGGGTCCAGACTGCGCAGCATGTTCTCGTATCCCAACAGCATCATGCGGTGCCAGTAGATGAACATGCAGTTCTGGTGCGCCTCCTTCTCCGAGAGGTAGTCGACGTGGACCTGGATGAACTTCTGGTGGAAGCCTCGGTCCATGGCCACGCCCACCGCCTCCTTGTACAGGGTCTTCTCGCTCGCGTTGTACGAGTCCCAGGAGCGACGAATGCGGGCGTCCGAGCAGTTGGTGCCCACTTGTTGGGCACTGGAGGGCGACGTCGAGACACAGAGCAGCACAACCACCAGCCCCAACACCACCGACTTGAGCTGCCCAGGCGCCATCTTGCCACTCCTGTTTAGGCAGAGAAGATCGCAGAATGACAAGCATCGATGACAAGCATGAGGGGTCGCAAACGGATATGCAACGTGCGGCCAGGAGCCGCCCGAAAAGATCTTTGCACCCGAAGAGACGCGATCTTTTGAGGCACCTAAATCTGTGTACGACACATAAGTGTCGCGGGAGGTGCTCTCGACCCTGCATGAGTCAGCAGTACCAATCGATAAATGTACATGTACCGAGCTCTCGAAATAAATAGAGGATAGTACACGCAAGTAGATGGCGGGAGCGCGTACTATTTGTAGTTTCACCACTCACGGTGAAGAACGTATGCAAAAGGCAGCTCTTGTTGCCATCGAGCAGCTTTGGGATGCAGCGAACGTCGGCCACAAAGGCGCTTTCTCAGCAGATCGACTGCCCCAACTACACAGCTTCATGATCCAAAGCGGAGATGCAACTCGTTCTTCAACTTGGATGCGGATAGCGGCTGTGGCGCTGTTGACGCCAGTTCCCTGTCTTCTCTTTAGGGCACGCCGGTATCGATATACTGTTTCCTGGTACACACGATGAAACATCTAGGATTACCGGTTGCCTTTATTTTATGCAGATCAGGTCTAGGATTTGAACATGCTGATTATGAGACCGAATCGAAAGACCTGAACCAAACAACCACAGCAGTGGAACATGCCACGACAATTCTTCTCCATGCTCCGTTCATGTATCTGTCCTACTATGCATTGGCCAGGTTTGTTGCAGTTAAAGGTGTTCCATGTGAGTGGCTACACCGAATGAGCAAACGTTGTGCAGTGGCAATCCCCGATGTCTCACTATCGCTGCTAGCCACTTCTAACTGTAAGTTAGTCCATGTATTATAATACCTGCGTCCTTAGTTTCAATGTTATGCTGCTCTTCCGAGATTCTAGCCACAGCAAAACGCATTGGCGGTAACTTCACATACTGGACATTCTCTACGTTGGTATGGTGTACTAGAATGTAAAAAAAAACATCGTGGGAAACAACACGAAGTCTACAGTACAGGGCACCGATACGTGTAAACCCAGTAACTAGGATATCCAATTGCTTTACTAAGGCGTATTAAGGTACAACCTCGTCCCCGAAGTGCACAACGCTGCTGAAGAAGCTGTCAAAGACGCATACGTTTGCATAACTTCGGAGCAATACATAGTGTTCGAAGTTCGAACTTCGAAGCAATTATATTCGTAATCGATATGAAAACTACGAAATATGCAGACTTTACTATCCTTCTACTTGGATCAGGGTGCGGCGAAACTTGGTCTTTACTACAATGTCGCTCTCTTTGCCCTCGCTCATTATAAACAGCTCGAACGTCTGTGTGAGCTACGTCGAGCTGCGCCTTGCCCACCAACGCATCGCTGTCCGTATCTTTGCCGCAGAGTTTGTACACATGTCGAGCAGCACGAAGCGTGGAGCGGGCTTGAGTCTGCCGTCGTCGTCATTCTGAGGCTGGTGCGGACGTGGGAGTGCAGGCCTCCATCTTGACTTGGTTTCCTCACTCTTCTCGTTTGTAGTCACTGTAGAAAACGTCGTAGCGCATGGCGGGACTGGACTCGAGCTTCAAGCGAAGCAGCTGGACCCCCCATGTCTCTGTCCGAGGTGCTCGTGGGCGGCGAAGCAGTAGGCGACCACGGTCGGCCGTCGGAGGGGGACGCAGACCTAGAGCGCAGCACTCGCCGATGAAGTCGCTCGTGCAGCGAAACTCTGTTGGACGCCATTTGACTCCTGCGTCTGGGATCCCCCTATCCATATCGATACCACAGCATGTACACCATCACAGCGCTGGCGGTGCCCACTGGCTCGGGTGGCATCAACAGCCTCGAGATGGGCTCCGCTGTGCGCAGGAACTTTTGATCACAGGGTGCGTGGTCAGTCGGGCGCGATGCCCGGTGGGCGTGCCTGCGTTCTCCTCCTCCTTGAAATGCATCCGCCGTCTCGTGTCCAACGGCGACTTCTCCGGTGACGAGCCCGCGCGCTTTCCGTAGGTGCGCCGCCGGCTACTATTGCTGCTGCTGCACCTGCATCTCCCAGCTCACGCTGTGGTTGCCGGTAGGTGGAGAGGGGGCTCACTCCATGACGTGCTGGACAGTTAGGGCTGGAAAGCTCGACATCACCGAGGAGCTGGCATGTCGAGGATGCTTGCCGGTGCCGTGGCAGCCACTGCGCTGAGGCTCGGCTACTTTCGTAGTGTCGGCCCTTGCGATCAAAACATGGCGAATGTGAGCCAATCACGAGATCATGAAAAAAGTACCCTCTGATCAAATCCAAGACCTGTTCTGCATAAGACCCATTTAAAAAATTTCCGGATTACCATCTACCAAAATCTGGTATACATGTTTCCTAGGAAATGGGTCGATAAATTTGCAAGGAGTATCCGGGCAACTTCAATTTGAAATCATTTTTTTAAACTTGATGCCTACGCATAATATCCGGATGCGGTAGAGTTACTGTATTTATTGCGACACATTGCGTTCGACTATCCGAACACGGTATAGCCGTTGCTTGAGCTGCAGTGCTGGTCTAAAGAATTCCACTTGGGAAACGTCCCCCTTCAGCTCTCACCCCTCAAACCAACAAGCCCGCCAGTACTCACTAGAATGGCTTCCACCGCACGCCTGCGGCCTGCTCTGCTTTGGATGCCTTGATACACTCTTCCAGTCAGGTCGACAGGCTCAAGTTCGACATCAACGTGTACGTGGGGCAGAAGCTTGGCATGAAGAGAAAGCGCCCTGGATGCGCGTTATCTCCCACAAGACGTTGGGCAACTGTCGAGTGGTTAGCAAGCTTGAGAGGCATTTGAGCGGAAGAGGGTGAAAGGAAAAGTGAATTCAATTGAGAGTTGTGCAAAGCTGCCTAGCCGCCTACCTGTGCGCAGCACTGGAGTTCGTCCTGTGGCTTACCTTCGTGCAGCTTGATCTCTGAGACGCCTGACCTCCTTGAAGTAGAGTAGATGACCCTAGACATGATGACGCGGTGTCCAGTGGTACTGTCGGCTGATACTTGTGCCGCACTTCGCTTAAAGCGTAGCACACTCCGACACTCCCACTCGGCACAAACCAAGCCTCGTGACGAACAAGGTGAACTTGTCTTGAGGCAGCGGCTTGGTGAACAAGTCTGCAACCATGACCGCCGTCGCGCAGTAGCTGATCTTCACAATGTCGTTCTGCACCTGCTCTCGAACCCAGTGGTACCGTAGATCAATGTGCCGCGAACGCTGCGAGACCCCTTTGCCTTCCGCCACATGCTGAGCTGCTTGATTGTCCTCGTGGACAATTACCTTGCCGACGTCAAAACCCAGCTCGAAAAGCAGCTGTTTGAGTCCAATACACTCCTTGATGCCGTGAGCTAGAGCGACGTACTCGGATTCGGTAGTCGACAGCGTGACGATCGGCTGTTTCTTGGATCCCCAAGCAATGCAGCACCCGTTGAGGAACACGACGAAGCCCGTTGACGACTTCCGCTCCTGTTCGCAGGCAAATGCAGCATCACAATACACCTCGAGCTGCAGATCGCGCTTGTTCGACTGTCGATATACGAGCCCCCTGTCGACAGTCCTCTTCAAGTAGCCGACTATACGGTCAATCCCGTCCTTCACGGTGCGTGTTGGCTGCTCGGTCTCTTGAGCAACGAGACGTACCGCCGTAGCCAGGCCAGGGTGGCTCACAGTCGATGCGTAGAGTAGTGATCCGACGGCAGGGCGGAATGTTTCGTCGATCAACTCGGAATCATCGATTACTTGGCGCTGGAAGTTACACTCCATCGGGGTGTGTGGCTGCGGCTTGTCGTCTCGGCCCATGAAGCGCTTCACCACTGCTGTAGCATACTTCTGCTGTGAAATCGTCAGCATATCCCCCGTGCGACTCCATGGCAGCTCCATTCCCACGAAGCTGCTGGAAGCAGTGCACTGGTTGATTGCAAATCGACGGGTGATGTTGGCTTGAAACGAAGTCAGTTCCGACGCAGCGTTGCTGAAAATCAGCATGTCATCTACATACAGGAGAACCACCACAATGCCGTCAGTGGTGCGCTTGACCAAGACGCACGTGTCCGACTGGCATTGCACAAAGCCAGCGTCGCACAAGAACTTGGTCACGGTCTCAAACCAAGCGCGTGACGCCTGCTTCAATCCATACAGGGCTTTACGCAATCTCCATACCTTGTCCTCGGATTCATTGGTAGGCGGCGTGACGTAGATGGCTTCTGAGAGGTCACTGTTCAGGAACGCAGTTTGCACGTCCAGCTGCAGGTGCTCCCAATTCAGCTGCACGGCAAGAGCAAGGATAGCTCGAATGGAGTCGTGACGGGCGACGGGGCTGAATGACTCCGTGTAGTCCACTCCAAACTGCTGCGTGAAACCCTTCGCCACTGGTCTCGCTTTGTACTTGTCCAGTGAGCCATCTGCCAGCGTCTTGCGGTGAAAAACCCATTTGGTTTGCACAGGTCGCACATTGCCTGAGCGAAACACTTCTTCGTATGTGCCGTTCCACCTCAGACTCTCCAGCTCTTCATTGATGGCTTGCCTCCACTGCTCGGCATCCGGTCGGGACATGGCTTCCTGCAGTGTCAGCGGGTCCTGAAGCTCACTTACCAGAGCCAGCTCCTGCGTGTTGTGCGACTCCTCGAACTCGAGTCTTCGCACGCTCTTCTTCTTAATGCGAGTGCTGCGACGCACGACCTGCTTCTCCACCCGAGGATCAGCAAGGGACTGACGCGACTGCTCGCTAGTAGATGATCCACAGTTTTCCATTGCGATGTGTTCCTGGATGGCGTCCAGACCAGTCGGGACTTGATCGCTTGTCACCTCCTGTTGCGTCGGCGCTGGCAGGTCTCCGTCCAGCGTGATAGTCATACTCTTCGGAATACTGGACTCGAAGAACGCCGCAGTAAGAGACGCAACGACACTCTCACTGCCTCCGTGACCACTGGACACCCCGAAGCGGTAGCCTCCGCTCTTTTCGTACCCAATACAGACGCCTTTAGCAATCTTGGCGTCCAGCTTCTGTCGCTGCGATTTCGGCAACAGCACTTCAGCGTCACAGCCAAACACGCACATCTTGCTCAATACGGGGGCGTGACCCGTCAGCACCTCAATTGACGTTTTGCCCGCGAGCACTCTGGACGGGCAGCGGTTTCGGATGTACGCTGCAGTCTTGACAGCGTCGCTCCAGAAGCGCTTGCTCATACCAGCTGCTTGTAGCATGGAGCGTGCCATCTCGACGACAACTCGGTTGCTGCGCTCAACTTTGCCATTCTGCTGCGGGCTATACGGCGTGCTGAACTCTTGTGCGATCATGTTCTGATTGCAGAATTCTGCAATTTCTCCGCCAAAGTACTCCGCGGCGTTGTCACTCTTCACTACAGCTACGCGCGCCTCAGGAACCGCCACGTTGAGATTAGCGATGCACTCTCGTAGAGCGCGGAGTTGAGTGGCCGAGCTCTTGTCTTTGACAGGGAATACTGCAGCCAGATGGTACGGCTCGATCATCATGCTCACCATGCCCGTGAAACCGTCTCGCGACGTTGTCTCCATTGGCCCCACATAGTCAATCGAGATCAGTACTGGCTACGTTTTAGGTCGCGTGGCTTCTTCGCTGGAAATGGACGACTGGCCAGCTTCCCAGCCACACACCCTTCACACGGTCGCAGCTGCGTGGTGGTCGTGGCTATACCGCCAGCCTTCAACAGCGCCTTGAGATCTCGCGCGTTTAGGTGTCCAAGCCTGGCGTGCCAGATTGCCAAATCGTCCGATCCACCACCAGACGCGTAGTCGGCTTCAGCACAGTTGCCCGTATTGGGCGTCGATACGACATACAGCCCACTGCTATGGCGTGTTGCAACTAGTTTTGCACCGCCGCTGGAGATCACACATCGCGCATGGTCGAACGTGGCCGTGAGCCCGGCCGCCCCAACCTTGCTTAAGCTGACGAGGTTGCGCTGCAGTCCAGGTACATACAGCACGCTATCCAACGTGCAGAACCCTCCAGTAATCAGCGGCAAGTGATCCTTTCCGCTGTGAGTTTCGGTCAGAGTCGTGCCGCTAGCGGTCGAAACAACGACGCTACTGGTCATCTCGTGCAGGTTCGAAAGGAGACCACTGGTGCCCGTCATGTGGCTCGATGCTCCAGAGTCGATGATCCAGTCAGCTTCGGCCGCTTGCGTGGACACCTGGATCACAAAGCCCGCCTCGGCTTCGTCGTCGCTGTCCTCGCTAGCAGCGGCATTGCCAAAGGCTCCTCTAAATTGCTTCTTCGACTTGCACTGATTCTTGAAGTGGCCGCGCTTCCCACAGTTGTAGCACTTGCCCTTCTTTACTCCTCGTTTCCCGTGCGATGAGGCAGCGAACGCATTTCCGCTGCTGACAGCTTGGCTGCCCCGATGCTTGCTCCGTTGAGCTTGCGTTGAGCGGTGTCTAGCCTCAGGAGCCGCCTTGATGAGAAGCTCCTCAATCGAGCCGCACGCTTCCAACGCACCAATGTAGCCGTTCCAGTCGGGACCGAGACTCTGCAAGAAGTTGCTCTTCTTCTCTGCGCCGGACAGCGACACCTTGTAGCACTCCAACTCGGCCAGCATTAGGCGAGTCTGCCGGATGTCCTCCAGCATGTCCCCGCCGGTGTCGATGTACAAAGACATGTACTGTCGCTTGAGAGCTCCAACGGTCGTATCACACACATGACGGCGCGTCTTCTGCAGCGCTTGCAGCATTTCCTGCGGGTGCGTGAGATCGGCGACCAACGCGGCTTGGTCGTCCGTCAGCGCGGACAGGATGATCGTCATGGCGAGCTTCTGCTGAAGCTCCAGTTGATGCAGCGGCCGTTCTCTCTACGATCACCTTGGCCGGACTCTTCGTTTGCCAGTTGCAGCGACGTCGGTGCAGGCTTCAGCACAGCGCCCCACACGTCCTTCACTTCCAGATACAGCTGGAGTTGGCGCGCCCAGACGCGATAGCCTGAGCCGTCGAACTTGCGAAGCTTGGTCGTGAAGGCGGTCGTGGTATTGGAACTCATAACCTGGCGAGTGGTTAGCAAGCTTGAGCGGAAGACGGTGAAAGGAAAAGTGAATTCAATTGAGAGTTATGCAAAGCTGCCTAGCCGCCTACCTGCGCGCAGCACTGGAGTTCGTCCTGTGGCTTACCTTCGTGCAGCTTGATCTCTGAGACGCCTGACCTCCTTGAAGTAGAGTAGATGACCCTAGACATGATGACGCGGTGTCCAGTGGTACTGTCGGCTGATACTTGTACCGCACTTCGCTTAAAGCGTAGCACGCTCCGACAGCAACTGTGGCGAGCAAACCATCGAAGAGAAGGAGCTTCTCGTGGAAATCAAGCGATTGAGAGCTTAAGTAGTGGCAGCAGTGGGATGCACGATGGCGACCACGACAACATCTCCGACGAGGCTCTTATCAAACTAAACTGATGATTTGATTAACTGGTTATTGTTGGTTATGAGGCTCTTATCAATGCGACGATGAAAATAGCAGTGGTGAGGAACTCTAGGCTATATAAAAAATAGAGGATCGAGGTACACGTACACCAATGTAGCCTTCTTGTAGTCTCATGATACTGTTACCATCTACCTCGGAAAGGTACCCCGTAAACTAACGCACCCTACTTCTCTTGCTTCTCCTGTCTGAGTCGCTGTCATTGGCTTCGCCTCGTGACGGGCCGAAAGCTAATGGTGTTTTCTGGCTTCGGGTCTGGCTGGTGCAAGGCTCCTACACGTACGCATTCTTTATGCTGGCGCTTTACTGTATCCCGGAACTCCCGCGACGATTTCGACGACTCGTCCCCATTTCAGCGGTCATTTCAGCAGCTTATACAGCGGTTTACTACGCCACAGCTTCAACACTTGGATTCCCCGTGCCATTTTCGGGTCTGGTATTTGTTACGCCTTGGGTTCTTTTCATCGTTGTGGCGTTGTGGCTCTCATCGGACCAGCGTGTCTCTGCAGCTCAGTGGTGTGCTCGCAGCTCAAGAAGTTTGGAATCATGATGTGTGTCGGATCGAGCCTCGCTATTGTGTACTCGACTTTTTAATACTGTTTTCGGCTAGCGAAAGAATATTCTCATGCCCAGGTTCTTCTCACGGTGCTGGTTCTACCTGTGATAAAACTCCTCGAGAAATTGCTCTTGTTCCAAGTCACGTGCCACCTTCGCGACATCCAGCCGGTATGCATCGCGTTCAACGTGGAAGTTTTCAACGGCCTATTCACGTCAAGTTGCATGCGCCAGACGATATTGACGACGGTCACGTTTGTGCTGATGACAGTTGATCTCTTAAGTTCTATCGCTGCGCTCTACGGACTGCACAATCCTGTCGAACGAATTGACGAGCTGAGCTTCAAGGCAGGGCCTAAAGTTACACGAGTAAGGAGGCTAGAAGTTAATTCTTTCAGATACGAATAGCTCAGCAAAACCCCGTGACGAAGTTTTCGGTCATCTCGTTTCCAAGTTGTCGGATGATTTCGTGAAGATGTGGAGAATTACGAAGCTGTCGGCCACTATTACTCTATCGGTATCGTCTTCAATAGATAATTTCGGCTATCGAGGTCCACGCTCGGCCAAGAAGAGCCTTATAAAAATCGTTGTGGGTGGTAAACAACCACTGAGGAAGAAGGTGTCGAGCAACAACACTGTCGAACCGATAAAGTCTATACTCCCGCTATTTGAGCCACGCGACCCAGCTCTGCCAAGTAAGCGCGTGCTACAAGATCTTTCAGTTGAAGAACGACAGCGGTTTGTACTCGAGACGTGTCGTATCTTGCGTCGCGTCGAAACATTGCTGGTCGTCGAATACATCGAAGTGATTGTGCCCGTGCTATACGGTAAGTGTATCTGTATTGAAACTCGTTGACAGGAACTTACTACCTACTAACAGCATTTTTTGTGTTTCCAGCAATTTACAAAGCAGTGGTGTACTATCTGCCGAATCGAGCGTACTTTTCGAATCTACGGGAGCTGAGCTCGCCACTACCGTGAAAGGAGTTTTGTGCTACGCAGCACTTCCGTTGATGTCCTTAGTACTGGCAACTCGGCAGCTTTCCCGCCGAGTTGATCTTGCACCCTGCGCGTAATCATTTCGCCTTGATGAACGAGATGATGTTAGTGCAGTGGACACTTCCGTTGTGGGTCATGTATGTGCTACAGACATCGCTCGATCATACTGGTACGTGCAATCGGAACTTCAGTACTGAAGCATGCAGAAACTCATTTCAGCAAGGATTTTGTTTCGATGTTTACTCACTTCAGGCACTGATTACACTTTCAAGTATGAGTTGCTTAGCAAGAAATAACACGTGTGATGCACTTGGTAGACCTTGACCCGGCCAGAACTTATAAAATGAGTAAGTACAGCCTCAAGGTGGAGAGAAAATCACCTGCCCTACCCACCAGCGCTAGGAAAAAGAAATATTCCATATAAATAGTACTGCTATTTTTTAACTGAATTATTAACTATTGTAATATATGAAGAAGCCATATTATTGATATCGACACCAATATATTGGTAATATAATATTTGTCGGTTCGGTCCACGCGGACCGGTCAAAACGACAACTTGAGTGGCTCTGGAGAGGCAACAGCAAGCTTTCTCCACCGTACAACCAAGCTGTGCTTCGCGCACTCACTCTCTCATTTCCTATTCTCCCTGCTTGAGCCTCCACCGTTCTCCACGCTATGACTTCGACCACGAACCGCGACCTCTGTCGCTTCTTCTACGCGGCGACAACTGACCACTACTACGCCTGCAACTACTGCGGCACGAGCCGCAAGCGACTTCCCTCAAGTGGCTACGCCAACCTGCTCAGCCATCCCAAGGACAAGCACCCCAACTACGTCGAGGACTACGCAGCCCATCAGCTCAGCCAGGCTGGATCTCTCTCCGCCTTTGGCATTGTCAACCCGACGGCAGCCAACATGTGCCGCTGGATGGCGTGGGTCGTCGACCGAAACATGCCCCTCAGCGAGGTCGACGACCCAATCACCCGGGCGATGTCTGCCCTAGATCCCACCTGCTTGAAGCCCTGAAGCTCTACCTGGCTACTACGAAGACGCTTGTCGAGGGCATGATCGGTGTCGACATGCAAGGGGCGTGCGGCGCCATGTACGACGGTTGGACGTGCAACTTAGAGCACTATGTTGTTGTATTTGGCGTGTTCTGCAAGAACGGGAAACTTGAGCAACCGCTCCTTGCTATTGCACCAATGGGAGAGGGCGATCTGACGGCCCCAGCGCATTGCGCATTCATCACGCGCGTGTTCGAGAAATACAACCAATCACTGGAGAGCTTGGCGTTTTTGATTGGCGACAATTGTGCCACCAACCGAGCAGCTGCGACACGCCTCGAGGTCCCGCTGATTGGCTGTGCATCTCACCGCTTTAACTTGGCGGTGAACAAGTATCTGGAGGACTACACGGAAGAGGTGAGTGTAGTGAGCGCGCTGATGCAAGCGTTGCCCACCATCAACAATCGCGCTGCGTTGAAGGACCAGACGAAGCTGTCGCCGCTGCGCCCGAACGTGACCCGTTGGGGCTCAACCTTCAAGATGTTGGCGCGCTACGTTCGTATCCGGGACGATATCAAGCAAGTAGAGGCTGTCTTCGATCTCATCCCCACGGCGGCAATGCACGAACGTATCAAGAGCCTTCTCGAGGACCTACGGATTTTCGACAGCGTCACCGTTGCACTCCACTCCGACGACCTGTCACTTGCAGATGTGCGTGTACTTTTCGACTCTATTGTTGAGCGCTTCCCGCTGCTGAAGCCAAAGCTCGGCCCCACGGCAAGCATCGTGCACTCTCCCAGCTTCGAGACGGCTGCTGTGAAGGTATGTTATTATTTTCGGAAAATGTACAGCCCATGTTTTCGGATTTGAGGGGGTGAAATGGCCCGCAAATCTATCGTGATGCAGAGACCAAGTCGGCATCAGTGGCGTTTGAGAAGCATGAACAACCCGCAAACGTAGTCCCGAAGCAAGGCTTAGGTCAACCGTTCCCTGCCTAGCGATGGGCCTGCCTTTTAAAGGTTTTAAGGACAGGTAGAGCCACATTTAGCAGCTCGATTACCCAGTTCCCAGGGATTTGCAATAGATTTGGGTGCCATGACACCCGTCCTGAAAACCGAAACATGGATGTCCATGATTTCAGCATGTTTTACATGTTTGGAGATCTTACTTGGTTTTAGTATGCCTTTATCCCTAACCCTATTCCGAAATATGGGCTGTAGGGCCAGCCTATTATTTTCAGTATTAATCATGTGCCTTTGGACACTACTAACGAACATGTTATTTGCCTGTAATATCCAGGTTATTAATGGGGAAGGCCGGTTGACAGCCAATGAGCGCAAGGCCATTCGTCATTTCAAGGTCTCAACAGCACCAGCGGCCGTGGAGGTAAGCGCAAGGAGAGGGACGAAGACGACACGCGCAGAAGAAGAAGAACTTCGCGGCCGCCGTCCTGAAGGCTAAGAAGATGAGCGCAGCGCAGGGTGGGCTATCGCTGTACTCGGAACTGCTGAAAAGGATGCCCCCTACGAGCAACCGCTGCAAACGCCTCTTTTCTCAAGCCAAGCTGGTGATCACGCCACAGCGGTCGTCGTTGTTGCCTGAGAATTTTGAAATGTCGATGTTTTTACGTGCGAACAGGCGCTACTGGGACGTCAACACTGTCAACGACGTCTATCGCCAACTGCGGGGCTCCTCGTAAGTGATTCCGCATTTGCGAAGGTCTTGCAATACATTGAGTATTTTGCAATGATTATCTATTGTTCTTGCTGCTATTGCGTTATTTATTATTGTGATCTTGGCCAGGCCTTCCGAAATAATCATTGTATTGCAGATCCAATACAATATTTCTCAGTAAATAATTTATTTTTTTGTAAAAAGCATTTCTTGGTCAATAAAGTATTTTTTACAGGTAATTACTCCTATTGTTTTTTTACGAAAACACACTTTTTTACGACACTGTAAAAAAGTGTTTTGCTAAACTCTTCACGACAGCCACCAGATAGCTCGTAATTTTCGCCACAGGGCATGCCTTCAAGAGAGCTGATCATCGCATCCACTCTAGCGTACTACCAGCACCTTATCTACCATTTCTGAATTCATCATGCGTTCGCAAACATCCTTCATGACCAAGCGAGTCTGCACCTACTTCTTCACCCCGCTGCTCGACGAGCAAGATGAGCCCACTGAGCACTTTCGCTGCCAGTGTGGCACAGTGTGCAAACAAGACGTCAAGATGGGCTACTCGAACCTCTTTAGCCACGTGCTGAAGCAGCACCCCGACTACGTGACCACGCTGGCGAACAGCGGCTTCAACTCGGGGACGCTGGTCGTTTTTATCGACCAGAAGAGCCAGACCGTCTACTGCTGGCTGGACTTTGTCACTGAGTGCAACCTCCCTTTTTCGTTCTGCGAACACCCGACTGTGGACAAGTACACGACGATGAAGCGGATTTGCACCGAGACGCTGTTGAATTACGCGGTCTTGGTGACCAAGGAGGTCGAGATTTGGCATCAGTGCGTTCCTCCCTCTCGAATTCGGTATCATGCTGGACGGGTGGGGTTTCCACTCGGAGGATTACGTCGCCATTTTTGCGGTTTTCGAGCACGACCAGCGCTCTGAGAAGGCTCTCCTGGCATTGGCTCCAATCGCGGATGACGGTGTTGAGGACCAGACGGCTGAGAGCCACGTCGCCTTCCTGACCGGTATTCTACCGTTTTTCAAGCGGGTCATTTCCAGCATCATCTACCTCGTGGCTGACAATTGCTCTGTCAACACGAGGTTGGATGATTTGCTTCAGGTGCCGTTCATCGGCTGCGCCAGCCATCGGCTGAATTTGGCGGTTAACGTGTACCTCTCCGACTACGAGCCACTGCAGGAGCAAATGCAGCAACTCATGCTAAAGCTGCGAGGACTGAACAAGGCGAATCGACTGAGGTAATTTGCACTTTGTGCTTTTTTGAGATCGTGATATATTGTACCGATCTAAATTGTAGTTTTTTGCTTTTTTGCTCTTTTTGCTTTTTTCTTAGGCAAAAGACCAATTTGCGCCCGGTACTTCGCCAGGCGACTCGATGGGGCTCCACGTTCAAGATGCTCGACCGCTACTTTGACCTGCGCGACGCGCTGGACACGGACGACGACGACATCGTGTCGTTGATGCCGTCTCACCGCCAAGAGAATCGCCTGCGTGCCCTGCGCGACCAGCTCCTTGATTTTCAGGGCGCGACGATGAAGCTGCAGGAGGACAGCACCACGCTTCTCGACGTGCGCGACATCTTTGATGCGCTCGTCGAGAAGCATCCCGTTGTCGACAAGTACCTTGCAGCCGATGCTGCCATCGTGAAGGACCCAGACTTCGAAGCGTCGTGCGTGCTTGCGCTGGCGGACAAGACCGAGGAGCTGACGGAGGACCAGCAGCTCATGCTGAGTCCGTTCGAGACCGTCGCCGTCGCCGCCGCTACCGCAACTCCCAGCCCCGGCGGGCGCCCCCAAGGCTTCGCGGACCAGGTCCTGTCGGCGAGGAAGAAGCAGCGCACGGCGCAGAAAAGTTTGGAGGGGTACGCCACATCCCTCCAACATCTAACGCTGTCGAACGTTTGTTCAGTGTCGCGAAGCACACGCTGTCGAACCACCGACATGGTATGCTACCGGTGCACCTTGAAACGGTGCTGTTCTTGAAGCTTAATCGGCGCTTCTGGAATGCGGGTACCGTCACCAAGGTGGTGAACGGACAGTAAGTCACTCGATAGTGATGAAGGTAAAGATCAATACAATACTTTCCACCCAATAATTTACTTTACTGTTGCCGTTGTCAGTCATAATAGTTTATTTCTTACCATTGTGCTAATACTATTGCAGTATTATTATCGGAAGGCCTGATCTTGGCCCAGGAAATACAATTGGGGGTTTCAAAGTTGGGCTGACACAAGAATTTTTTATATTTTAAACATCTTTTCAGCCAATCAGATCGCGCTGCGGTTTTGCCGTTATGTCATGTTTTACTGACGCCAAAATCGAGTCCAAACGACCTAAGAGCCTATTGACTTGGAATCCGACGGCTAATCTAGCCATCTCAAAGGCTTATTCCGCCAGTAGCGCGCGCCCGCGAAGGCGCCAACTGCGGCTCCAGCGCTAGCGCCCATGGCGTCAAGCACACACCAATGCGCGTTGGCTGCGTGAAACATGGCACGCCGCGCTGGTGCAGCCAATATCCGTCCGGCCGCTGAACTTGGTCCAAGCCTCACGGCTCGTGCTAGACTTGATGTAGAAGCTGCTGTTGCTGACCTTGACCTTCTTCCGCTTTAAGTCTTGCCACGCGTACTTGCCCTCGACGCTCTCGTGTCTCCTGTTGGCCTGAATCACGACGCCAGTGCATTTGTACTTACCCTAGACAACGTCGCTCGTCTTGTACTGTTGTGGACTTGCACTTGGCCTGGTTGCAGGTGCTCGACTTGACATTCGTACACGTGGCGGAACTGCACAGCCGCTTCGGGGCTTATGTTTGCTTGCTGACTTGTCGAGCTCGGAAAAGGGGGTTCAAAGTAACTTTTGAAACAGCCAATCAGGAAGGCTGGAAATTTTCATGTCTTCAGGAATATGTTTGGCAAAATCCTACTTTGAAACCCCCTAATAATATAGTATGGTATTTTCCGAGCCCTGCTACCCACTAAAGGATGGAGAACCAATGTGCACCACAGCGAAGGCTTAAAACTGGTAGGAACAGCTATGGTATATTTTGCATCTCCAATGCAGCCACTTACTACGACTCCGGTCTAACTAAACATCTTTTACACACTTACGACATCTGAGCTCTTCCTCTCGAGCATGAAACACATCTTCTTCGACGCAACATTCAAAACCTTTGTCACTTGATGCGCGGTCTTCAGATCACGCCGACCCGGACGCAGCCACCGAGCTGGTAGCAGCAGCAGCCGGAGCATGGCCTTCGCCCGAGCCCTCCGTCGGGGCTTCACCCGAGCCGATGGACGGCGGGTTGCCGCCGAACGAGCCCCCGCCGACGTGGCCACTGCCGAATCCGGAGCCCCCAAAGCCTCCGTGGCCGCTGAACGAGCCGGCAAAGCTGCTGCCCGAGAAGGAGCCGCCGCCCATGCCGTGGTGTCCGTGTCCGCCAAATCCGCCGCGACCTCCTCCGAACGAGCCGCTGCCGTGAGCGAAGCCGTCGCCCGATCCGACGTTGTGCATGCCGTTGCCCGAGCCGAAGCCGCCGCGCATGGAGCCCGACGGTCGGTGGTCGTTCATTGAGCCGCCTTCCTTGTCCAGAGCGCCGAAGCTGCTGCCGGCCGCGACGTTGCCGGGCGTGAAGCTGGAGCCGCCCATGGACCCGAGCGTCGTGAAGTCCGTGGTGGTGACGGTCGAGTCCGTCTGCGCTGACGCCTCCGAGCGCAGAAGTCGCTGGGCGTCGGCCGTCGAGCTCAGCGCGACGACGACAGCAGCAACGGAAGAGAGGACCGTGAAAACCTTCATCTTGTAATGGAGAAGAGGAGGTGATGGTTGCTGTTGAGGCGGTTGTTGTGGACGAGGCCAGTTGAGACGTGAGCAATGACCAAGACGCCTTGAGATCGGTCGGTGTGTCGGTCGGCCGACTTGGCTGAGCTGAGCTGGGCTGGGCTGCAGCTCGTTCCCCTAGCGTCGTGGCGCCACGCGCGACTGGCACGAGTCGAACACGACGCCCGATCACGTCGTATCGGATCCCAGATCTGCGTGGCCAAGTGACGTGGCCCTTGACTGGAGGCACCACCGGCGACGATACTTGACGCGTTCGTCCGCATGGAGCTCAGCGAGTCCGAGATCGGCGAAAGTCTCGCCATCTGGATCAGCCCCCGACCATAGTGAAAGCGGCAATGAACGTGTAAAAGGCAGTCGAGCACAGGATCGGGTGGGCACCACCAGAAGGTTCGGCTCACCTGTGCGTGGCGACCCAAGTTTGGCTCGATTCAACCTGCTGCGGTGCTGCGAGTATCGCTCTGGGTGGCTGTCCCGAGTATTGGTCGAGGCTACGGTTGGCACGTGGGTGGAATTCTGAGCACGGAACGCTGGCAGTGCCATGAACAATTAGGTGGGTGAGGCTGGCAGTCGATGACAGGCACATCATGCAACTCACATTGCGAGCAAGACCGACGTTAGACATGGCGTGCAAATGGCGCTGGAAGGATTGGTGGGGTTCGTACGAATAGTGTCGATGTGGACATGCCCCCGTGTTTGTTATGCTCTCGACTCACGGACCATGACTCTGCAAGGCAATCACAACAAAAGTGTGCTAGCATCTCATAAGACACACCATGCTTTTGTTACCATCAATTTCTGCTAATCTGCATAAAAGATCAAGGCGACCTGCTGTCCTCAATAACTTGGTTTCAAACGACTCAAACGTGGGCAGCAAGCTGCTGCCGAACTTACTCCTCGATACGGACCATCGTCAAATACGACGGCACACCCGAAATCTCCGAGGTTTCCTTGCAAAGGACGCTCACTTTGGAGCCTTCGCCCACGTGGCAGATGCTCATCAGAGAAGTGCTAGTCTGGTGAGTGCACAAAGACGAACTATACTTCGCGGTGTACGAAGCGCATCCAGTAGCCGCACGCTGGACAGTCACTCCATTCACCTCGAGCACAATGGAACCAGTCGCGCCACAGTCCGGGCGGGGTAAATGATTCACGAGCACACCGATAGCGTAGAGACCCGGGACCAGAACCGTTACCGAGGTCTTGCCATCACTGAAGCTGAACCCTTCGGTGTTCACCTCCTTCCACGTTAGCTTGGACGATTCCCACTGGTCGCTCTCCACGTAGAGAAACTTGCCGCGGTTGCGAAGCTTGTCCAGCTCTTCCTGCTGATCTTTCAGCTTTGACTCGAGAATGTCCATCCGGTCGACAGCAATCGGTTGCAGCTCGAACACGTACTTGACGCTGCGTGCCGCCCGGAGTAGGCGGATCTTCAAGCCCAATTCCAGTTGGAGTTTACCACCGGAGAGAGCCGTCAACTTTTGCTGAATGTCTTCTTTGTTGTCCAGCGGGCAGTCCAGACACTGCTTGAAGCACTACAACGAAGAACACGAGAGGGATTCATGTGAATAACAACTGCAAAATCTTTTACGTTTGTGTGAATGTACTTACAGCCACGTAGTCACGAGCGCACGCGTCCACGAACACGTTCGCGGCCGTCTTCTTTCTTTAGCATTCCCGTTTGCCTCGAACAATCACGCGAAAGCTTAGAATTCAGTATGAACGGCAACCTATCCTTAGCGACTTGCCATTGCTTCTTGCTGGAGCGATCTTCTAGCCAAATGCTCAGTTTCTCACTCTCGAGTGAGATGATGTAGCGGTAGGTAGTTGTGGATTGCGTCGAGAACTGCGTCGCCCCTTCCACCGCAAAAACAATCGGTTGGGCCATAGTTACAGAAGAATATGTGGCGTATACAAGTGAGCGTTGGTGGCAGAAAAGCAAATGGTCTGTGGTTTGCAGCGCAAAATTCACGTCCCAGTTTCCTGCGGGTTGGAAGTTGGGGAGAAGAGAATCTCCGTTAGACTATCAACACGCTACAGTTGAGTCCGGAAGATGCAGCGAAGTGAAGATCAGTAAGGTGAAACAATGTGGAAGGCACAAGCTGATCGGATTGGCTTGAGGCTACGCAGAACATAAATCAACTCTCGCTGTTCGTTTGTACGCTACCCTTTCAAATAAAAAAAACTAATTAATAAAAAAACGATTGCACCTTGCGGCTTTTAGTTTCCTCATTGACCAAGTCGCACCATGTTCAGGTATGCCGGCGCACTGGGGGAAGTTCCGGAAAGAACAAGGGAAAGTTGGTCGCCTTCCTCCATTTTGACGACGCACATCAAGGTGGACGTGATGCTGAGAATCGAGGTAGTATCAAAGCGACCCCTGCGAAATCCTCGATCAGGTTTAGCACCGATGGGGATGACTTGGATTTCTCCGCCACTCTTGCACAGAGCAATTGATCCCTGCGAGGAGCTTGGCGAATGGTTCGCTACGACAATGATGGAAAATTCTCCAGAAGTGAGCCACACGACGGCGCTTTCATCGTACTCCTCCACCTTGAAATTGTTCGCTTGTAGCACATCCCATAGCAGCTTGTTGTCTGAAAGTTTGGTCTGGGACTCGAGGTAGAGCCAATCGGCCGCGCGGGGCGTTCGCGACTGCTGCTCTTGCAGATCCCGCACCTTTGACTCCAGAATGTCGATCTTGTCCAGTGAGACAGGAAGGAGTTCAAACACGTACGTGGCCTCGCGTACCGTGTCGAAAAGGCGGGCGTTCATGGTCAGTTTTAGCTGGAGACTGTCACTCTTCTTCGATATCAGCTCGCGTTTCGAGTCCTCAGATTCGCGTAGGTCGGCATTCAGCACCTGCTTGAAGCACTAAACAAAGGAATAAAATGCTCACGATTGTAATTTTCGGCAAGAAAGCATCCGTCGTACCGAGACGTATTCGGCAGGCGTGGCATCCAAAAACGCATTCGTTGCATGCACGAAGTCCGCTTTGCTGAGAGCCTCCGACTGCCTGAGCAGCAGTGCCAGTATATGTTCAAGACAACAACATATCGTTATGCCAGTTTGATCGTGTGAACATACGTACCTTGCTTTTTGCTCGCTCGACTTTCCATCCAAATGCTGAGTTTATCGTCTCTCTGCTGGAGCACATATCGGTAGGCACCACCAAGCCCGAAATATGTCATTCCGTCGACCTCGATGTCACTTGCCATCGCAGCACGAACATGATATGGCTGCCTGTTACCCGCTGAGCAAAAGACAGAATGCAGCCCGCCAAGCGTCCGTACCGAATTTGTTTTGTAGAAGGATACACCCACGTATGGAATACAAGATAGTATTAGCCAATCACAATTGTAAATTCAGATATATAGTGCTTGACTTGTTGAGGGATACACCTGTTTCAAGCCAGTAATTTTTGCACTCTCGGCCGACCAGCGTGCGATCATTTCTACAATGGCGCGGGCGCCACCAAGTCGTCCTCGCCTGTCTGGAGGCCGAGGAAGGTGGAAAACGACGCGGGTCCAACCTGTTTACACTGCTGCGATGAAGAAGGCTGCTGTCGAGTATCTGAGACTACACTGCAATGTTCGCTTCACTCTAGATACGTTCTTTCCGGGTCTACCTACAGAGAAGTACCGGTATCAAGGGAAAAGAGTATGGTGCTATGTTGGGCTCGTCGTTTAGCTCTATAGCTCTGTCTGCGGCAGGAACAAACGGAAAGTTCATTCTGCGTTCTAAGTTGCGGGTGTGTCGGCAGCCGCGTTGGTGAGATTCGGCCTTATAGAGACTTCGATCTAGCTGAGGTAGAGTATCAGTTTAGTAATTTTGATAAATGCGTCCGGTGCCGATTCATTTTTTGAGCAAAATCGGGCGTCCGATATTTTAGCTCCGGTAGGGTGTATCCCTCTACAAAACAAATTCGGCATAGTCCAACCCCAGAGTTTTTTTTTTTCTTACAAGATGCCACGGGCAACTTTGTATAGGCAACCCGGAGCGTTGCTCCGGGGGGGGGGGGGGGGGGGGGTACACAGGTCGACGAATAGTTTTATGGACGATGATAACGGATAATAATTGAGTAAATCCCAAAGTTGTACTGTCTTTAATCCTTAAAAGCACTACCAGCCCAACTCTCTAGTTGATTCTAACGTGGGCATCTACTGCGCCTGCTTCGCAGCCGCAGCATCTGCCCGGGAATGCGTAATTGAACAAATAGTTGCGCACATCGAAGTGTATCGGTACGGAAATGATGTTTCAGCCAAAACCTTTGTATAGGCTGGCCTTTATCGCTGT